>NC_087555.1:4189006-4509238 GCF_036250125.1 Pseudopipra pipra | reverse complement strand
TAAAAGAAGAATAGCCCTCAAAAGTGTTTTGGCACTGGAGGTTGTTTCCCAGAACAAAGGGCACAGAAGCCGTCAGGACCATCTGGAGAAGAATTTTAAGAGGATGTCAAAGGGTGTACAGTAGTGGAAGTGTCCATTATTATTTGCTGGAGAGATGAGTGCAGGAAAGAGCGGTGGATGGGTGGAGTCACTGAAGAATGGAAAGCCGCAGGACTAAGCAAAGCAAAGAGTGGAAGAAAAGTAAGAAAGTCGAAGGACGGACTGCAGGATTTCGCTGAAGGAGAGAGAGTAAAGCGAGGAAAGAGGAACGGCTCGACAAAGAAAAGAGGGAGGAGTGTTCCGAGGGAATGCTTTATGGAGCAGAGGGAGGGACGGTCGGGAGGATAGTTCGGGGGCAGAGCTCTGTGAAGAACCTGCCAGGGAGGACGGCAGCCTCCAGTGACATGCACGGCCTCTCCAGCCGCTGCCCCGGCCCCCACGGCCCCCGGCCGCCAGTCCTGCTCCCCGAGCAGAACCGCGGTCAGCGCCGCCAACCCAACTCCCCGCCAGCGCCGCAGCCGCCGACCCGCCGCCCGGCGTCTCGCTGCCCCTGCCAGCCCCGGCTCTCTGCTCCGGGCGGGCCGCCTCCTCTCCGCTTCCTCTCCCTCCTCTGCCTTCCTCTCCCTCCCCTGCCCTCCTCCGACAATTCCGCCCCGCGGCTGAGCCCGGCACCGGCGCCTCTCGGGCTCTCGTCGGGTGCGGGCTGGAGGCGGAGGCCAGGCGAGAGCATCGGCAGCGGGGCGGCGGTCGGAGCTCTGCACCGTGGAGGCAGCGGGACCCTATTGGGTGGCAGGGGTGCGTTTTGCTATCGGGGAGCTCAAGACTGACAGGTCACGAGCTCCTTTCACCACCATCATCTCTTCGCTCACATCCCTCCTCGGCTGGCACGTGGAGACTCCTGAATTGTCCTCCAGGGTACGTGCTTGTTGGAATGGTCTGGGGCACGAGAGGCAGAACATCCCTCCGTGCTCCACACCCCTGGCTCAGCCTCTTCTTGGCTGTCCAGGGGAGCATCCATGCTGGCAGCAGGAGCAATTCTGCTGGGGACAAGGACCACTTGGGGTTTTGTCGGGGGCTGTGGCACCAGTGTTACGGCGAGGCAATGCATGGGAGAAGCACCTACCCCAGAGAAAGCTCGGACGTGGCGTGGCATCTCCCGCCTGCTTTGGATTTCATGGAGATGCAGTCTCCGTAAGTGAGTTCTACTGTGTCCCTCCTCCTGCTCCTCTTGCTCAGAGGACCAGGGAAGAGCCTGTCACACCTGAACTGCAGGTGCTGGAACCAGCACATCTGCAGAGGGTTGGGGGGCACTCAGAGGCACAGTCAAAAAGTTCATTCTCTTTCCCATCTCTGTCACTCACCTCCATAGGACATGAAGGACCACCAGGGCAGGGTGTGATCTATTGCCATGTGCACTGGAAAACCCAGGTCAGCTCCCCAGGGCATGCATCCCAGACCTGCCAACCACTCTTGGTTGACACTCACAGTAGAACCACTACTTCCAGCACTGGCTTCTCATCCAGCCCACAGAGGTTCTTTAGCCTTCTCTGGAGAGACACAGAAGGACTAAACAGGCTGTCTCTGTTTGCATTGCACAGACAAGTCTTGAGCGCACACCTGGTGTTGGTGTGGGGAGATGACCCTGAGCAAGTACAAATGCCATCAGCCTCCTGCGGGAGCCTTGAAGTTACGTGGGACAAAGAGTGTCTCGGTGTCACTTTGTATTTACAGTCCTAAACGCTGGCAAAAGCCTGGATGCAGCTCTGGGATGTGCTTCTGTGGCCAGAGCTCCCCGTGCCCATCCCTCAGGCTGTGCTTCATCTCAGATAGTCGCAGAGCAGGTGGTACCCCGAAAGGGCTGAGGTCATCCAGGCTCCGGGTGTGGCAGCTGAAGCTCCAGGAGATACTGCCCCTGCTGCCATGAACTCTCTGCGTGTGTGCAAGTGAAGGACTTGTGTGTCTGAAAACCCTTGTGTGACCGACCAGTGAGCCCCCGCCAGGGCACCACTGACTCTTGGCCAAATGGCCATCCACCAGGACCTCAGAGGCCATTTTCCAGCGCTGCTATGCAGCATGTCATTCCCAGTCTGTCCGTACATCCGGGGTTACCCCATCCCAGGGACAGAATCCGGCACGTTCCCTTTTGAACTTCCTCTGGTTGAGGATTGCCCAAACCTCTGATTTGAGGTCTCTCTGCAGGGCCTCCCTCTTCCATGAGGCCCTAGAGTGTCACAATGGCCCCTTGAGTCCATGGGAATCAGTGTTCCATGTGTTACATGAGGCCCCATATTGACACAATGGCACTGAAATGAGAGAGGATCTCCTTTCTAAACGACTTAGTAAATCAGAAGTTTTTTCTTAGATAAAAATCCTAATTGACATAGGGATTTGCTTACTTGGCATGGTAGTGGTCTTTTCTTTTAAGACTACAATTAGTTTTAGGAGATAGAATGTAGATGACACATGGAAACTTAAGTGTATGCCCATTTTCAAAAAATACGCTAAGCGAGACGACCACTCTGCAAAAATGTCTGCCCCCCCCAGAAGAAATGGACACTAGATGGCAGTCTTGCTCCACGAATAAAATCCCAGATGCTATTTGACCCCAAAATCATAACAGAATTCTGGACTCCTTGTGAATGGGAGGGTCTTTCAAGTATCACTGTATTTATATTCCGAAATTCATACTGATTCTTTGATTCATGCATGGCAGAGTACTCCCATGAATCCCGAGCTGACATATTAAAGAAATGTTCGATCAAATGGTTTCTGGTCTTTGGGTTTAATTCTTTTATTTTATCCCTTTGATTCCATGAAGTTCCAAAGATATCCCAGGGTTTGTTTAATTCCATGAGGTCCTGCACATCCCAATGATGTCCCTTAATTCCTTGGTTTTCTGTAGTTTCCCAGGGAACGTTTGCTTCCATGATGCAGGAAAGTGTCACGAGAGTTGCTTGATTCCGTGAGTTCCCCCAGTGTCCCAGCAGTCCTTTGGTTCCATGAGAGCCTGCAATGTTGCAGTGGGTTGACCTTGCCTGGATGCCAGGTGCCCACCAAGCTGCTCTATCGCTGCCCTTCCCAGCCAGACAGGAGAGACAGAGGAAGATGGAAAATGACTTCTACCTTGAGATCAGGCACTTTATTTAAGCAAAAGTCAAATTTTGTGCATGCAAAAGTGAAGAGGAAAATAAAGAGATTTTTTCTCTACTTCCCGTCAGCAACCATGCCTGTGATGGCTGCAGTGAGAAAATGAACTCCAGCTCAGACAGACCCAAGACACGTGGGATTCCAAAATGTCTCAGGGTTCGTTTGGTTCCACGATGCCCCCCGTGTCACTGTGACACAGCTGTCAGACCTGGCAGTAGAAAAATAACTCAAACAATTCAGAAGAAATCATCTTAAAATCATGCTAAGCCTGTCTTCTACAGTCCAGAATCTACATATGCGTGACTGCAGATACTTGGGATGAGGGTAGATGCTCAGAGGAATTCATCGGTTTGATCTAAGAAACCTGTCCCAAAGTTTTCACTGCCTTTTCCTCCTTGGACACTTCCTGATGCCCGGAGGAAGCTCCTGTCCAACAGCAGCTCCATCCCCCACTTCCTCCTCCTGGCTGCAGCTCTTGCACTTCTGCTTCTTCCTGGGCATCTCCCTGGCTGCCTTCCTGGGCAACGGCCTCATCCTTAGCACCATAGCCTGCCACCACCACCTGCACACCCCGAGGGACTTCTTCCTGTTCCACCTCTCCCTCACCCACCTGGGCTGCATCTGCACCACTGTCCCCAAAGCCATGGCCAATTCCCTCTGGAACACCAGGAGCATCTCCTACTCAGGATGAGCTGCACAGGGGTTTCTTGCTTTTCTTCTTGATCACAGCGGAGGTTGCCCTTCTCACCATCATGTCCTACAACCACTACATGGCCATCTGCAAAGCCCTGCACTACAGGACCCTGCTGGGCAGCAGAGCTTGTGCCCACATGGCATCATCTGCCTGGGCCACTGGGAAGAGGGTCTGGCCCTGGGGCTGCAGGAGCTGCCGCCTGAGCTGATGATCTCCTGAGCAGTCCAGACACGCAGTCACTCTCCCTGTCCTCTATTTCCTCCCTTTCTTGCTGCACAACCAGAACTACTGTGCTGCTCTGCTGGGCTGGGGCAGGGCAGGGAGATGGGGGGACCGGGGAGGGGCTGGACTGGGCAGTTCCAGGGAGTAGAAAACCCCAATGTTCATCTGAAGTGTAGGAGTGGGCAGGGTAGGAGCACTACAGGGCAGAGGTGGCTCCAGGCTCTGGGAGTGGCAGCAGGAGCCCAGGGAGATGCTGCCCCTGTTGCAATGGGCTGCCTTTGGCTCACAGGGAGCTCCTGGCAAGCGGGCAGCACTGCAGAGAGACAGCTCTGCCCAGAAGCAGTTCCTCTGCACAGCCCAGCAGGGAGGGCACTGCCTGTAGGCACGAGAGAAGAGAAGCAAGGCAGAGGGAGGTTAAAGGCAGCAGAAAGATGGGAGGTGTTCAGCTGAGATTTCCCTTGGGGACAGAACGTCACACTCCTCTGCAGAGTGAGTCTACAGGTGCAGGGCAATGTCGCTTGTGTTCCTGGAGGAATCTCCTAAAGCTACCACATCCTTGCGCATCTGTCAGGACTCTCCCAGTTTCTCTGTTGCACAGGAGGAGGATGTTCTCCAGGGCAGGCCTTCCCTGCAGCACCGTCAGAGGGACAGCGCAGGTGGGCGCCTTCTCCCAGGGATGGCTGCTGGCTGGGAAGGTGGGGGTGCAGCCAGGGGTGCCCAGGGCTGTCCTGCAGAGCAGGGTCCCTGTGCTCCGGGGTTCTTCATGCCAGGGCAGGGACTTTGCTGCCTGCTGGGCTCAGGTCTCATCCTGCCTGGGTAGTTGCTCACACCTCTGCAGGGAGAAACTGTTGGTGGGGGAGGGGTCACAGAGGGGGGGAGGGGCCATAAAGTGGGGGAGGGGCCATAAAGTGGGGAAGGGGTCACGGGGTGGGGGAGGGGCCACAGAGTGGGGGAAGGGTCAGAGAGTGGGGGAGGGGTCACAGAATGGGAGAGGGGCCATAAAGTGGGGGAGAGGTCACAGAGTGGGCAAGAGGTCACAGAGTGGGGGAGGGGTCACAGAGTGGGGGAGGGGTCACAGAATGGGGGAGGGGCCATAAAGTGGGGGAGGGGCCATGGGGTGGGGGAGGGGTCACAGCCCGGACCGGGAGGGGCGCAGGGCAGTGACCCGAGGGAGGGGTTGGGTTCAGGGGGTGGGGGAGGGGCCTCACCTGATCCCAGGGCCATCAGGGCCACAGCGGGACCAAACCTGGGGGGGACACCCAAGTTTTTCCCAAATTTCCCCTCATTTTTCCCAATTTTTCATCCATTTTTCCCAAATTTCCCACTTTTTTCTCCATTTTTCCCAAATTTCCCACTTCTTTCTCCAATTTTCCCCCCATTTCCCCCAAATTTCCCCATTTTTCCCAATTTTTCCCCAATTTTTCCCTATTTTTCATCATTTCCCCTGAATTCCCCCATTTTTCCCAAATTCCCCCATTTTTTTCTAAATTCCTCCTATTTTTCCAAATTCCCCCATTTTTCTCAATTCCTTCTATTTTTCCCAAATTTCCCCCATTTTTTCCTCATTTTTCCCCATTTCCCCCAAATTTCCCCCATTTTCCCCAAATTTCCCCCCATTTTTCCCAATTTCCCCCAATTTTTCATCCAGTTTTTCCCAAATTCCCCCATTTTTTCTCAATTTGCCCCATTTTTCCCAAATTTCCCCATTTTCCCCAAATTCCACCATTTTTCCCCAATTTCTTCCCAAACTCCCCTAATTTTTCCCAATTTCCCCCCATTTTTCCTGATTTTTCACCCGTTTTCCCCAAATGTCCCACTTTTTTCCCAATTTTCCCTCCATTTCCCCTCAAAAGCCCCCATTTTCCCAAATTTCTGACTTTTCCCCCCAAATTTACCCCATTTTTCTTAAATTCTCCCCATTTTTCCCAGTTCCCCCCCCCATTTTCCCGGATTTTCCCCCATTTTTCCACATTTTCCCAACTTTTTCCACATTCCCAGATTTTCCCCCAGTTTTCCCAAATTTCCCCACATTTTTCCCCATTTTTCATCAATTTTCCCAAATTTCCCCCATTTCCCCCAAATTTTCCACATTTTTCTCAATTTTCCCCCCATTTTTCCCAATTTTTCATTCATGTTCCCCAAATTTCCCACTTTTTTCCTCACTTTTTCCCCATTTTCCCTGAAATTCCCATTTTTTCCCGCCATTTTTTCCCACTGGGGAAATTTGGGAAATTTGGAAAACTGGGGGCTCAAAAATTCAAGAAATTGGGGAAAAATGGAGGGGAAACGTGGGAAAAATATGGAGAAAAATCTGGGAAAATGTGGAAAAATGGGGAAACACGTGGGAAATTCTGGGAAAAATGGGGAAACACGTGGGAAATTCTGGGAAAAATGTGGGAAAAATCCGGGGTAATGGGGAAAAATGGGGGAAAATGTGGGAAATTCTGGGAAAAATGGGGGGAAATCTGGTAAAAAGTGGAAAAAATGAGGAAAAAATGCAGAAAAATGGGGAAAAAATGGGGGGAAATGTGGGAAAGTCTGGGGAAAATGAGGAAAAATCCAGGGAAAAATGGGGGGAAATGGGAAAATCTGGGAAAAATGGGGAAAAATCCAGGAAAATGTGGGGAAAATGGGGGAAATTCTGGGAAAAATGAGGAAACATCTGGGGAAATCTGGAGAAAAATGTGGGAAAATGTGGAAAAAATGGGGGAAATCTGGGAAAATGGGGAAAAATCTAGAAAAATGAGGAAAAAATGGGGAGGGAAAATGAGGAAAAATGTGGGAAAATGTGGGAAAAAATCTGGGAAAATCTGGAGAAAAATGTGGGAAAATATGGAAAAAATGGGAAAAATCCGGGAAAATGTGGAAAAAATGGGGGAAAATGTGGGAAAAAACCTGGGAAAATCTGGAGAAAAATGTGGGAAAATGTGGAAAAAATGGGAAAAATCCAAGAAAATGTGGGAAAAAATGAGGGAAATGTGGGAAAATGTGGGAAAAATGTGGGGGAAATTGGGGATAATGGGGGAAAAATGGGAAAAAATCTGGGAAAACTTGGGAAAAAATGGGGGAAAATGCAGGAAAAATCTGGGAAAATATGGGGGAAAATGGGGCAAAATCCGGGAAAATAGAGCAAAAAGGGGAAAAATCTGGGAAAATGTGGAAAAAATGGGGGAAAAAATCGGGAAAATGAGGGAAAAATGGGCGAAAATGGGGAAAAATCAGGGAATACTTGGGGAAAAAAAGAGGGAAAATCCGAGAAAATGTGGAAAAAATGGGGGGAAATGGGGAAAAATCTGAGAAAATGGGGAAAAAATGGGGAAAAAATGGGGAAAATTAGGAAAAATGGGAAAAATCAGGAAAATGGGAAAAAATGCAGGAAATTCTGGGAGAAATGGGGAAAAAATCTGGGAAAATGAGGAAAAAAATGGGAAAAATCCGGGAAAATGGGGAAAAATGGGGAGAAATGGGGGAAAATGGGGAAAATGGGGGACAAATGGGGGAAAATGGAGAAAAAATGGGAAAAAATGAGGGAAAGTGGGGAAGAAATGCGGAAAAAATGGGGAAAAATGTGGGAAAATGGAGAAAAATGAGGAAAAAATGAGGGAAAATGGGGAAAAATGGGGAAAAATCTGGGAAAAAATGGGGAAAAATGGGGAAAAAATGGGAAAAATGTGGGAAAATGGGGAAAAAATGGGAAAATGGGGGAAAATGTGGAAAAACTGGGTTAAACTGGGAGGAACTGGGAGAAACTGGGCCAGAGGGAAAGGGTCGTTGCCATGGAAATGTGAGCCCGCCCCTCCCCCACCCGGCCCAGGGCCCACGGGGGGGATCTGGGTTAAACTGGGACATACTGGGAGGCACTGGGGGGGACACTGGGAGTTACTGGGAGCTACTGGGGGTGTCACTGGGGTTACTGGGATGGACACTGGGGTTACTGGGAGCTACTGGGAGCTACTGGGGGGGTTACTGGGAGTTACTGGGATGGACACTGGGATGGACACGGGGGTTACTGGGAGCTACTGGGGGGTTACTGGGAGTTACTGGGAGCTACTGGGGGGTTACTGGGAGTTACTGGAAGCTACTGGGAGCCCTAGGAGATACTGGGAGGCACTGGGGTGGACACTGAGAGTTACTGGGAGCTACTGGGATGGACACTGGGGTTACTGGGAGTTACTGGGATGGACACTGGAGTTACTGCTAGTTACTGGGAGCTACTGGGGGGGTCACTGGGGGTTTACTGGGAGCTACTGGGGAGGTCACTGGGGTTACTGGGGGGGTCACTGGGGTTACTGGGATGGTCACTGGGGGCACTGGGAGGGTCACTGGGGTTACTGGAAGCTACTGGTGGAGTAACTGGGGTTACTGAGGGGGGTAATAGGGCTACTGGGGGGGGTCACTGGGGTTACTGGGAGCTACTGGTGGAGTAACTGGGGTTACTGAGGGGGGTCATAGGGCTACTGGGGGGGGGTCACTGGGGTTACTGGGAGGGTCACTGGGGTTACTGGGGGGGTCACTGGGGTTACTGGGGGGGGTTGCTGGAGATATGGGGGTGTTACTGGGGTTACTGGGAGCCACTGGGAGGGTCACTGGGGTTACTGTCATTACTGGGAGCTACTGGGGGGGGTCACTGGGGTTACTGGGGTTACTGGGAGCTACTGGGGGGGTCACTGGGGATTGAGGTGAGTAACTGGGTTTACTGGGGGGGTCACTGGGGTTACTGGGAGCTACTGGGAGCCACTGGGAGCAGCCCATGCCTCTCCCCCACCAAGGTCACCCCGACAACATGGGGGGGGGAGGCCCCGCCCACTCTCAGTCCCTCCCAGTCCCTCCCAGTACCTGAACTGGTCTCACTGGGAGTGGTTCTGGGTCCCCCCGGGGGTTATTTTTGGGCCCCCCGGGGCTATTTTTGGGACCCGATGACGTCACTGTGGGGGGAGGGGCCTCGAGGGGGCGGCCCCTCCCCTCTCCCTTCCCAGTACAGACCAGTAAGGGACCAATAATGGCCTCCGCCCTCCCAGTTCCACCAGTAAGGCACCAGTAAGGGCTGAGGGGAGCTCGGGGGAGGCTCCCAGTTTGACCAGTAAGGGACCAGTGGTGGCATGAGGCCACGCCCCCTTCCCAGTAACGGACCAGTAACAGACTGGGGAGGTCCGAGACCCTCCCAGCAACACCAGTAAGAGCCCAGGAACCCTCCCAGTAACACCAGTAAGAGCTCAGGGACCCTCCCAGTAACACCAGTAACAGCCCAGGGACCCTCCCAGTAAAATCAGTAACAGCTCAGGGACCCTCCCAGTAACACCAGTAACAGCCCAGGGACCCTCCCAGTAAAACCAGTAACAGCCCAGGGACCCTCCCAGTAACACCAATAAGAGCTCGGGGACCCTCCCAGTAACACCAGTAACACCAGTAAGAGCCCAGTAAGAGCTCAGAGGATGGGGGAGGGGTCTGGGAGGGGGCTTTTTGGAGGTGGGGGAAAGGCCTTGAGCGTGGGGGAGGGGCAGGAGAGGACCCTGAGGGTGGAGGAGGAGCAGGAGGGTTTCTGAGGGTGGGGGAGGGGCCCTGTGGGTCCCCGAGGGTGGGGGAGGGGCAGGAAAAGACCCTGAGAGTGGGGGAGGGGCAGGAGAGGACCTCAAGGGTGGGGGAGGGGCAGGAGGGTCCCTGAGGGTGGTGGAGGGGCAGGAGGGGACCCCGAGGGTTGGGAGGGACAGGAGGGTCCTGAGGGTGGGGGAGGGACAGGGAGAGAATCTGAGGGTTGGGGAGGGACAGGAGGGTCCCTGAGGGTGGGGGAAGGGCAGGAAGTTCCCTGAGGGTGGGGGAGTGGCAGGAGAGACTCTGAGGGTGGGGGAGGGTCTCTGAGGGTCCCTGAGGCTGGAGGAGGGGAAGGAGGAGACCCTGAGGGTGGGGGAGGGGAAGGGAGGGTCCCTGAGGGTGGGGGAGGGGTAGGAGGGGACTGCGAGGGTGGGGGAGGGGCAGGAGGTTCTCTGAGGGTGGGGGAGGGGTAGGAGGGGACTGCGAGGGTGGGGGAGGGGCAGGAGGTTCTCTGAGGGTGGGGGAGGGGTAGGAGGGGACTGCGAGGGTGGGGGAGGGGCAGGAGAGGACTCCGAGGGTAGGGGAGGGGCCTGGAGGGTCTCTGAAGGTGGGGGAGGGGCAGAAGGGATCCTGAGGTTTGGGGAGGGACAGGAAGGGGGGGGAGGGGCCTTAGGGGGGTCCTTAAAGGTGGGGGGAGGGGCTGAAGTTGGGTCCGTCCTTAGGAGGGGACACGCCCACCAAAAAACCAGTAAGTCCCAGTTGAGCTCCCAGTTCAGGGAGGGGGAGAGGAGGCAAAAGACACGCCCACCAGGGAGAGACCACGCCCACCTAAAGAGGGGACATGCCCACCCCTAAACCAGGAAGTCCCAGTTGAGTTCTGCCTTAACTGGTCTTTACTGGTCCCACCACCTCATTCCCTGTTCCAGTGACCCGTACTGGTTTATACTGTTTTATACTGGTCTATCCTGTTTTATACTGGTCTATACTGGTCCATACTGGTTTATACTGGTCTGTACTGGTCTGACCTTGATGGAGATGCTGAAGTGCCCCCAACCGCCTTAACTGGTCCTTACTGGTCCCACCGCCCCATTCCCCATTCCAGTCACCCGTACTGGTCCATACTGGTTTATACCAGTCTATACCAGCCCATACTGGTCTATACTGGTCTATACTGCTTTATACTGGCCTGACCTTGATGGAGATGCTGAAGTGCCCCCAACGCTCTTAACTGGTCCTTACTGGTCCCACCGCCCAATTCCCCATTCCAGTGACCCGTAATGGTCCCTACTGGTCCACACTGGTTTATACAGGCCTATACTGGTTTATACTGGTCTATACTGGTCTATACTGGTCCGACCTTGATGGAGATGCTGAAGTGCCCCCAACCCCCTTAACTGGTCCTTACTGGTCCCACTGCCCCGTTCCCAATTCCAGTGACCCGTACTGATCTGTACTGGTTTATACTGGTCTATACTGGTCCATACTGGTCCATACTGGTTTATACTGGTCTATACCGATCTATACTGGTCCATACTGGTCTGTACTGGTCTGTACTGGTCTGACCTTGATGGAGATGCTGAAGTGCCCCCAACCGCCTTAACTGGTCCTTACTGGTCCCACCGCCCCATTCCCCATTCCAGTCACCCGTACTGGTCCATACTGGTTTATACCAGTCTATACCAGCCCATACTGGTCTATACTGGTCTATACTGCTTTATACTGGCCTGACCTTGATGGAGATGCTGAAGTGCCCCCAACGCTCTTAACTGGTCCTTACTGGTCCCACCGCCCAATTCCCCATTCCAGTGACCCGTAATGGTCCCTACTGGTCCACACTGGTTTATACAGGCCTATACTGGTTTATACTGGTCTATACTGGTCTATACTGGTCCGACCTTGATGGAGATGCTGAAGTGCCCCCAACCCCCTTAACTGGTCCTTACTGGTCCCACTGCCCCGTTCCCAATTCCAGTGACCCGTACTGATCTGTACTGGTTTATACTGGTCTATACTGGTCCATACTGGTCCATACTGGTTTATACTGGTCTATACCGATCTATACTGGTCCATACTGGTCTGTACTGGTCTGTACTGGTCTGACCTTGATGGAGATGCTGAAGTGCCCCCAACCGCCTTAACTGGTCCTTACTGGTCCCACCGCCCCATTCCCCATTCCAGTGACCCATACTGGGTCGGTGGTGGCGAGAACCCCAGCAGGAGACAGGCAGGGTCTTCCTGACATTGGATGAGTGCTGTGGGAGGTCAGGGCTGCTCCCAGATTCAGATCAAACCAGCACATTTCCAAAAGAACTGTCAAATGGGAAGGGCTAAGCACAATTATTAGGAAGGAAAGGAGCTTTTCTGAGACAGTGTTTTCAGTTTCCTCCTCCTGAGGAATCTGGGGGTTGAGAAATGGTAAAGGAGCTCTCATGTTGGAAAAGTCACTGAGACTGCTGAGCTGTAACTTGGAATGCACAGTGCTTCTGCAAGCAAAAGCTTTCTGTGTTGGCACCTTTAGTGTTGGAGGACTCTTCATCCATATGCAATTTTGGAAGTCTGGCTGGCAGTTGGGAGGCAGGGCTCAAAACAGGAAACAACAGCCCTTATCCCCAGGAAAGAAAGCCTGGAAGCTTTGGCTTCCTGGTGCAGTTGTTCTGTCCACCTGGGGACTCCACGAGCAGAAAGAGCTTTCTGTGCTGCCACCTTTTTTCATGTGGGAGGAATCTTAGTCCATATGCAATTTTGGGAGTCTGGCTGGCAGTTGGGAGGCAGGGCTGAAAACAGGAAACAACAGCCCTTATGGCCAGGAAAGAAAGCATGGAAACTTTGGTTTCATGGTGCAGTTGGTGGGCCAGGCTGAGCACTCCATGAGAAGCAAGAGCTTTCTGTGCTGGCAACTTTCGTCTGTGAAAATTTTATGCAATTTTGGCGAGTAGGGCTGGCAGTTGGGAGGCGAGGCTGAAAACAGGAACACCAGCCCTTCTCCAAAGGAAAGAAAGCCTGGAAGCTTTGACTTTGTGGTGCACTTGGTGGGCGGAGCTGGGGACTCCACAGGCAGCAAGAGCTTTCTATGATGGTACATTTGATCAGGGAGGAATCTTCGTCCGTATGCAATTTTGGGAGTCGGGCTGACATTTGGGAAGCAGGGCTGAAAACAGGAAACAACAGCCCTTATGGCCAGGAAAGAAAGCCTGGAAGCTTTGGCTTTGTGGTGCAGTGGGTGTGTTAGCCTGGGGACTTCATGATCAACAAGAGCTTTCTGTGGTATCACCTTTGATGTGAGAGGAATCTTCGTCCGTGGGAGTCTAGATGGGAGTTGGGAGGCGGGGCTGAAAACAGAAAACACCAGCCCTTCTCCAGAGAAAAGAAAGATTGGAAGCTTTGGCTTTGTGGTGCATTTGTTTTGTCAGCCTAGAGACTCCTTGTGCAGCAACAGCTTTCTGTGCTGGCACCTTGGGTGTGGGAGGAATCTTTGTCCATATGCAATTTTGGGAGTCTGGCTGGCATTTGTGAGGCAGGGCTGAAAAGAGGAAACAGCAGCCCTTACCCGAGGAAAGAAAGACTGGAATATCGATGGGGAGGCATGAACATAATGCTCACAGGCCATTATGGTCGGCAATATGTCAGTTTATTATTTAAATCAGTTAACTTCTATACAGTTTAGTTTGTTTAGGGCACATGCTTATAATAAGATGATTGGATAGCTCAGTCTGTGCACGCGTCTCATGTCCCCAGTTCATTGGACCTGATGTTCTGTCCACGTGATCTGAAATCATCCTTGGCATAGAAACCTCTTTCTAATTAATCTGCTTTTAGAGTTTTACTAAATTTGCAGGTGTTTCATTATCTTCAGTTTCTCAAGGTTTTCTTTCTATAAACATATTATGTTCTCAAACCTTATATTTAGACACACAGCTAACAAGTATAAGCATCACATATTTTCACACAGTCTATAAGTATAAACAATACACGCTTGCCACTTCCATGGCAAGCAAGGCCTACAGAGTGCAGGAAAAACTGTTCACAGAAATCTCTGTGTCCCGTGACACTGGAAGCTTTGGCTTTGTGGTGCAGTTTGTGGACCAGGCTTGGCACTCTATGAGCAGCCACAGCCTTCTGTGCTGGTACCTTTGGTGTGGAAGCAATCTTCGTCCCTATGCAGTTTTGTGAGTCTGGATGGTATTTGGGAGGTGGGGCTGAAAACAGGAAACAACAGCACTTATGGCCAGGAAAGAAAGCCTGGAAGCTTTGGCTTTGTGGTGCAGTTGGTTTGCCAGACTGCAGACTCCTTGGGCAGCAATAGCTTTCTGTGTTGTCACCTTTGGTGTGGGAGGAATCTTCATCTGTATGCAATTTTGAGAGTCGGGCTGGCAGTTGGGAGGCAGGGCTGAAAACAGGAAACAGCAGCCGTTATCCCCAGGAAAGAAAGCCTGCAAGCTTTGGCTTTGTGGTGTAGTTGGTGTTTCAGCTTGGGGACTCCATGGGCAGCAAGATCTTGCTCTGCTATCACCTTTGTTCTGTGAGGAATCTTTGTCAGTATGCAAATTTGGGAGTCTGGCTCGCATCTGGAGGTCGGGTTGAAAACAGGAAACCACAGCCCTTATTGCCAGGAAAGAACGCCTGTAAACTTTTGCTTTGTGGTGCAGTTGGTGAGCCAGGCTGGGCACTCTATGACCAGCAAGAGCTCTCTGTGCTGGTAGCTGATCTGGGAAGAATCTTCGTCCATATGCAATTTTGAGAGTAGGGCTGGCAATTGGGACGTGGGGCGGAAAAGAGGAAACAACAGCCCTTATCCCCAGGAACGAAAGCCTGTAAACTTTTGCTTTGTGGTGCAGTTGGTGTCTCAGCCTGGAGACTCCCTGGGCAGCAAGAGCTTTGTGTGCTGGCACCTTTGATGTGGGAGGAATCTTTGTCCACATGCAATTTTGGGAGTAGGGCTGGCAGTTGGGAGGCAGGGCTAGAAACAGGAAACAACAGCTCTTCTGGCCAGGAAAGAAAGCCTGGAAGCTTTGGCTTTGTGGTGCAGTTGGTCAGTGGTGACTGGTGCAGTGTCAGCCTGGGGACTCCATAAGCAGCAAGAGCTTTCTGTGCTGTCACCTTTGGTGTGGGAGGAATCTTCAGCCGTATGCAATTTTGGGAGTAGGGCTGGGACTTGAGAGGCAGGTCTGAAAATAGGAAGTAACAGCCCTTATGGCCCAGGAAGAAAGCCTGGAAATGTGCTTTTTGTTCCAGTTGGTTTGTCAGCCTGGAAACTCCTTGGGCAACAAAAGCTTTCTGTGCTGGAATCTTTGCTCTGGGAGGAATCTTCGTCCGCATGCAGTATTGGGAGTAGGGCTGGCAGTTGGGAGGCAGGGCTGAAAACAGGAAACAACAGCCCTTATCCCCAGGAAAGAAAGCCTGCAAGCTTTGGCTTTGTGATGTAGTTGGTGTTTCAGCTTGGGGACTCCGTGGGCAGCAAGATCTTGCTCTGCTATCACCTTTATTCTGTGAGGAATCTTCGTCCGTATGCAAATTTTGGAGTCTAGCTCGCATCTGGAGGTTGGGTTGAAAACAGGAGACCACAGCCCTTATTGCCAGAAAAGAAAGCCTGTAATTTTTTGCTTTGTGGTGCAGTTGGTGAGCCAGGCTGGGCACTCTATGACCAGCAAGAGCTCTCTGTGCTGGTAGCTGATCTGGGAAGAATCTTCGTCTATATGCAATTTTGGGAGTGGGCCTGGCAGTTGGAAGGTGGGGCTGAAAAGAGGAAACAACAGCCTTTATCCCCAGGAATGGAAGACTGGAAGCTTTGGCTTTGTGGTGTAGTTGGTGTGTCAGCCTGGAGACTCCTTGGGCAGCAAGAGCTTTCTGTGCTGGCACCTTTCTTGTGGGAGGACTCTTCGTCTGTATGCAATTTTGGGAGTCTGGCTGGCAGTTGGGAGGCAGGTCTGAAAACAGGAAATGACAGCGCTTTTCCCCAGGAAAGAAAGCCTGGAAGCTTTATCTTTTAGCTGCAGTTGGTTTGTCAGCCTGGGGACTCCATGGGCAGCAAGAGTTTCCAGGATGGCATCTTTAGTGTCGGAGGAATCCTTGTCCGTATGCAATTTTGGGAGTCGGGCTTGCAATTGGGAGGCAGGTCTGGAAACAGGAAACGACAGCCCTTATCCCCAGGAAAGAAAGCCTGGAAGCTTTGGCTTTTTGGTGCAGTTGGTTTTTCAGCCTGGGGACTCCATGGGCAGCAAGAGCTTTCTGTGCTGGCACCTTTGTTCTGGGAGGAATCTTTGTATGCAATTTTGGGAGTCTGGCTGGCAGTTTTGAGGCAGGGCTGAAAACAGTAAACAACAGCCCCTGCCATGGCCCGAGGGTAAAGGGGATATGGATGCGGCACCACACAAAAGGGTTCAGGCGCAGTTGAAAGTCTGTGTGCAATGCCACTTTTTTTAGGGGAAAACAGGGACTTATATAGGGTATGGGTAAGCGGAGGTTCCATAACTGGGGTAAAGCATGGGATTGACAACCCAGGGTGAAACAGGATTGGGAGACGGGAAAGGTGGGTGTAACTTAGGGGTATCCAAGGGAAAGGACCAATGGAAGCTCACTCTGCACTGCGGCAACTGTCAGCCAATCAGTGCGAGATGAGCGGGAAAACCAGGGGAAAACAAGGGAGTAACTGAGGGCAAGTACAGACAAGCCCTAAACCATATAAACCATAGGGAATAACATTGTGGTACATTAAACTTGGTATAGAACTGGTAACAGACTGGGGAATAACAGGTCAGTCCATGAAGTAACAGTCTTTTCAGGCCCCGTAAACATCTCTCCAGGCCTGGAATCGTTCCCAGTCCGATTTTCTGTCCTCCTCAGCCCTTATCCCCAGGAAAGAAAGCCTGGAAGATTTGGCTATGTGGTGCAGTTGGTGGACCATTCTGGGGACTCCATGGGCAGCAAGAGCTTTCTCTGCTGGCAACTTCGGTGTGGGAGTCAGGCTGGCAGTTAGGATGCAGATCTGAAAACAGGAAACAACAGCCCTTATCCCCAGGAAAGAAAGCCTGGAATTTTTGGCTTTGTGGTGCAGTTGGCGTGTCACACTGGGGACTCCATGGGCAGCAAGAGCTTTCCGTGCCGGCAACTTTTATATGGGAGGAACCTTCATCCGTATGCAATTTTGGAGTCGGGCTGGCAGTTGCCAGACACAGCTGAAAACAGGAAACAGTAGCCCTTATTCCCAGGAAAGAAAGACTGGAAGCTAACCCTAACCCTAACCCCTAACTCTAACCCTAACCCTAAAAGCTAACCCTAACCATAACCCTAAACCCTCATCCTAACCCTAAACCCTAATCATAACCCTAACCCTAAACACTAACCCTAACTCTAACCCTTGCTAACCCTAACTCTAACCCTAACCCTAAATCCTAATCCGACACCCAAACCTAACCCTAACACTAAGCCTTAACGCAAACCCTAAACCCTAACCCTAACCACTAACCCTAACCCAAAACTCAGCCCTAACCACTAACCCTCACCCTAACCCTAACTCTAACCCTAACCCTAACTAACCCTAACCCCTAACCGTAACCCTTAACACTAACCCTAACCCCTAACCCTAACACTAACCCTAACCCCTAACTGTAACCCTAAACACTAACCCTAACCCCTAACTCTAACACTAACCCTAACCCTAAACCCTAACTCCAAACCCTAACCCTAATCCTAACACTGAACTATAACCCTGACAATAACACTAATCTAACTCAAACCCTAAGCCTAAGCCTAAGCCTAACCCTAAACCCTAACGGCGGAGGGGGTCAGACAGAAATGCACACAAATCAATATGATTGGCAAAAATGTCTGCTTTATTAGAGGACAGACAACTTATATGCTGCCTGTGACACACAGACATGTGATTCTTCCCCAGGTTACATTGGATACATAAGGAAAACATACTGTGGTGTACAGTACTAATTGGATAACAGCAGGTGTCCATAAAACTTGTTTTCCTGCCAGAACAACTCCTCCTTCACCTTGGCACAAGGCCTGCAGCCATATTAGTGGTGCAGTATTTTTTAACTGTCTGCACCCAGCCATGCCAAGGTGAAGGTCTCAGAAATGCAATAGAAATTGTTCACACAATTTCTGTCCTCCAACAAAACCCTAACCCTCTAACCATAACCCTAACTAACTCTAACACAAACCCTAAAACCCTAACCCTAAAACCCTAACCCTAACCGTAAACCCTAACCCTAACTAACCCTAACCCTATACCCTAACCCAAACTCTAACCCCTAACCCTAACCCATAAACCCTAACCATAAACCCTAACTCTAACCCTTGCTAACCCTAACCATAAACCCTAACCCTAACCAAACCCTAACCTTAAACCCTAAACCTAAGCCCTAACCCTAAACCCTAAGCCTTGCTAACCCTAACCCTTGCTAACCCTAACCCTAAACCTTAACCCTAACCCTAATCCTAACCCTCATACTGCACCTCACTCCCTGTTTTGCACATTCATATCAGTAACAGAAACCTCCAGGCTCTTCCTCCAGTCCAAGCTGCATCTTTCTTGAATCCTTGTACTCCCCCACCTATTCACGTGCACTGCTCTTCTCTCCTGAGCTGCCTCCCAGCAAATAGCTCATCCCTCGGCACCTTCCTTAAGTGATGATCCATCTCCAGATACACCCAGGGGCTTCCTGCAGCTGCTGCAAGATGCTCTCACCATCACTGCTTGAGAGACTCCCTGGAATCAGCCACTCCCCTGCAAAATCTCCCTACACAAAGTCCTCCAAGATAATCACCCAGCAGGGCCTCCTCCTCATCATCCTCACTGGCCACACCTGGGGCAGCTTCGCATGGGAGGGGAGGGCGGGTGGAGCCACAGGCGAGGAGGAGGGAAACGAGCTCGAGGGGGCGGAGCCAGGCGCCTCCTTTTCGGGGACGACTGCAATACTCCGTGTTCATCAGCAGGTGGCAGCAGTGGTTTAAATCCCAGCCAAGATCTCAGACTTGCTCTGTTACACTGAGAGGAGACAGAAAAAACTCTCTGAACACACAGTTTCTATTTCCTTCATATCCAGCATATTTTCTCATACTTTCACGCCCTTTCTTGTTTTTTTACATATAAAAATTACATTTGTATTTCCCAACCCTATATATCTATATTCAGAATTTCTTATACTCTAAGATCCTATATATAAGACAGCTGTTAAAAGGTTCTATTTTGAAATCAATTTATATATAAAGTAGTATTATTTTTCAATATATAGAAAAATGAGAAATGTTAGTCTTTAGTATTGTTTGTGGGGCCCCCTGGTGGTCTAGTGGTTAGGATGCGGCACTCTCACCGCCGCGGCCCAGGTTCAATTCCCGGTCAGGGTAGCGCTCCGGGCAGATGGAGCTCATCAGCCCTGTAAGACCATCCATCTAAGAGAAGGTCACTCTAAAAACAAACCTACGTCCTGAGGACCTCGCTGCCACCGTCCGAGCTTCGCTCAGCCCCAGCAGATGAACCTTAGGATTAAAGGGTGGGCTCAGTTCAGCGCACACTGTGTCTCACCTAAAAAATCCATTGCGCAGGCTCGAAGGGTAATGACCTTTCCCAAATCTTCGTTCGCAAAGACTGGCCATACTAGTATTGTTTGTGCCTCACCCACCCCCAAAGAATTTTCAGGCATTTTTGGAAGGACCCTGCATAAATCCCTTCACTCCCCACCAACCTCACCTGTATGAGGATGGTGCCTTGTCTCCTGGCTCAGGCTCCACTCAACCACACGCCCCCTTGTTTACTGCGCTCCAGAGTCAGTGCCAGATGTCTCAGCCCTACCCTACGACACTGCTGCAGGGAGATCAGCCCATGAAGCTTTAGGACATGGCTGTAACACCGGGATCAGAATATGTGCTCACAGACCCACCTCGAACCGAATCCACAGCACCCACACCCTGGCCTCTGTGCGCCTCAGTCTGTAGGGACAACCTCTGCAAAATAACTTCTTCTGGAGGGTGATTTTCAATTTTTTTTTTAATTGAAAGCCTGAACAAAGATAAGCCTTTCACCAGAAATCATTTGAAAATGCTGTTTTTACAAGCAATAATGGGGCACTAATCAAACCACTAGTCTCCTGCAAACTTGTGATAGTTTTTACCCTAGGCCTTCCTGGAGACCAGCTTGTAACCAGGAAGGAACTAGAAAAGTGACAAAGGAAGTATTCCATATCATTCCTTTCTGTAACACAACATATAAAAAGGCGCAGATAAGAGAGTTCGCTTTTCTCTCTTCCGGTGGCTGAAGGTCTCTCCGTAGACGGGCTTTGCTTATATAGGCCAGGGCCTGCTACTCAGACCTGCCGTTATCTCCAGTCTCTCTGGGAGGCGTGGGGGAATTGGCTGCTGTCTTGCACAGCTCTGCTGTCCCGCTCAGGGAAGTATTTAATTTGTCTTTATATTTATTCTTTAGCTCTCTATTAACGGGTATATTTAGAAGATATTTGTTTTTTAGGTTTCTTTTTATCCCTGTTTTCCCCCCCCTCCTTTTCCCTGTTGTGTATAATATATTCAAATTGTAGGTATAATTGTAAATATATGTAATATATATATATTTGATATAATCCCTTTTTGTTTGAACTTTTTTTTTTTTCCTGTGGTTCATTTTCTTTTCCCTCGCTTGGGGACAGCTTGGACTTGGCAGGAGAGCCAGGCCAAACTGATACACACATTCTTATTGGGGGCTCATCCAGGATATTTTGGTTAAGTTTGGCCTGTTTTGAAAACATTGTCCAGGAAGACAGCCAAGCTCGATGTTATTTTGCAAACCAATCTATTGTTTTGGGAACAGGTCCAGGAACGCTGCCAGAGTCCGGGAAAACTGCCAAGTGCAGTCTTTAGTTTACCTCCTCAGAGTCGAGGGTGCCAAGCTTTGAGGCCAGCCCTGCTGCGGAGCACAGCCACTGGTGGCCCCGGGCCTGCTCAGCACAGCAGGACTGACACTCTGCTCCTGATGAGTTCAGCGTCCCTAGACTAGGGAAAAACCAGTCACCACCTTGTCAACTAGACCAGAGCACTGAGTGCCACGTCCAGTCTCATCTGCAAAATGTTTATTGTGAAACCTCTAGTGAGGTCTTCAGCTGAGAGGAGGAAAAAGTATTTTGCATCTCCATTGGTACAGGTGTCAATAGAGGCCGACAGAGCTTTTGCCTTTTTCAGACAATCACACAGTTTCCTGACTCCCTGGCAGCTGAATGTCACAGATCTCCTTTCCTACATCCGTGCAGATGTCGCACACAGGTACCTATACATGTTTTCTCAAGCCTAGGCAGGGTCAAGATTTTGTCACCCTGTACATCCCAAGGCGAGTGTTCTGGTTAGTGAGTACAGCAAACCCCCCATCCTCCTTGCAATCAAAGAACCATTTTCCCAGGCCATTTCTCTAAGGGTTAGGAGTTTTTAAAACTGATGTCGTGCCACCAAACCTGCTTGGGATCTCTCCCATCTTTTTGACTGTCCTTGGATTTAAAAAGCACACACTCCCTTCCATCTTCCAACAGCAAAACCACAAAATGCTCCTGACCCACAGCGTAACCCTAAGGATGGGCACCCCCACCTCGCCATTCTGACGGAGAGCTGTCGAGCACCCCCAACCCACCCATCGGATCTGAGTATAGCAGCACAGCCACGGCAATGCCAAGAGCGGGAACAGCAGCCTTGCTGGTGGGATTCGTGCAGCAGGAGACAAGCACAGAGGGACACATTTGGGCACACACAACCAACACTGAATTTCCTCAAAACCTGTTCCCCAAAACCATCTGCTCAGAACACTGTGCCAAACAACATACTTTGGTGCATTCAAAACAGCCAAATTCTTGGATGCTTGCTATTTTCTTCCCCTCACTGTTGTTATTCCTTCAGAAATTCTACCCATAGCCAAGTTACTGGCTACTTCTTCAAGCATTTCCCTCCCTGGTACTACCAGCAAATTTACACAGTCAAGGAACTTAACAGCTTTCTAAAATTATCCACGTGCCAATTACAGCCACGAAAGAAAAGCAAAAGGAAAAGAAAGGTCAGGCAGCCAGAGAGCTCTGCAGGTGGCACCAGGCAACATCACACTTGCTAAAACACGTCCTTTTGCACAGAGGAGGAAACAGGCCAATATTATGGCAAGTTGTGCCCTTCTCCCAGTGCTGACAATAATCACACATGGCACCAAGTAAGGCTCAAAGGGGGCATGTCTCAGTCAAAGTGACTCACCACAAGATAAGCGGGGGGGGGGGAATGGCAAAAGCACAGGCACCAGGACATTCTCTTGCTTCCAAGACAAGACCAATCATCCCTCTAGGAAAAGGGAAAGAGGCAAGGGTTCGTCAAGCAATGCATAACTTAGCAAGTGAGTTTAACAAATACCATCAGGTTTTGTGCACAGAGGAAATAAAACTCACTGGTTTTAGTAGCTAAAATATCAGGGGAAATTACTGTCTGGTGACAGCAGTAAGCTTCCCACAGCAGTCTCAGGTGCCTGCCTTTGGAGACCAGCCCCAAAGTAGAAACTCCTCTCGACTGCTCCTGAGAGAGGCAATTGGAACTTTAGGTGCTCAGGAAAACGATTCCCTCCCCTAAGTCCTGGCTCACCTGCCAGAGCACCTACAGTGCTTATATTCCACCTCACTCTCTGCTTTGCACGTTCGTATCAATAAAAGAAACTTCCAAGGTCTTCCTCCAGTCCGACCTGCATCTTCTCTGCACCCCCATACTCTCCCACCTGTTCACGTGCACTGCTCCCCTCTCCTGCGCTGCTTCCTGGAACAGGGTTCATCCCTCGGCACCTTCCTCGAGCGATAATCCAGGTATATCAGATGCTTCCTCCAGCCCCTGCGAGATGCTCTCACCATCACTGCTTGAGAGACTCCCTGAGATCGACTGCTCCCCTGCAGAAGCTCCCTATAAAAAGTGCCCCAGATAACCACCCAGCACGGCCCGCCCCTCGTTATCCTCACTGCCCACACCTAGGGCTGTCCCGCCTTTTTGTCATCCTCACTGGCCACATCTGGGGCTGACCCGCATGGGAGGGGAGAGAAGAGCGGGTAGAGTCACAGGCGGGCACGCGGGAGAGGAGGCGGGGCGAGCAGGAGGGAGGGGCCGGCGCTCCGCTCTGGGCTTTGGGGTTCTTTTGGGTTGGTTTTGGGTGCGGATGTGGGGGACTGCGCACACCCTCCCCTGGTCACAACCCTGCCCCAGGTCGCTGCACCCTACTGCACTCCCCGCACCCCTTGCTCAGCTCCGCGGGGATCTGTGCCTCTTCTGAAGGTGGCAAATGTCTGCAAAGCCAGTCGGGAAGCCAGAGAGCTGCAGCCCCCGGACCCCGCCGCGGCTTCCCCGCCGTCACCCGGCACCTCTGCACGTCCCGCCCCGCAGCGCCGTTCCCGCTGCCGCCCTCGAACACAAGGAACGAACCCCGTGCCCCCAGCACAGGCCGGTCCCTCCCGGCAGCCTCGGCAGCGCCGGGAGCGGCCGCAGCCCCCAACGCCGGGCGGGGCACGCCGGGAGGGGCCGCGCGGGGCGGGGGCGGGTCCCGCGGCTGCGACCCCGTGGGGAAGTGACCCCCGGGCCGGCCCCGTCCGGCACCGCCGCTGGCCCTGCTCGGCCACCGCCCCTCGCCCACAGTTTTAACATTAGAGAGCCAAGTTTAATCCAGAGCCTGCAAGCTCCCAAGTGCGGGGAATTTCCATAGACTTGTTATTTTTCTCTTTTTAATGACCACGTTGCTAAAGTCAGGGAAATACAATCAGCATTCCCTAAATACCATCAGTTCTACATCTACCTGTGATCAGGGGCCGATGGGCAGCAGCCTGCCCTGGACAGGCTGCAGGGATGCTGTGAAGGCCACTGTTCCCCAGGTTTGAAGGACTCTGGCCATGATCCCCGGCCCGTGGGCAGAAAGCCCAGAGCCAACGGGAACTCCAGCCAGCTGCAGGCAGATGTTACTCCGTCCCCATGCCAGGGGTGGGGATGAAGGTGCCCTTCCCCGTTCAGAAGTGGAAGTCGGAAGTCATCCCCTGTGCAGAGCCCGCTCTGATCCTCGGCCTCGTGGGAGCCAATTCCCTTGTCCCAGCCCACTTCCTGCAGAGAAGAAAGGGAAAGATTGCACATAAGGGAGACATTCTTCCCTGGGAGGGTGGGGAGGTGGCCTGGCACAGAGAAGCTGTGGCTGCCCTATCCCTGCAAGTGGTCAAGGCCAGGCTGGATGTCTATTAGAAGGTGTCCCTGCCTGTGGCAGGGGGTGGAAGGAGATGATCCCTGAGATCCTTTCCAACCCAAAACACTCCAGGATCCCCAGATGATTCCATGCTCTCTCTCTGCATTTATTTGGCATCATTTCCTCACAAAAACAACATCTCCAATTTAGTTGATTGCTAAAGCCATCATTTTAAAATCATCCCAGGAATCAAAAGGGACTGGAAAACACACAGAAATCATTCCTACACCCACCAAATCATTAGGAATTGGAACCCGATTCCCTCATCTCCCTCCTTGTTTTTCTTGGCTGGAAAACCTGATGATCCCCGCTGGCTATTTTTAGGCTGCTTTTCTTCCACAACTCCTTTCTCCGGGCTGAAACCTCCTGGCATATTCAGGGCTTATCTGGAGGGAAGCCCCTCTGAGGTATTTCCTCTCGTGGCAATTCTGTGGGATGAAGAAGTAAAAAAAGCACATCAAGAGCTCCTTCTCCCCCCTTCCTTCACAAACACCCTCCCAGTTTGTCCTTGGCAGCTCCATCCCCCCGGCACCCGCACCCGACGCTTCGGCTCCGCTGGGAAAGGGACAGCAAGTGCACAAGCAAGTTCAGTGCTGGGCAGGGGCTCCCTGGGGAACGGCACTTCAGTGCTTTAGTCCATGGCCTTTGCTGCTGCCCTCCCTCCTGGAGGCAGCGGATGACCCGTCCCTTGTTTCTCCCACGCTCGCACACCCAGGTCCTGCTCTTTTGGCCCCACTTTTCTTAGCAGACCCGGCATCATTTTCCAGGGTCCCCAGGAAACTTCTGCACTTGACCCATTGCTAAGTGCAGAGCACAGGGCGAGGGAAGGACAAATTTCTCAGCACCCACCACCTGGAACTTTCCTTCTCCGCAGCACGCTCCCGTTCCCGCTGTCTCTGGAGGTGCCCGCACGAGTCCTCCTTGTCCCAGCACCTCAGAGAATGTCATTTCCACCCAGGTCCTGCTTACCGTCGTCCAACAAAACACGCTGACAACATTTTTCAGGATGCCAGTGGAGAAATATTAGAGCACACTGCACAGGGAAGCTGAGCCTCCCCCATCCCTGGAAGTGTTCCAGGCCAGGCTGGATGGGACTTGCAGCATCCAACCGGGGACGAGAGTGGAAGGTGTCCCTGCCCACGGAAGACAGGGTGCCCTTTGAAGGTCCCCTTCAAACCAAATCGCTCTCTGATTTCCCTCCAAAATCACTACCAAAGAAATACAGCAACCAAAGCAGAGGGACTGCACTCCCAGCTTTTCTTACCTGCAGGCACAGAGCACATTGGACATAAAAGCCACAGGGTTAGTCCTGCCAGAGGCGTCCGGCACACACACGGCGACCGAAGGGAAAGAGGGAGCCTGGGAACACGGAGTAAAAGACACTTTAATTAGGAGTACACCGAGCACTAGCCAGGTCATTCACACAGCTTCACTGTTCAGTCATACAAAAAGCACTCACCGAGGCCTCAGTTAGGATGGTTCCTGATGCTGACCAGGTGAATAGCTCCCTGGAAGCCCGCTCTGCTCCTGCCAGGCACCGGGGCTCCCCCAGAGGGGCTTTGCCAAGCATCCAAGGGAAATTAAAATTACAGCCTGGGCAAAGGCGCTTCCTACAGGACCGCTCCTGGCCAAGGCCACCGGTCCGTGCAAGTCAGACCACTGACCACCCGGGGCTGGGGATTTTCGGAGGCACGCTTCCAGCTTTTATTCTCCAGAGACTCCAGTTCTTTCTGGCACCCCTTGCTTCAGTCTTCCCCTGTTGGAAGAGGTCACTTCAGTCTTTTGAGGGGCCAGATTGCCAAAGCCCGGCCGGTCCATTCCCACGAGGAAAGAAAGGTAGCTTTGTCTCGTACAGGATGCTGAGGGGGGAGACACAAAATAAAAGTTTAATTTAAAACAACTGCCGAGAACAGAAAGCAATTCAAACATAAGGCAGACAAGACTCGTGCAAAACTGAATTACATTGGACTTCAAAGGAGAATTACTTTCCTCTGCACCTCAGAAAACGCAATTTTCACCCAGGTCCTGCTTACCGTCGTCCAACAAAACACGCTGACAACATTTTTCAGGATGCCAGTGGAGAAATATTAGAGCACACTGCACAGGGAAGCCGAGGCTGCCCCTGGATCCCTGCAAGTGTTCCAGGCCAGGCTGGACGGGACTTGCAGCATCCAACCGGGGACGAGAGTGGAAGGTGTCCCTGCCCACGGAAGACAGGGTGCCCTTTGAAGGTCCCCTTCAAACCAAATCGCTCTGGGATTCCCTTCCAAAATCACTACCAAAGAGACACAGCAATCAAAGCAGAGGGACTGCACTCCCAGCTTTTCTTACCTCCAGGCATACAGCACATTGGACATAAAAGCCACAGGGTTAGTCCTGCCAGAGGCGTCCAGCACACACACAGCGACCGAAGGGAAAGAGGGAGCCTGGGAACACGGAGTAAAAGACACCTTAATTAGGACTACACTGACCAATAGCCAGGTCATTCCCACAGACAGCTTCACTGTCCAGTCACACAAAAAGCACTTACCTACCAGGGCCTCAGTTACAATGGCTCCTGACGCTGACCAGGTGAACACCTCCGTTTGCCCCGGGGGGTCAAGAAGAACATCCCTGGGAAGAAGTCACCCCGAACGACAAAAAGGGAAAATTAGTGAAGCACAAGGTCCTCTTCTGACTAGATTGCCACCAACATTCCATAGCAAATGCCATGACTATTCTGTTACAGATGAGAAAACCCTGTTCTCCCAAACAAACAGAGAGGAGATTTATGGGCACGCCTGAAAATTTCCTGTGAGGAACTTTTTGTAACTAAGGAGCAGGTGCTATCTTGAGTTGAAGGCATCAATTTGACAGACACTTAGTACAGCAAACTCTTCAACAGAGCAATTAATTGCTGCCTATTTGAACAGCAGGGGAGAGAAAATGACAGTCGAAGGGAAGACAAGAAAAGCAGAACTGCAATCAGCAGACTTTTCTTCCATCTCTCCCGAGAAAGTCTAGTTTGCCTGTTCTAATAATTCTGTGCCCTTTCCTACATGAAACTTAGACCAAGGCTGAAAAAACAACTAGAAAACACGGAGAGAAGCTTTTTAGAATTTGACGTGATTTTCCCAAACTGATCCCAGAAAAGCAGAACTCGGTAGAATGTACTCACCTCGAGGCCTTTGGTCTTTATTTCCATAAGCTTCGTCACCTGATTGAAAAAGCAGAGTAGACTTGGTATTTAGGCTGACAACAGGAAAACTTCCCCTTCCTTTCCTAAAAGAAACTACATTAATTTGCACAGCTGCGGGTGTGTATCCAGATGTTAAAGTCTTTCAGCTTTTCAGAGGGTGAGAATGCCCTGCTAAGGAAGGCTGAAAAATGCTCGGAGCCTGCACAGGTCAAAGAGCACCTCGATTTTGTCTGTGTTGCAGTCCCTGGCTAAAGAAACGGCAGAACAACCGCAGTTGTTCCCTGCCTTTTCACTAAGAGGTTTTGCCAGGTGCTGGGGCCAGCCCGGGCACTGCCGGGGCAGCCCGAGCTTTCTGCGGTGGCCCCTTTTGTCCGGGAGGAACCTCTTTCCCTATTCGATCCTGGGAATCGGACTGGCAACGCAAGCCAAGTCACCGGCAGAATTCTGCACCTTTGGTCTCCTCGGAGCGCCCACGGCGAGGGGAAAAAGAACCTTTGGGTCACTGTCCCGAGGACGGAAACCAACAAAACCACACCACCGGACCGAATTCACCCGCAGAAGCCCAAATTCACCGAACGCCCGCTGAACTCAGCAGGAACACGCTCCCTCAAGCCCAAGGCATCCTTAGGACGCCTCCGACTCCGGACTGAAGCTCGGAGAAGCCCGGCAGGGACAAAACGCTCCAGCTCTCCGCTTCCCAGCCCGCCCCGACCGCCGGGCGCTGCCTCGCGGTCGCCGCCTGGCGGACACGGCCGGGAGCGGCACTGCAGCCGCGCGCCCCCCCCCCTTGCGAGACCCGCGGCGCCTTTCGCGAGAACGGGCCTTTCTTCCCTAAAACCTGCCCTTCCCTAGGAAAAGCTGGGCAAGTCACAGAGTTGCTGGTTTTATCCCAGCTTCCCAAAGGACTTCTCTCTGGGCTTCCTTTGCTTTCTTCCGCCGCAATTCTCCTGCCCTGGCAAGCGTTAAAAGACACACTGCCCGCTGAGACGTGCCCCGAAACAGCCATCAGTTCCAAGGCCAGAAAATCTCAGGGCCACACTTCGAAACCCTGCCGCGAGGCCCCTGGAGAAGCCAAGGGGAGCTGGGATTCCCTGGAGTCCCAGGGAACCGAGGGGAAGGTGGGAAAGGGGCAGAGAGCAAACCCCCCCGCCCAGCTGCTTCTCCCTGCAACCCCTACGGCAGGCGCAGCTATCCTGGGATTTCATGCCCCTTGTGTCTCTTGCGAGCTCAACGAGCGAACAAAGGGGCGCTGCAAGATCCGCTTCCTCTGTCCCTGAGGCAGCACAGACCCTCCCCGCGGGGGGGGGTGCGATGCCAGGGCACATCCGAGCCCGGCCCTGCCGCCTGCCGCTCTCGCCGCCCCTTCTCCTGGCGGCGGCACGCAGGTGCGAGTGTCTCCGCAGAGGCGAGAAACCCGCCTGTCGCTTCCCCTGCCTGCAGTCCCCGCTGGCCGCGGGAGAGGCAGAAGAGCAGCCGCCGCCCCCCCCGCCGGGCCCCCGCTTACCCCGGCGACGATCTCCTGCAGAGCCCGACGTCGGATCTGCCGCCGTGGGTCGCTTCCGGGGGGGAGGAGGCGGCGGCGCAGCCCCGACAGCATCTCCGGGGCACGGCGGGAGCGGAGCGGAGCGGAACGGAGCGGGCGGACGGCGCGCCGCGACTGCCTGGGATCCTCGCGCGTGCGCCGCGGCGCCGAGAGGGGGCTGCCCGCGCCGGTGCCTGCCGCCGCCCGCGCCCGGCGCCGCCAAGCGCCCCGCCCCGTCCCCACAGTGGGAAGCGGCGCGGCGAAACGGAGCTGCGGGCGCGGGGCGGGGGTCCGGGTCGGGGCGGAGGTCAGGCAACAGGATAAACGCCTCTCTGAGGCGAGGGGGCCTCTCGCCGCCATCTTTAATGTGGCCTGGGCTAAGTTCCGGTCCTGGCGGCGCCATCTTTGTGTAGGGGCGAACTTCCGGGCCGGGGCCGCCATCTTTGTGTAGGGCCTTGGAGGACTTTCGGTCTTGGCGCCGCCATCTTTCTTCCGGGGCGGCCTCACAGCACTTCCGGTCCGGGTGGTGCGCCCTCGAAAACAGCCCGGTCGCTCTCTACTTCCGGTGCCCCGGTTTACCCGGAGAACGACCCTCGCTAATTTCTGCGCTTTCGCCCCAAAAATCTTCACGTTATTCCCCCCGCGCACACCCCGGGAGAGGCGAGAGACCGCAGCTCCCGCCGTGCCGCCGGAGCCGGCCCTCAAGTCGAGCGGGGAGCGCTGCAGCGGCACAGGAGCCACTGCCCATGCATCGCCGCTTCCCCTCGCCCGCCCGCCCGCCCTCACTTACCACGTGATCGCCGGCGTCTCGCTTACGACTGCGCATGCGCCGCCGCCGCCACCTTGCCTGCCCCCCCCGCACCACCCCACCGCCCGCCTTCGCTCTCTCGCTGCGCGCGCTTCGCCCGCTTTGCCGGGGTCCCTCCCTCACATTTCGCGGCACCCCCTCCGCTGCCTTTTCGGCTCCCCGCCCTTCCCCCGCCCACCTTTTGGGGTCCCCTTCTCACACTTCAGGGGGGACCCCCAAGTGACGGGGCGGAGGGCGGGGCGGGGAGTAAACCCCGGGGTGCCCAAGAAGCCTTGTTTTTCCCTTTCATTTCACTTGTCATTTTATTAGGGCCTTTTTAGTTTGCTAGCTTTTAATTTTTTTCTTTAATTTTCTTTTGTATTTTATAGTTCCTTCTTTATTTCCTTAATTTTTTATTCTCTTTAGTTTTCATTTCATTTTCTTTTCTTTCTCGTTTGCTTTTTATTTTTTTAGTTCTTAGTCCTCCAGAGAGGAAGAAAGAACACCGAAGCTCCTCTGGGACAGAGAAAGGCTCCCCTGCCCTTCCCTTAAACACAAGGCCTGCCAGGAGGGCCCCACAAGCCCGCTCCGCTCCTGCCAGGCACTGGGGCTCACCCCCAGGGGGGCTTTGCCAGCACCCAGTGGAAATTAAAATTACAGCCTGGGCAGGAAATTCAAATTACAGGCCGGCAGGACCGCTCCTGGCCAAGGCCACCAGTCCGTGCAAGTCAGACCACTGACCACCCGGGGCTGGGGATTTTCGGGGGCACACTTCCAGCTTTTATTCTCCAGAGACTCCAGTTCTTTCTGGCACCGCTTGCCAGAAAGTCTTCCCCTGTTGGAAGAGGTCACTTAGTCTTTTTGGGGACCAGATTGCCAAAGCCTGGCCAGTCCACTCCCACCACACACCCCCCCCCGTGCTCAGGGGCCGAGGGGCAGCCCTGCCCCACACAGGCCCCGGGGCTCACCTTCAGGCCGTCTGTCCCAAGGCTGGAGCGATCCTGCCATCAGCCCGTGGCCACGAGGGGCACAGAAAGCCCAGGGCCAAGAGCAACTCCAGGCAGCTGCAGGCAGAGGTTATCCCTTCACAGCTTTTTGGCAGTGGGGGGAAGGTGCCTTTCCCTGCCCGGCAGCGGCATCGTCCCCACCGCAGAGCCCGCCCCGATCCTGGGCCGCCTTGGAGACAATTCCCCTGTCACAGCCCACCTCCTGTGGAAAAACAGCAAAGATTGGACCTTAGGAGAGAATCCTTCCCCGGGAGGGTGGGGAGGCCCTGGCACAGCTTGCCCGGAGGAGCTGTGGCTGCCCCATCCCTGGAAGCATTCAAGGCTAGGCTGGATGGGGCTTGGAGCCACCTGGCACAGTGGCAGGTATCCCTGAACAAGATGATCCTTAAGGGCCCCTCCAACCCAAACCACTCCAGTATTCCATGAGGATTCTGTGAGCTCTCCCTCCCATTCATTTGGCACCGTTTACTTTCCAATTTAAATTCCCAAATTCACACGGTTTGTTATAGGAATCATTTTAAAATTATTCCAGGAAAAAAAAGAGGAGTGTAAAACATACAAGAATCATTCCTATGTCCACCAAATCATTAGAATTGGAAGCCTATAACCTCACCTCTGTCCTTGTTATTGTTTCCTGGAAAACCCTATGATCCCACAGTTTCGAAGGGAAATCCACTGGAGTGACCAGGTTTGCTCTGACAGAGAGCCAGAGGGTTTTAGATCACTTGTTCCTCTGCATCCTTACTCTTTAACCAGGTTTCCCCAGAACTGTGTTGCGGGAGAAGTTTGGAATTACTAGAAATGGATCAAGTTCACATGTTGTCCCATTGCTTTCCCACTACTTTCAAATTCTTGGAATCACCCACCAATGTGCCCTAGGAACCCACTGTGAAATAGATCAATCAGAGGGACATCTGGAAGAGAGAAAACCAGGTGCGGGAATATCCTGTCCCAGGAATATCCAGAGTGCACCCCCTGCAAATTCCTGAGCCCTGTCCAAAAATCACCAGGTGACACGAGGGGTTTATCCATAGTGTCTGTTTTCCATAATCCAGCACTTCAGTGACTCCAGAGTCAAATAAATCAGGATCAATCCCAGGTCACACGGACTGGGACAAACTGGCTGCTGTGCTGGAAAGGGTAATTCCAGAGGCTCATCTCCTAGTACTGGGAATTCAGGGCTGCAAAGAGCCCGGCAGTGATCCTGGATTCCTCCCAACTAACCCCACCCAACACTCACTGCCAAGTGCTGCTGCAGCACCTCTCTGGGGAAAGGTGCCCAGTGCAGAGGGGATTCAGTGAGGTCCCTGCCCAGTTTCCCAGGATGGATGGGAAGCTGCCACGGAGAGACTGGATCTCAGGAGAACTCCCTTTGAGTAGGTTCCTGAAAGCTTCTAAACCAGGGACTTGTTCCCAAGTCTAAGGCAGCTGAAATCCTGTGGCTCGCCGGCCTTCCTGAGAAAGTGCTGCAGAAGTGAGCTGGGTGTGGCAATCTTCCTTTCATCTGACTTCAGGGAACAGCTGGCTGAGATTTTAGCTAAACTTTAAACCAGCCCGTGACACATCAGATGGAAAAAAGTAGAACCAGAAGGTCCTTTTTCCCAGCTGAAACCTACTGGGATATTCAGGGCTTATGTGGAGATAAACCCCTCTGAGGGATTCCATACCAAATATCATGGAAATTCTGAGAGATGAAAAAGCAAATCAAACACTTGCGGAGGAAGTTCTCCCACCTTAATTCCCAAACACCCTCAGAGCCTGTCCTTAGCAGCTCAAGCCCTGCACGACACAGAGCCAACACTTTGGCTCCAGTGGGAAAGGGACAGCAAATGCAGAATAAAGTTCCATCTCACCTTCAGGCAATTCCCAAGGAGCTGATGACATTCCAGTGAAATCCTGGCCCGGGACAAGACTGTCCTGCCTGTGGATCGATCCAGGCTGCTGCTGTCGCTGCTTTTGCTGCTTCGGGAACTTCAGACATTGTTTCTGCAGCCAAGATGAGGATTTCACAATTTATTTTCAGGTTTAATGCATTTTTTGTTGTATTTTTAAATGTGGTTGTATTTTTAAATTTTGCTGTTATTCTAGTTCCCTAAATTACTGCTCAGAAGTCTGACAAAACTGGGTAACTAATGGTCTGTTTTGCTGTTACGGAACAAACCATGTGGTTTATGAAATTCCAGTATGTAGAATATACAATCACAGACACAACCCTACTACAAACAACTTAGTTTGTTATTACAAGGTTTTGTCATGAGGTTTTTATTTACACCCGATACCTAAAATCCTTTCAGGAAAACCTACACAAATTTGGCAACAGTTCTCATTTCTCATAATTAGTGTTTGAGCACACACAGGAATCATTTCAGGCAATTCCCTGCTGCCCACACAAGGTCACTTTGGACCTCTGAGTGCTTCCAAGTCTGTCCCACTGACCAAACTGCACCACGTTCAGCATTTGCCTGTTGTGACCAAAAACCCTCCCAAATGTTCAGCCAGAAGAATGTCTTCTCTGCAGTGGTCACAGCTGTAAATCCAGCACTTACAGATCTGATGGCAGGAGCGATTCTTTCCCAGAGATATCGCGTGTTATTCCTAAAAAAAATGAAGTTCAAAATACTTGTCAGTCACCAAATGCTTGCTGCAAGGAGACACCAAAAGCTGTGTTCACATCTGTCCTGAACAGTCTCAGTGCTCTGAAACAGTCCTTCTAGGCAGGAATATTTTACACTGCAGTGCAAAAGCAAAGCTACTCTTGAAGAAGTTGTTAGTACTGTTAAATAGTTTTGCTTGGTTTACCTGAGAGCCCTGCCTGGGATTGATGCTCTAAAATTTTTGCTTGTCTGAAAAAAACTTGCCTGAGAATAACGTTGTTAATACTTTTGCTTGCTTGAGAAACCTGCCTGAGAATCCTATAACCTTTAAGATAAGACACACAGTTTGCAGATGGAAAGGATGTATGTTTTTGTATTGCTTAAAAGGAGAAATTAAACAGAAATTAGCCATCCAAGAACAAAGAAGAACCAGTTTCAAGACTTGTTAAATCATGTACAGTATGAGTAAGGTTTTTATAATTTTTCTACTAACACTTAAATAGAAATAGTTAATAAAGAATTAAGGTAGATTTTTTTTATGCTAAAGTTATGTATGTGGCAAACAACACACATTGCTCAACTTGCTGAGAATTTTATAACTTTTAAAGGAAGGGGAGTGGGAAAGGAACATAAATTTTGCGAACAGATAGAAAATACCTTCAAACTGACAAGCAACCAATCAGCATTCAAGGCTGCAAAGCAAAAGACTACAGCACAAGAAAGGATTCATTTATGGACTAAAACCCATATGGACTAAAACCCATTTATGGACTAAAACTCAGTTTTAGAGACTGCAATTGTCACAAAAGGACGCTGGATGGCAGCAAAGACTGTGAAATAATTACAGCAGACTTGTACAGTGTGGGCATGAACTAGGCAGGATTTAACAAGAAAGTGTCATGACTTTAGAACACAGAAGGGTTTTGTGTTTGTAATACTGCTGGAGCACTTATTATGGACGGATTTATCCCCAGTGCACCCCATTACTGTCATTAAAGGATGGCTGCCTATCATTGACAAAATGCTGGTGTCGGGTTCAATCCTTGTTTCACTCTCCAGCAGACAAGGGCACTGAGGTAACAGAGCAAACAGCTCGATAACATTTAGTTATTGACCTTTAGAGCACAGAAGCCAAACTGAAACTATTACAAGTTCCAAGGTGTAAAGTGTAAAATAGTGAAAAAGTCTCACCGCTTTTCATTAAAGCACAATTCTAAATATCCACAGTTACAAAACTTCAAATTCATCTGAACCAAGGTTATTTGCATTAAATATTCAGTATCAGCCTTCAGGGAATTTGCCCTGGAAGAATATACACCTACAATCCAGGAAAACAGTCAAATCTTGGAATTCCCCACACCAGTGCTTCCTTTGGGGCTTGGTACTCAGACGTGGCAGTGACATTCATTTGGCCTGAATAAATAATCAGCAGCTTCTCACTCAAACCCCAAGAGCAGTGACTCGAGTTCACACAGGGACGTGGCAATCCCACAGGAGATAGAACTCAGGGGATTTCTGCTTCCTGCAGGTTCACCTCCTTCAAGCCAACAGCATCCCTCATTTTTAACACAGACAGTCCAGAGTTAGCCTGCTGGAACTGAGACACAAGGAGCAGCCTGTAACCCTACTCAAAACAAATGCAGCCTTGAACAGCTACAAATCAAAACACCGAAATGTCTGACACTGCCCAAAAGCAGCCAACTTCACTATATAAGGAACTTTATTCCTAAATTTCCCGACAGTTCCAAGGGGGGAGGGGGGAGGAGCACACAAAGGAGAATGTTTGTTCAGATGGAGGGTTGAAAGAGCCTTAATCCCATGAATATCACTCCCTCCTTTCAAACACAGCAGTGCCCACTGGCATTTTGTTACTCACAAAACCAACTCCTCACAGTCTGGCGGCTGCAGCTCGAGCTGCTGGTGACAAACCCGGGTCTGAGAGCACAGGTGGAGAGAAGCCACTCACATGTCGTTGTGCAGCAGGTACAAAGCCAGAAACTGGCCATAAACAAAGGCTGCTGCAGTCCCTCCAGGGGCCTAAAACCAAACACAAGTCATTTTGTTACACATTTCAAGAGCAGTAGGATACAGAACACAGCAGGAAGCCAAGTATTACGAAAACTGAACACTCCAAGACAACCGATGGAAGTTTTTTCCACATCCCATCATAGGTCTGGGCAACTTTTTTTATATCAATGCAGTTGTATCTTCCAATAAAGCTTCAGGCTGCCCAAACCATGCACCAGCCACTGCTCTGAGCTTGGGAATGGCAATGGGACAAAAGGCAAGGCAACTGACGGGAATGTGGGGAGTCAGAAGCAGCCCTCCCTACCGAGGAGTGTTGGGAGCACAGCCAGTGCCACACTGTCCTCGGCACAGCTGGCCGGGAACAGCTGTACCCTGTGCTCCTCCTAAGGACGGGAATGCACCTTCGCAGCTCCCGGCTGGAAGGGGCAGCCACACTCAACTCTCCCACCCCCACGAGGCACTCTCCTCCTCCTCTGGGCCCTGGTGGCCATCACCTGAGGCAGCAGCAGCTCCCGCTTCCAGCACAATTCCCTCCAGCTCCACAGCACTCCCCACAGAACTCAGGGCTACGAGGAGGCTGCAGCAACACGCTGGGCACACGAGAGGGACCTACGCTCAGCACAGGAACAGCAGCTGGAGCTGGATGCTGCTCCCCTGGAACCAGGGACCCCTTCCATTGCAGGAGGGAATTCTCCACTGCCCAGCTACAGGCCCACCACCAAAGTTCTGCTGGTGCCCGGGATCACATACAGGATCACCTGCTTCCCTCCACTTGCTGAGGCAGCCAGATCTAAACTCAGGATCGCAAGAGCTCCCAGAGAGCAAAATTCGCAGCTCACACTTCCTTCAGTTCACTGCAGCGGGATGTGCGAGCTCCACGTTTAGACAAGCACTGGGAACTCTACCCAAGGATAAATCTCTGTGGATGCCACGCGGGAAGAGCCTGTGCCGTGCCCGTGGTGCCACTTCCGCAGCCCCGGCTGCTGCCTGGAGCCCCGACAGTGCCCGCAGCACTTGGGCACTGCTCGGGCAAGAGAATTATACCGGAATGCACTAATTTGCGTGAAACTCGCGAGTTTCTCGAGGGCTTTCTGGCGAGCCCAGGGGGCGATTCTGAACATTGAGCCCTGCGCACCTCACACACGCAGAGGGAGCCCCGGGCCCCCACACCTCCCGCTCCCGAGCGAGTCTCGCTCCGCTCTCCACCGCCTCCGCCATCGTCCCTCACGCATGCACGAGCTCGACGTCACTTCCGTCGCCAGCCCCCAGCGACTTCCGCCCGGCTCTCAGTGCGCGGGGACCGCGGGGCGCCCGGGCGGGGCGTGGCCAAAGCGGGGGGCGTGGCCATGGCGAGGGCGTGGCCATGGCACCGTAGGGGGTACGCGTGGCGCGCGCCCCACGGCCACGGCCTGTGGGGGTCGCGCAGATGAATCCTTTTTACACCGCCTTATTTCTGCGAAATAAGCAGAAGTCCTGTGTCACAAACAGAATTCTCTCCAGTTTGCTGTTTGCGTACGTCGCCTGTCGCGGGTTGTATGAGATACACGCCCCCATCCCGTATTGCACATGATAACGCACGTCAGGATTGTACTTCAGGGAGAGAAAGTGCTGTCCCAGCTTCGTGCCTGTTTATAATGGGTCTTAAAAGTAGTTTTACGGTAGCTGTTCTTTATCCTTGTTCCCTATAAAATCCCCTGTTATGCAGAGCAAACAGTGTGGCCAGAGAGATAACCACAGAATCCTGGAATATCCTGAACGGGAAGGGACCCACAAGGATCATCCAGTCCAATTCCCGGCCCTGCCCAGGACACCCCAACAATCCCACCCTGTCTGTGACAGCGTTGTTCAAACGCTCCTTGAGCTCTGGCACCCTTGGTGCTGTGCCCACTGCCCTGGGGAGCCTGTTCACCCTCTGGGGGAAGAACCTTTCCCTGATATGCAGCCTAACCCTCCCCTGACGCAGCTGCAATATCTATACAATATAGCATTCAATATATACACAATATAGGATTCAATATATATATACAAGAGATCATCTGTATCTCTGCCTATATCCTATGAAATAGCCCATAATGTGCTCAAATGTCATTTAACAGCACAGGTGCTACTTAAGAGGTGGAACCACCCCTCTGCCGTGGCCTTTCTGTGGCTCCGGTTCCCATCCCCAGTGAGACAGGGGGCTATTCTGAGCACTAAGCCCTCTGCACCTCACCTGGGGTCAGCACCGGGACCCCCAGTCCTGCCCAACTGTCCCCAAAAGCAGGCTCATGAGCCATATTTCTGACTGGAGGAGAACTGAACATGTTTGCAGCCTGGTTTGAGGCAAAGGAATTGATGGAAGATGGCAAGATTGTCACCAGATCTTCACAAGTGCCAGGGCCACAGATATAAACTCACAGTTTTAGGGTAAAATTACCCCTAATGAGGAGGCTCATTTTCTGCAAACCTTTGCTTTCTGATATGACGAATTTGCTTTCCACGAACATCCCCACCCCAGGTCACAAGGCCTGACCCCACCACTTCTCCCCACCTCCCATCCCCAGCACTGCCCCAGACACCATTCCCCGAACCATTTATTCCTCTTGTGGAGAGTTTCCCCAAGCTGTGCTCCAGAGCTGCACCACCTGACTCTAAAGTTAGGATGCCCAGTGCAAGCCTGTTCCAAGTGTGCCAGGGTTGTCCAGAGGCGCTCCCCACACTTCTGGGTTGAAACACGGAAGGAATAGGGGTGCTCAGCCTCTCGATGCTTCGGCGTAAAGGAAGAGCGGTGTAAATCCCGAGCCCTTTGCCGCAGGGTCTCCGCGATCCGGGAGAGGTCTTGGCTATGGAAACAATAAAACTAAGGGGTGTTTGTGTTCGCTTTGGGATGTCCCCAAGGGAGAGCATCTTGGAGGAGGGCTCCAGGCAACAGCACTGCCACTCTGCCGGCTCAGGCCTCGCTTTTCCCAGCAAACCCCCTCGCATCCTGCTCTGTCCCCACGGCCGCATCGATCCCGACGGCTCCTTGTTGCTGTCGGCTCTGTGCCAGCATCGCTTTGACGGTCAGACATCTGAGAGGAACGCCGTCCTCACCCTTTGCTCCCATTCCCAATTATCTCATGTTTTCAGGAGGTGAGCAGGGGAGCAAAGCAGGCGGCAGCTTGTGGTGATGCCTGTAGGAGACCTTCCCTCAGCACCAGCAGGGCTGGGGTCAGAGCACCCTGGAGTGCCACCATGGAACACATCTGGGGAAGGATTCATCTTGTGGTGCGATGGCCTGGGGCTGCAACCCCACATCCCCATGCCATCCCCCTTCCCAGTGGTTCCATGTGGCACTGGTAGTCCCTGGCACTGCTCGCCATGTTAGGCCTGGGCAGAACCACAGCCTTTGTCCCTGCTCCTTCTCTCTGCCAGGAAATCATTTCATTTTTGGGTAAAAACCCAGTAAAAATGGAACAGATGAGAGGTTTCCTCGAGAGGGCAGTAGCTGCAAGGGAAACTGCCTAAAAATCCAAGGAAACTGGACATTCATACATCCTACTGTCCCTTTCATGCAAGAAACTCTTTCCATTTCAAGGCAGCCGGGCTTTTTTTTATGTTTCTTTTTGCTTTTCATTATGTTTTTGGAACAACAAAGAAAGGGTTGCTTCCCAGTGTGCTTAGCTGAACACCTCTCTGGAAGCCATTCCTTGGCATGGGGACAGCCAGAAAAGCTGTATCGCTTCCTCTTTTATATTCTTCTCTCCATCCCTCTCCTCTTGCCTTCCTTTAACACCCTAGGGTACATGTCCCTGTGATTCTGGACCACGTCCTCACCTCCAAGACTCATAAAACAGCTGAGCACGTTGGAAAGTCTATTCCACAGGCAAAACTAACCACGTTAAATTAACAGGAAGGCTTCTTGACTTGACAGGATCCTGATTTGTCTTCGGCCCAAAGGCTTGAAAAGCACTTTAAGAGGTGGCCACCAGCTGCTGCAGAAGTGTAAACTAAATTTAATGTGATTTTTATTCAGCTCCTGGTGATGATGGCAGGAAAATCTCAGCAACTCATTTGTGCCTTGCATAAATTTTAGTATGGAGATGGAAATGGATCCCAGTTCTGCCATCCTGGACAGTCACAAGTAGCTTTCAAAGCAATCCCAACACATTTCCAAGGAAAATTAGCAGAGATTTCGTGACAGGGCTTTATTTTCCCAGTCATTTCCATGTGCTGTCTGCGATCTGGAGGTGCCCTCTGGAAAGATGATTGCAAGTGGTTTCCCTTTCTTATCTGCTTCAAAAGCTTTGTGGTGGAACAAAAGAATCATGATGGGGAAATTAAGATGCAATGGAGCGATATAGAACAATAGGACAGTTAATTTAATGTGCAAGTTAAAGAAAACGGTGCTAAAGGGTCAGGTTGAACCTCTCTACATCCTTCCCATCCCCCCAGCGCCCTGATTGATATTGTCTGGGCTGCTCTGAGCAAAGGCTGGATCCAAATACGTTATTTCCTTCCATGACATCAAAGGGGAAAAACGCCTCGGTTTTTAGGAGCTGTGTCCATGAAAGGAAACAGCGAGCGGCCACAGGGAAATGATCATTGCCTGTTCCCCAAACAAGTTTTTTTAATCTATTGCATTTTCATAGGGGCGTCGGTTTAAACTGCAATAAACAAGAAGCTCTCTGGGATATTTGGGATATTACATTTTTTGCTTTCCTCATTCTTGTTTCATCAGCTCCCCGCTGAGTTCTCAGTTATCCAGGTTTATAGTACAGCACTTTGCTGCAATTAACTGGCACAGGCTGCCCGGAGAAGCTGTGGCTGCCCCTTCTCTGGAAGTGTCCAAGGCCAGGTTGGATAGGGCTTGGAACAACCTGGGCTAGTGGGAGGTGTCCCTGCCCATGGCAGGGGGTGGCACTGGATGGGCTTTAAGGTCCCTTCCAACCCAAACCGTTCTGGGATTCTATGAATTAAAGGAAAAATCCCTGACTCAGGGGGGCTGAGGAGTTTGCAGGATGTGTAGGAGCCCACGAAGTGACCAGAGTGGCATGAGGGGCTGAGGACTGTCCACCCACCTGTCCTTGTCCATGGCACTCTGTGTCTTTCTGCTGCTGCTCCAGAGCAAATCTTCTGAGCTGAGATTTGGGGGTCTCTGAGCTGCTTTCTGTCCACCCTGAACACCTTTTTTGCCCTTCCTCTTGTCTTCCCCAGGAGTAAGCAGGAGTGATGGTTTCTGCCAGTGGATCTGGAGGCAAAGGCTGCCCTTTCTTAACCTGCCAAGGGGATAAGAGACTCAGTGTGTATTTAACCTAAGCTTTGTTTTTATGACTCTCTAGGCTTGTCTGTGCATTTTCCTGGTTTTGCTTTGTTCTCCAGGATCCTCAGCCAAGTTTCTGTCCCCTCCCTGGCTCCTGGGCCAGCAGTTCTTGCTTTCCACATATTTTAATCCTCTATGGCAAAGACCTTTGGTAGTTTTGGGCAATGTATCAGCTCTTCTCTTGGCTGCATCCTCACCACGCTGCTCTTTTGCTTGAAAATCCTTGAAATCCACCAAATCTGGGGGGATACAGAGAGGGTGGGGATTCCTGGTCCATTGTAAGGTGTTTGGGAGATCAAGCATCCAGCAGGGAATATTGGTGGGGATGGAGTGGGAGGATCCCAGGTGAATCTCGGGATGTTTGAGGGATAGTGTGGAGGTCTGGTCCAGCCAGGGCATTTGGGGGATGGGGCAGGCAGGTCCCTGGTCCAACATGGGTGTTGGAGAGTATGAACTGGAGTTTTCCTAGTGCAGTAGGGAGCATTTGGGGGATAGAGTGAATGATCACTGCTCCAGCTGGGGCATTTGAGGGATGGAGCATCGCTGTGTAGGAGCCCCTCTCCAGTCGAGGCCCTTATCAACAGGATGGGATGCACGCTGGGAGTAAGGCCAGGGGCTTCCTCCTTTGGCCTCCCAGTTTGTGCTGGGGCTGGCTAGGGCCACATCTCTGCCCTGAGCTGCCCCACGGCAAGCGAGGTGGGGTGAGCTTCCTGTGCCAGGGAGGGAGATGCTCCTGCAGAACCCTCCTGCCTGGCTCAGCATCCCTCCTGAGGGAGCAGGAGGCACTGCGGGGCTCGCTGGTAAATCTGCTCATGTCCCGTAATCGCACGCGTGTTAAAGAACACCTGTTCCCCACCAAAGCCACCGGGACACTGGGCGAGCGGTTGGGGGAGTGCAATAAAAGCCCCAATTAGGAGGCGGGCTTTGATCTCCAGGAGGTGAAGGAGTTCAGGCAGCTGTGCTGAGACCTCTCCCGCAGCCGCTCTTCTACTTCAGTAACATCCTTACAAAGAAGATCCTGTGTCCACGGCGTCTCGTTACGGTCCTTCTTCCCAGCCCGCGGCCACCTGTCCTTCCGTGCCGCCCCAGCGTGCCCGCCGGGGTCCCCTCCCGGGGCCTGCCGGCAGAGGGGCGCAAATCGGATTTCACGGCTCCGACGCCTGCCAAGAGCTGCTGGGCTTTGCTCTCCATTACTCAAAGTCCCCGTCCCAAAGGGCTCTTTGTTCCCCCGGCACGGCCTGCCAGCAGCTGGGTTCTCCATCCAGCCGTGTGGGGATGCAGGCGAGGGAACGGGGAAGCAGTCGGGACATGGGACCCTCTGTGCACATCCCTGGGGACTCCAAGGAAGGGACACTTCTTGTCCTGCACGGGGTGAAGAACCCCTGCATCCCACACAAGGATCCTGGCCCAGAAGAGATGGAGGATCGCAGCAAGGTGAGGGTCGGCCTCTTCTCCCAGGCAGCCAGCAACAGAACACGATGAAACGGCCTCAGGCTGTGCCAGGGGAGGTTCAGGTTGGACATCAGGAAGAATTTCTTCATGGAAAGGATTGTCAAGCACTGGAAGGGGCTGCCCAGGGAGGTGGTGGAGTCTCCATCTCTGGAGGGGAAGTACTTCTTAAAACAAAGTCAAGAAACATTTCCAGACTTTAGCCACACTTTTCTCATAATTCCTGGAATAAGGTGGGTCTGAAAAGGAAGAGAGATGGATATAAAACAAGAGGTGGGGAAAAACAACTTGGAAAAGCAATCAAGCATATTTCCATAGGAATAAATATTTCATGGCACAGGCAGGCACACCCCAGGCTATTGGTACTGAAATAATCTTCCAAAAAAAGAGCCATGCACACTCCAGAAATAAAGGAAGTGTGTAACAGAAACGGCATCAAGATTGTTAATTCTTTGATTGATTATTGCTGAATCCCCAGATTCCCAGCTTCTTTGGGTGTCACTACAGCTGGGAAAGGCTTCTTTTGTGTCAGCCTTTGTTTTGCCACTCTGCTGTGGTTCAGTCTCACACTGCCATACCCATTGCACCTTAATTCTGAGGAAGACTGTCTGGAGCTGGCAGTGAAGCCACCACCACGATGAATCCCCATCCCACTCTCCTCCCTCCTCACATCCTTCGCCTTCACAGTTACTGGCACTGACCAGGGATTTTTTTCATCAAAAGCTGCCCAAAACTAAGTTGAAACTGCCCTAGGAGCACATCCATCCTTCCCAGAGAGCTGGGGTGAGGGGACACAGCAGAGAGGACCAGACCCACTGCTTAGAGAGTCCCCTCTGGGAGCCCTTCTCTAGGGGGACATTTGGGGATGCACCCAATGTCTCCATATCTCACATCACTATTTAATTTAAGTCACGGAGCTGTTTATCCTGTAAGAACACCGTGCTTTTATTAGTCATTTATTTACAGTAGGAGGCATTCCCCACATGCATGAACTGCTGGAGACCATAGGACAAGCCTATTTATTTTGGACCCTGGTCCAATTTACACTAACCAGGGAGCAGGGATCCCTAAAAAGGCTGGTGAGTGGAGCAGAGCCAGCCCATGGGCTCTAACAATGCAGCCATTATAAAGTCCTGTGCATCACCCCCCATAAACACGTTTTCTGGATTTGATTTGGAAGCAAATCTGATTTAGATGGGTCTCTCTTTAATGTACATTCCACGGGTGGGAGCCCATTGGGAAGCACAGAGCCAAGGACTCCACACCACTAGTCCTCATCATTTTGTCCCCACAGGGTGTGCAAAGCTGGGGGCAAAGAGGTGCAGGTACCTCTGAGTAATGGGCATCCCTCAGGAGGGATGTGGTGGAAGGCACATGGGAAACATTGGCTTTGGGATGGAAAAAAAGGGTTGATCCCACATCTGGGTCGGTTTGGCACTGTGGAATGTCAGGTTTCCTCGCCATGCCTCAGTTTCCCCCCTGCAAAGCCAGATGCTCCTGCTTTGCACAGAGCCTGGTAGACAAAAAGACATGATGCCAACATTCACCAACACCATCAACTCCATCAGAAACTTGCTACTGTTTCATCCCATTCCCAAATACTCATCTTCTGTTCTCTAAGGAGAAAAGTAAGATTTAGGAATTGTTTTACAGGATGCATTTCCCTCTGTGGCACCCCAAAGCTCTCCTAGGGAACCTGAAACACCAAACATCTGGGTGCAGCAACAAATTTTAAGAAACAACAGTACATTCATTGTTTTGCAGCCTTTTATAATCCACTCAATGATTTTTAAATAAACTGCATGGAAAATGATAGAAATTCCAGGCCCTGGAACCCATTATTCCCACACGCCAAGCCTGACGCCACTAAGTGTAGCAAGGACTCTGAAGTTAATGAAATTCCTGCCTGAACAAACTTTTATCCTGCTGTTTGGTAAAATGACTTGTGCATCTTAACAGCAACATCACTCAAGCTGTTAAGACGTTGTCTGTGGAAAGGAAGGCAAAGGAGCAGGAGGAATATATTTGCTAAATTGCATAGAAGCAGCAATATCTACTTAAAATATATCTTGATTAGGTTATTGGAGGTTGCTGAGTTGAAAGCACGAGGGTGAACTGATCAACTGCTGTGCCAGCAACTGAGGTCTCCAAGTTAAATTTATCTCCAGATTTTAACTGATTTTCATACAAAACATCCATACACCACTCCACCACACCTGGAAAGGCTCCATTCCTAGAGCAGTTCTCTGTAAAAAAATGTTTCATTGACAGTCAAATGAATAAATGACTGAATCACTTCAAAGCCCCCAAAGGAGCATTTTTTTCAAGAACACATTTTAGATGACAGCATCCGCCTCATTTCTTAAATTCCTGATAATCCTCCCATTCTGATGAAAGATCTGTTTTGCACAAGAGGAGTTTTGCAGAGAAGAAACTTGTCCAGCTGGCCCTAATTAAGGTTTTCTTTGTCCAGATGAAGCATATTTCTAGAGCTGGCTTTTTAAAACCCTTGTGTGTGCTCCAGCTTTCCTCCACAGGGCTGGAGAATGCCCTCAGAGGGCCGGAGAGCACTGACAGCTTTTGAAAGCCCTTACAGGGAATATATATTGATTATTGGCATTGCATTCTGCTCTTTTCCCCATCCCTGGAAGTGTCCAAGGCCAGCTTGGACAGGGCTTGGAGCCATCTGGTCTAGAGGAAGGTGTCCCTGCTCATGGCAGGGCGTTGAAATGAGATGAGCTTAAGGATCCTCCCAGCACAAAGCAGTCTGTGATTCTATGACATAACCCCAGCAGGTTGCCAGAAGGACTTCACTGGCACAAGGAGCCTTCTCCTGCAGGGAAAGGGCGCAGCAGGAGGTGAACATCACCTGGCTTTCACCACATGCCAACTCTTAATGAAGCAGAGGGGATGTTTGCCTGGTAGCAAACACCCCCAAAACCTGGCTGTCGCCCACACCTCTCCCTCCCCTGGGAAACCTCTGCGTTTCTTTGGGAAGAAAACCATTTCCCCCAAAGAACGCTGGTCTGCTGTTGAGCCACACAGGCATAGAAAGTATTTTGGACTGAAGGCTTAAGGGTGGTTTCTTTTGGGCTGGAGGCTTAAGGGTGGTTTCTTGGAAGAAATCACTATTGCTCCGCTGCTCTACTAACATAAGCCTGGAGGACTTGCTGCATATTTTCCCCCACTGAACATCATTGGAGTTGTCCCTTCCAAGCCTGTGCCTTGGAAGATTCCAGAGCTGTGCAGTCCCTGAGCCAGATCCACCGGAGAGGTGTGTTTTCAGGTCTCTGAGTGCCTCAGCAATGCCCTGTTACTCTTCACACCCATCCTACAGCTTGAAAAATATAAGCTGTTGAGAGCAGGTGGATGGAAAAACACCAGGAGGAGGGTGGCCAGCTGATGTCTTTAACACCTGCAGAGGTTTCAGCCTGGAGGACGGGTGGGGGGATGAACACCTTGTGCCATTCCTGGGTGGAGGAGTGGCACTGTATGGAGTGTGCCTGATACCACGGCACAGCCATCTCCCAACAAGTCCTGCTCCCTGTGCAGGCATCTCTCCAACACATCATAATTTTTGCCATGGGCTTAAGGCATGGGCAGGTCTTGTTACTGATTTCTCCATCTCCTCTGAAACTACCTGAGGCTGACACTGAGCATTGCTCTTTGGAGAATAATCTTATAAGGCAGAGAAAGGTCTCTCAGATAACAGGAGATCATAGGATCACAGAATGGTTTGGGTTGGAAGGGACTTAAAAGATCATCCAGTCCCACCCCCTGCCATAGGCAGGAACACCTTCCACTATTCCAGGTTGCTCCAAGCCCTGTCCAAGGTGGTCTGGAACACTTCCCAGGACAGGGTAGCCACAGCTTCTCTGGGCAACCTGGGCCAGGGCCTCCCCACGGTCCCAGAGAAGAATTTCCTCCTAATATCCAACCCAAACCTGCCCTTATCATCATCATCTCCCTTGCCTCCTCTGAGGGTGTAAACTGGCAAAATTCATTGATTTCAAGGCAGCCACTCCAAGGTGCCTCCTGAGATTCACCTGAGTCTCCCCTCCCTGTCCCCAAGTGCTGCTTACCCCACTCCTGGGTTTCTTCTCCCTCCTTCTCCTCAGCATTTAATGAACATAAATAAAGCCTGGAGTCCTCTCCCGCTGTTTCCCTTCTCACCCTGTACTGGAAAGGCAAACAGAGTCCCCTTTTTTGTACGCCCAGCTCTCCTTTTCCGTGCAGAGCTGACCTTCAGCCCCAGCCAGACACACAGCAGTGAAGGATCTGACTCCTTAGGACTTTGCAAGCCGTTATCTTACGAGGGCTTGTTTTGCCTTGTTCCTTTTAAAAACAGAGAGCACACGTGGCATTCCATGGAACAGATGGCTGGCTCTGTCCTCAGACCCCTCTGTCCCCCCTCACACGTGGGCCTGCAGCAGCACTGTGGGTTCATGACCTCGCAGATGGTCTGGGTAAACATGGTCGGGGGAACGGTAGGGAGGGAGGAAAGGAGAGATGGATGGAAGGATGGATGGATGGACGGAGAGAGGGAGGGAGGGATGGGGTAAAGGCTCCAGGCCCTCCCTGCCTTGCATGTGGTGCCCAAGCATTTAGTGCTCCATGAATCTAGGGGGAAAAAAGGGTTTCATCTCACAAGGACTTACAGGCGAAGCGTCCAGCCACCACCACGCTGCAGCTTCATTTTATGGGACGGCAAGAGCTTCAGCTGGGTTGTTTTACACCTGCACTGAGTCAGTGTCCAAGCAGTGGAGGAGTCTCCAGAGAGGGCAGAGGAGGAGGTGAAGGTATTCATGGGGTTGCAGAGAATATCGGGTTCATGGAGCGGGACCTCCTCTCGTTTCCTCCTCTGCTCTCCCTTCGCTCTTGGGCTTGTTCCTCCGGAGCAAGTGCAGTCGGGCACAGCTCCATCCTCGGGCCAGATGGCCAGGGCTTCCCAGCCTGACCCTTGGCTGTGCTGAGCAGCTCTCCAGGCTGGCTCAGGGCAGGTGTGTAGGACAAAACCACTGACCCTACACTCTCACTGTGGTCCCTGCCAGGCCCTGGGAGGCAGGACTAGATATTCCCTGAACAGCATGTTCCCCCAGTTTCTCCCAGTCCGGCCCAGAATCATGAGGCAGACCCAGAAAGAGGGGCCAGCATGGGAAGCAGCTGAGTGGGATTGTTTCCAGACTGGTGCAGCTGGGGAAAGTTTATTTTGCTAAGCTGCTACTGTCCCAAAGTTATTAAAGGCACACTTGGTGCATTAGCCCCTATATTTAGCCATACTGGTAAAACTTGGGACAGACCAAGCATCACATCAAATCCAGGAGGAAATGCATTTTTTTGGTTGGCGAGCCTCAGAAATTGTGCTGCCCCATTGCCCCAAGGGCTGCTGCATCCCCCACATCCCTGCCACTGGCAGGGTCCAGCACCCTGAACAGCCAGCCATGGATGGCTTGGCCCTGACCCCCTGGCCAGGGGCAGCGCCCCCATCCCTAGGAAGGGGTAGCCTCTCTGGGTGGGATTTCAGTCCCGGCACCAGCCTGCACTGGCCTGTGGATTAAAATGGGGATTTCATTAATGTAACTTGATGCCAGCAGGCTCCGGTGCATCGGGAAGCAGCATCCCCTCCCTTCCCATCCCCTTCCCGCTGAGTGATTTACAGTGGGGCTGAGCAAAACCAGCCCCACCCTGGGAAAGCCCTTTAGTGGCTGCAACATCCCCGGAGCTCACAGCTGACCCTGGGGGTAGCTGAGACCTTGCAGAGCTGCTGCACTCATGACACCATCGAGGAGATCAATTTGTTTGCTTGGGGCTTCCTTATCTGCTCAGGGAGCTCCCAGTGCCAAGACTGCCATCCCGACCCTCCCAGGTCACTCTTAATGTGCTTTTAATGGCTGTGTTGGGGCACACAGGGCTGGCAGGACTGGCTCACCTTGAGCCCAACCTTTTGCAAAATCTACTTTTTTGCTTCAAGATTTTATTGTATTTCATAGAATCCCAGAATAGTTGGGGCTTGAAGGACCTTAAAGGCCATCTCATTCCAATCCCACTGCCGTGGGCAGGGACACCTTCCACTAGATCAAGTTCCTCCAAGCCCCATCCAACCTGGCCTTGAATTAAAATTAGGATTTAATTAAAGTCAGGATTTAATTTATGTATATTTTTATATTACAGATTTATAAACCCTGTGTGTAGGACTGATACTGCCTTCATCCAGAGAAACCCTTGTTTCTCTCCTCAAATATGCTTCTACAAACCCTTGGGTACCTTATTAACTGAGTAAGGTACACTTACAGACAGACACCAGGGGAACAGATCCTCAGGGGATGGATTCCTTTGAACCAGGATGGTGATGCAGACAGACAAGCAGATAGATCATATTTACTGAGCCACAAGCTTTGGAGAGGAAGAAAAGGAATGTCAGGTGACATAAAAACATCCTAGGCTCTCCACAACACTCCCAGAGCACCAATTCCACTGCACAAAAACACATCTCTGACCGTGAGACAGCAGCTATTTCCCCCTCATTTCAAAAGCTGAGCACAAGAAAAACCCCTCAGGTACATGGAATGCTCTGCCCCTGCCAGAAATGGATACAAGGCCAGGTTAAACAGGGCTGGGAGCAGCCTGGTCTATGGGAGATGTCCCTGCCCATGGCACAGGGCTGGAATGAGATGAGCTTTAAGGTCCCTTCCAGCCCAGGCCATTCTATGATATATGTGAATATATGTAGGGATTAAAGGCAAGTCTCTTCTGTCTATATAGAATATATATATTCTACACATAGAATAGTTTCATAAACCATCTTCTTTTCTTGTTCTTGCTGCCCTCTCCATATTTCATTCATTCCCTTGTTTTCCTCATGCAATGGGGCTCCATCATGGCCCTTACCCACAATAATTAGGAAGCCTTTCTTCACCAAGAATTTAGAAATATGAAGCATTTTACCACTGCTGTTTCAGTACATGTTATTTCCTTTTTGACTTCATTCCTTAAAAGAAAGGTCAGAATCAAGCACTGCAGGTGGGTGGGAGAACAACATCTGTCCCCAGGCCTTGATCTGGCTGTGGTTGCTGATAGAACATGCCAGTCCTGGGGGGAAAAGGGATTGCAGGAGCTGGCCAGGGCCCAGCTCCAAATGTAACTTCAGAAACAACTTGAGAAACTCCTGTAAATAAAATTCAGGGCATAAGGATGCCTCTGAATCAGGCCTGGCAGAGAGGAATCTACCTCCAAATGGGGCTTTTCCCCCTGTGTTTTCCCTCTGGCGTCCTGCTTCTAATATGACAGCAATTAAAAGCCCTGAAAAATGGATGGAAATAATTTAGAAGAGGTCTCTATTAGATCTGCTCTCATTAGCACTGCAGGCTATTTTTTTCAGCTGCTAATTGACAGCTGCCTTCCATATGCAGTGTCAAAAAATAACATCAGCAAGGCATTTAAGGAGGGATATTTTACCAGGGGCTGTCTCGTCGGCACGCGAAGGACCACAAGAAGGGTGACAGTCACACAAGCCCTGGCACCCTGATGTCAGGCAGCTCCAATTCTGGACATGCCATGTCCTGAGGACTTGGGACACGCCAGGTCCTCCCTTCCCACCCCCTGTGGGACCACCCAATGTGTGTCCATGGCAAAGAAGGAGTGCCCTCAGCACCCAGAGGGTTTGGAGCCTGCACGTTCAGCAGTGCCATAAAAGCACAGAGCATGGCTCCAGGCATTCACCTCTCCAAACCTGCCCTGCCTCAGGGAAGCCATGGGAGCCCTCCAAAGGCAGAGGTTTCCACCAAGAATTGTCCCAAGGAATCATCGAATAGAATCAGTAATGTTGGAAAATACTTCCAAGACCATCAAGTCCAGCCTTCAACCGAATGCCACCACACCCACTAAACCATTCCAGCAAGTGCCATGTCTATTCAGTTTTTTGAACACTTCCAGGGATGGTGACTCCACCAATTCTCTGGGCAGCCTGTTCCAATGCTTAACCACTCTTTTAGTGAAGAAATTTTTTCTAGTATCAAACGTGAACCTCCCCTGGTGCAGTTTGAAACCATTTCACCCTGTCTTGTCACTCATGCCTTAGCCCACTGGTGTGTGCTGCCTGCAGGTGTCATGGATGTTCTTTCCTCTTGCAAGGAAAGCTTTGGACAACACCAAATACAGCCAAGAGATGAACTGCCCGAAATTTTTGTGAGGGGTGCTTACTTTGCACCGAAAGCCCATATAGGTGGGTTAGCCAGGAGCTAGACCTGACAGGGAGACAGAGGCACCTGGATGAATGTCTAAACTCAGGGACACCACGCAGTGAGCAAGTGGTGGTCACATGAGATGTTTACTCAGTGGATTTACACAGGAACAGCCTTGGAAGCCAGGAAATGGAAAAAATGACTGTGTGCCAAGGTGGGCATTACACTAATTGGCTGTTTAAACCAGTGATTGATGAACTGTTGGTTTTCCTTTAGCACTTCCCTGGCACCCAACACAGACTTACTGCTTCCTGCAGAAGATTTTTACAGAAAGGGCTGAAGATGTTCCCAAATTTTAACATGGGAGCCCATACTGAGTATCCCTTAGACATAGGAAGCTCCTGGACAGCTGAACTTGGATTTCTTTCCTGGGGAGGCAAGAGTAGCCCAGCTATTGGGCTGGAAGCTTTGATTTGGCTTGTCTTCTACCTGAACTGCAGGGATCAACAGTGACAGGAGCAGGGAGGGGAAAGCCATCAGCTGAGGGCAGTGATCATCCAGCCCAGCTCTGAGGGTGCTCTAGGGATATGTCAGGTAAGCCTGCCTTCTCTGAGGAAACAAATGGGTCTGGTGTGGGAAATGCACGATGAAATATCTGGCTTGGTGTTATATAACTGCTTTCATCTGTGCCTTTGATCTTGGAGAAATTACAGGTCTGCCCATGGCTGCTGGCTCCTTCAGGAAAATGCTGATGTCACCACATCAGCATCTCCCATTTCCCCTTTGAGCTTTCCAGGTCACAGAATCCCAGAACGGTTTGGGTTGGGAGGGACCTTAAAGCTCATCCAGTGCCACCCCCTGCCATGGGCAGGGACACCTTCCACTAGCCCAGGTTGTTCCAAGCCCCATCCAACCTGGCCTTGGACACTTCCAGGGATGGGGCAGCCACAGCTTCTCTGGGCTACTAGTCACCTCCAAAAGGGGTGACCCCTGCAGTGTCCAAGCCACAGCACCATCACTTCTCCTGGTCCTTTCCAGACAAGGGATAGCTAAAGGCAGATGAGCATCTGGAGGTTCAGAGGGACATGGATAGTGCACCAGAGACCACTGAGCACCTATATCATTGTTCCACCCTCAGCCAACACATCTTGGGCAGATTTCCTCCCGTAAAAGTAAGATTTTCATTGCTAGTAGATTAGTTTTCTTCACCACCAACACAGAAAATCAGGTGCCCAACAAACAGGCAAACAGGCTTTTTTCACCCACTTGAAGTGATGCAGGTTATTTTTCAGGCTCTGAGCACTCACTTCTTTGGGCCTGTCAGCCCCAATAATGACAACCTCTGCCAGTGGGTGGGAACAGCCCATCAGCCTGGTGCACAGAGCTGGCTGTGATTTAGAGAGCCCACAGAGTGCAGATCTCACATCATTTCAAGCAGGATTATTTTTTACTGTTGCTCCACGCTGTAAATTTGTCTTCGCGTGCCATAATTAAGAGCATTGCCTTGCACAGGCAAGGTGATTTACAGGCCTGGAAATAGCTGCAGTAAGGGCATTGCCAGGGAATTCGGGACAGGAGCTGGGGGAGGCAGGAGAGCAGCCTGGACCACACCGGTGGGTGCCCACGTGCTGCCCCACACTGTGCCCAACAGCAAGGAGATATGTAAGGCAGGGATATGGCTTCTGCTGGTAAACAGCTGGCTGAGTATGAGCCCAGCTGTGCCCAGGTGGGCAGGAGGGGCAATGGCACCCGGCTTGTATCAGCAATAGTGAGGCCACAGGACCAGGGGTCATCCCCCTGTACTCAGCACTGGTGAGGCTGCACCTCACATCCTGGGTTCAACTTTGGCCCCTCATGACAAGAAGGATATTGAGGGACTGGAGCACATCCAGGGAAGGGAACAGAGCTGGGAAGGGGCTGGAGCAGCAGGAGCAGCTGAGGGAGCTGGGGGGGCTCATCCTGGAGAAAAGGAGGCTCAGGGGGGACCTTCTGGCTCTGCAACTCCCTGACAGGAGGGGGGAGCCAGGGGGAGGGTCGGGCTCTGCTCCCAGGGAACAAGGGACAGGAGGAGAGGGAACGGCCTCCAGCTGTGCCAGGGGAGAGTCAGGTTGGATATTGCGAAAAACTACTTCACTGAGAGGGTTGTCAGCCATTGGCAGGGACTGCCCAGGGAGGTTTGGACCCCATCCCTGGAGGTGTCCAAGGAAGGACTGGACGTGGCACTCAGTGCTCTGGGCTGGGGGACAAGGTGGGGATTGGGCACAGGGTGGACTTGATGATCTGGGAGATGTTTTCCAACCTCAATGATTCTGTGATTCTGCCCCCTTGAGTTCTTATTTCATGGTAGTTATCAGATGGAGAAACTATTGCACTAAAGTAATCATTCTCTGGGCATAAAAGAACAATGACAGTTTCCCCAAAACAAGAGCATGGAGTTATCCAAAACATAAATAGAAACAGAGCCATGGCCAGACTTTGTGGTTATTTAAGAGAAACACGCAAGAGATCAAGTTCTGCAGATAACTTAGCTGATCCTCGGCTGCATCACTGATATACCTCCACAGGTTCATCCCTAAATAACTGACCTTCAGAGATGGATGAGAGTTCTCCCCCAGAGTAACTCCTTTGGTGAGGCAAATGCAATTTCTGAAAACTCTGAGTTTTCTGCAGGAAAATGTTTGAGAAGCCATTTTCCCTTGGGAACAAACAACCAAAAACCTCTCACAAGCCAAGCAATATTTCATTTCAGTTCAGTTTCTTTGGAATAAAAGCCCTGCAGTTTGTGAAGCTGAGCTGAGATCCTAAATTTCATCCATTTTGCACTAATGCAAAATCTGCAAAAATGTTGCTGTGGTGCCATTTGTGAGCTGTTAGTCAGGCTGGCTTCATTTCCCATGATAATTTCCACAGCCCGGTTTACCTGGGGTCCTTGGGAATCAGGAGAAACACAGCATACCCCAGGAATTTAAGGTATAGGGGATCTTTAGTCACGTTTGCAAACCCTAGTCTGGCAGAGCCTGGGGATACAAAAGAGTCCCTTAAACCCGAGGTGCCCAATTCCCTAAATGCTAAATGATATGGAAGGATATAGAGGAGCTGTGGCTGCCCCATCCCTGGGAGTGTTCAAAGCCAGACTGGGCAGGGCTTGGAGCAACCTGGTTGCTCCAAGGGAAGGTGCCCCTTAAGATCCTTAAAGGGAGCTTCAAGGTCACCTAGTTTTAGCTCCCCCATCCCTGTGTATTTGTTTGTATGGATGAGCTCAGTGGATGCTGGACATGAATTCTTGGTCATCTGGATATACTGGAACAACCTCCCACACAGACACCTTCATCCTGGTATACAAACCCCTGTTTTAATGCAGATGATCTCAGTTTGGAGGAGATGAAAAGAAATCTCTATTCCTATCCTGTAATGAGTATTCTGCTCTGGGACTCTATTCATAGGACTGTCTGGATTAGCTACAGCAGAACAGAGAAGAGATGTCTACTTTTGGGAAGGAAAACATGCTATCCTGTTTCACAGCTCAGGGAGCACTCCTGGGTGCAAATATAAGCAAAATATAAGGGAACATACCTATTCTAATTGCCCCTCATTTCCCCATCATCCTCTGTAAAACCAAGCTCAGGCCAGCACCTGACCTATCAGTTACTCACGTTTAACTCCCTAAAACACAGAAAAAGTGCTCTCCCTCCCAGTTTATGTCCCAAATGCAGGAGGCAAGAGCCCTTCATGCTCTTTGGAGCTCTGCTCCATCAATACCATTTGCTGAAGCCTGATAAAACAGCAGTTACAGAAAATAACCACCAACCACCCCCATCACCCTGAGCATGGGCTGGAAGGTCCCCAAAAAGCTCTGCCACTGGAAAACTAACCTCACCTGGTCAAGTCCCAGCTTGGGACAGCACCCTGTCTAGCACTGGGGAGAAAATCCAGTAGAAAATTACTGCTCTGAGCACAAACAACACATCTACTTACATCTGTCTGTCTGTGTATCCTTGCTTCCTTACCCCCCAGCCAACCTGCCTGCCCAGCCAGGCTCTCATAGGAGGCTGCAGCTGCCTATTTGCCTCTGCCCAGCCCTGCCTTCATGCAGAGTACCTGGGTGAGGAGCAGGACCTCTTCCCTTCCTGCTTTTCCAGGGTTTGCTGGGCCAGGAAGCCACCCAAGAGCCTGCTCATGGCAGTGGTTCCACAGGACACGTATTGCCAGTTACCAGGGGCTTATGCTCAAGTACACTCACAACTGTCACAGAATCCCAGAAGGGTTTGGGTTGGAAGGACCAAAGCTCATCTCATCCCACCACCTTTCACTAGCCCAAGTTGCTCCAAGCCCCATCCTACCTGGCCTTGAAGTATCACCAGGATACTCTTTGGGGTCATTGTCTTCAGCTGGATAATGGCCACCGATTCCACTTGAATCTTGCAGAGCAGAGATTTATTCTGCAGTCTGTTTGCTCTCATAAGTGAGCCAGACTAACACGAAGGACCAGGGTGTAGCTCCCTGCAGGGATCTGTGCTCAGGAACACTGCCAAGCAGCCCCAGAGAGGTGGGCACAGCAAACTGACTGTGAAACCCAGCTAGAAAGCCTCTGCAGGAAGAAGTTGCCCGACTTCAGAAGCATAAAATCAAAATCCTTCCCTGAACAATATCCCTTTTGTTTAAGGAGGAAAGTAGTCCTGAAAAAGCAAAGTTTTTCTCTTGGACAACTTGAATAGCCAAGCCCTGGGAGACTGCTGAACTCACTTTCCACAGCCGTCAGGAGGAAGGTGAAGCTGAAATACTCCATCCAGGAAAGGCCCTCAGGAAAACAAACCCTGTTTGTTCCCTGCTGATTTTCCTGCTCTTTTTTTTTCCTTGGGAGGAGGGGAACCGTCCTGGTGCAGTCACCCACATGGGGAGCAGGGGCCCTTTTCTACTCAGCTCCACCTGCCACCAAGTTCCACAGCCTTTCCCTGCTGACATTCCCTGCTGCAGCCATCCAGCCCTGCTTGTCCCTGTGTCCCCCACAGACACCTTTCCCCTGCTCCAGCCGCTCAACAGAAACCACAGGCCCAGCACACCAACCTTTCCCAGTTTATTTAACATAACCCTCCTCAGTCAAACCCTGTGAACAGCACAGGAAAAGGGAAAAGAGCCAAAACAACGGGACGACCTCCTTTGTGCCCAAGAAAAGCCCTTGGGGAGGGGGGTGTGGGTCAGGAGCTGCAGAGCATCCAGGTACCCATGAAGATAAGCCCACATTTTGAGAACTAGATGCAAGATTTGGGAATATTTTTCCATGGGAGTAAGTGAATTACACCACCCAAGCACATTAGCTAAAAATAAATAATTAAATAAGTAAACAAAATCTCTTTCCAGACCAGCTCAAGGTGGGGCTGGAGATGTCCCAGTTAAAGCAGAGGCTGTGGGGGAAGAACCCAGCTTTTTATGGAGCTGAGCACCACCTGCATGCTGCTAACACACATCCCTCACCTGCACATCACAAACACCCTGGGGCTAAACAGGATTCCAGAACAAGACAGACCCCTCAGCCCGTTATCCCCAAAAGCCAGGACCAGAAGAGCGGGTGCCATGGGAGGTGGGGAGCAGAGCAAGGGAACCCCAAAGGATTTGCCCCACAAAGCTCCTACTCAGCAAATGGCCCAGGGCTCAGTGACACCCACTGTCACCCTGGGACAGCCCAAGGACACACACCACAGGTCCTGCCCTGGGTCCTCGCCCTTCGGAAGCCAGCGGGACTTTTGCCAACCACACAAACAGCAGCAGGCTCCAGAAATGGGCTTCCCATCCAGACACACAGAGCTGTTTTAACTCACAAACCCAGCAGAAAGAAAAGAAATAAAATCATTTGGTGTTTTTGTTGGCTCCTTTTTTGCCAGGTTAGTGAATTCAATCAGGCTCTGACAAGTGCTGAAGCCAGCACTAGATAAGCAGGGAGTGCAGGATTAGAGCAAGGATGATAAAAAGGGGAAACCTCCTTTTTTTTTTTAAAGCATTGCATTGATAGATCGTTTCCAGCTGCCATCCCAAACCCAAGTCCTGGGAGCCAGGATGGCAAGAACAGCCAGTTGCTACCAAAACCACCAGCCAGTAAATGCAAAGATTAAGAAGGAAAAGAAAGAGCAAAACACAACCTGTCCAAGAAGCAAGTTCTGGGTTGGGCAGCCTGAGAGCTTCATAAAACCAGCTAGAAGACATAACCCATTCCCTCAACAAAAAGGGGCTGTCAGGAACCATTGCATTTGGCCTCAAAATCCAAATTCTAGCCCCGAACTCTGCTTGTGGGAGGAAAAAAAAGCAGCCAGCCAAAAGCAGAAAGTGGAAGGCTCTTTGCATTTTTCAGGTTGACCCTCAGAAAGAGAACAGAGGAAACCCTAAAGCGCCCCTCTTGAAACATCCCCGGGCACTACTCATGTGACAGAGAACTGATACCTGAGGATCACCACACAGCTGGTCTTGCACAGGCTCCTGGGCCAAGGAGGGAACAAGGAATCCAACAGTTACTCCTCTCCTAGGTCCTGGCATCTGCATGTGTGATAGACAAATTAAGTCTTCTCCAGGGGGCTGTAGACAAGAGGCTCTCTTGAAGTGCTTCTTCCCATGAACAACAATTGCTCAGCTGTATTCAAAGCAGCACCAGTGGCATTTGGGGTGGGTGGAACAAGAGAGAAGCAAAATAGGAACGATTGAGAAAAGGTGAAATAACCTCAAAAATAAAGCAGAAAAGGAAGCAGATGGAGCAGGCTCTGTCCCCCTCCTAGCTCCTCTGGCCACCAGGTACATCCACTTATCTCTACCAGGGGTTGCTGAAGGGCAGGCCCACAGCTGTGTTTCATTTACAAACTCCCTCTGTGATTCTGCAGATCCTCTTCCCTTCTCCACGTCAAGCAAATCCAACATTTCCAGTCTCTAACTGCCTGCCTTCCACCCTTCTACCTGCACCTACCTCCACCGCACACCTCCTCAGAGGCAGAGGCAAGAAGAGCCCTCAGTGCTCAGACCTCGGGAGCACCACAGCTCTATTTATTGGCAAAAGAGCCCCCATCTGGTGCTCCCCACAGCTCTCAAAACCCCTGGTCCCAACACCTGGGGGCCCACTGCATGTGCTACTACCAAGCATCTCTTGGAGCAAATCCTCCTGAGCTAAATCATGGCCACTGCCAGCACCCAATCCCCAAAGGCCTCTTTCCTTGGGGGTTTTAGGACAGTACAGGTTCTCCTTTCTAAAAGATCCCCAGTTCTCAGCACAGCAATATCCCTGGTCTCCACACCAGGGTCAGGCTCACCTTGCACCCACACACAGACCTTCCCAAGTGCAGGTGATCAGACACACCATGGGCTGGGCAAGAATGGGGTGACCCCCACTCTGTTGGGGTTCTTTGCCTGTCTCCTGAGCCGTGGAGGTTTGCTTTCCATTGCTACTTAGAATCCCAGAATGGTTTGGGTTAAAGTCCATCCAGTCCCACCCCCTGCCATGGGCAGGGACACCTTCCACTAGCCCAGGTTACTCCAAGCCCCGTCCAACCTGGCCTTGGACACTTCCAGGGATGGGGCAGCCACAGCTTCTCTGGGCAACCTGTGCCAGGGCCTCCCCACCCTCACAGGGAAGAATTTCTTTCTGATATCCCCCTAACCCTGCCCTCTGGCAGTGGGAAGCCATTCCCTGTGTCCTGTCCATCCAGGCCCTTGTCCCAGGTCCCTCTCCAGCTCTCCTGAAGCCCCTTTAGGCCCTGCAAGGGGCTCTCAGGTCTCTCTGGAGCCTTCTCCTCTGCAGATGAACCTCCCCAGCTCTCCCAGCCTGGCCCCAGAGCAGAGGGGCTCCAGCCCTTGGAACATCTCTGTGGCCTTCTCTGGGCTCACTCCAGCAGGTCCACATGTCTTTTTGGTGCTTTGGATACTGTGTTTTGGCCTCTAAGACACTAGTCAGCTGGAGAGGTGAAGCAAGGATGTCCCTGGAAATTTAGACTAGATATAAGGAAGATGTTCTTTACTGTGAGGGTGGTAAAAGACTGGAACAGGGTGCTCAGAGAGGTGATAGATGCCCCACCCCTCAAAACATTCAAGGCCAGGTTGGACGGGGCTTGGAACAACCTGGGCTAGTGGAAGGTGTCCCAGCCCGTGGCAGGGGGTGGCACTGGATGATCTTTAGAGATCCCTTCCAACCCAAACCATTCTGGCATTCTGTGTCACAGCATCTGCACCAACACACCATAACTGGGTGTGGCCTGAAGATTTTCCCAGCGCTTCACTCTCTTGGCACAGCGGGCATCAGGCTGTGCTGCCAGTGTGTGGATGAGTCCTGGCTCACGGATTTGCAGGAACCATCTCTTAGCAAACTGCTGCAGCTGCATAGTTGGCTCTGCTGGTACAGATTTCCTCTCCAGCTGGGCAATGTATTGGGGAAGAGAACTGGAAGGCAAACCTCCCTTGTTGGCATTTCGAATCTTCCCTAGAGATAAAAGCAGAATTTCCCAAGACAGACGTTTCTGATGAGGAAAGTGAGAGTTTCCCATGGAAATGTCTGTGAAAATATCCCTGGTTTTCCGGTGTGCATTAATGGAGGAGCTGTTGTGTAAGAGGATGATGCATTTTATCCGGTTCAAGTAGGTCAATGGGCAGCAGGAGAGGACTTGGGCTCTGGCTGTTGGGTGACCTTGGAGAACCACCACCGTGCCACATTCCCATCTGTGCCATGAGGATAAGAAAGTGCCACACAAGAACTTGCTGGGTTATTAATAGAGGCCTCTGGCTGAGATTCCAACACAGCCCAAGGGGTTGAGAACCCCATTTACTCTTTGCAATTCAAAGCAGACAAGTGACTCAGATTTCCTCGACACTTTTGAGCACAAAAGTCAGGGAAAAGCGCTCTCCAAAGCATTTGTCTTGAGGGAAGCGAGCATACAAATGTGTGATTTTCTACTTTTTCCAAACACAAATGAAAGCAAATTACCAATGAAGCTGAAATGTTTGGTTTGGTTTGACTTTTATGCTAAAAACTCAGATAGAAATCTGAACATAACTACTCTGCATGTTACAGTTATGGTAGAAAAACAGGCAATGCAGGAAAAAAAAATTACTATACAGGACGGAAATGTTTCCATAATTTCCTGTTGGAACTTTAGGTGAAATTGATACATTTTCCCAGAATGTTTGGATTTCATTAAATGGATCCAATAGTAGCAGGAGTGTGGGTTTGGCTTAAGGGTCTTATAGATATAAAGGAGTTTCTCCAGCATTGGTGTAAATTAATTCCTAGGACAATCGATAAAACCCTGGATAGAAAGGAGGTGACAAAGATCCATGGAAAGGTTGTGGCAAGATTTTGTGTGGGATGAGGGCTGGAGCAGGGCAGGAGCCTGGCATCTCATGCAAGGGGATGTGCTCTTGGAGGGGATACTCTAATCAAGATTTCTAATTGTGCATTCCTAATTGAGGTCAGCCTCAATCCAGAGGGAGCATGGAGTGTTCAAGGTGTGGTAGCACTTTTCACAAAGTGAAAAGGGAGACTGCATTTTGGGGAAGGGAATGAAAGCAAAGCAAAAGGGTCCTGGCATTTTATCTGTATCCTGAAAATAGTCACTCCCATGTAAAGGCAGGGGAATTGTCTAATCTTCCTTTCCAGCTCTGTTTTTAATGGTGAAATGGATATATCTTGTTTTCATTCTGACTTTTACAAAATCTGATACAGCTCTTGGACTTCATTAAAATGACATTTGGAAACAAACAAATGAAAGACTCGACCAGAATCTTTTCAAGCTCTTTTTTTTTTTTTTCTCCTGGAAAGTTTTCATTTTGACAAAGGGGAGTTTACCGCAGGGGTAGAAAAGAAAAAAAGCAATAATCATTCCCTTGGAGATTGTTCAAGCACTTCTTGTTTTCCTCAGATCCGCGTTTACCGTGTTTCAGAGGCAGCAGGAGCACAGTGTGGAGATGCCAGGATTATAATTCCAAGTTACTGGTGTGTTGACCCCTTATCTCCCCCCGTGGCTCACTGCCCCAGCCATGAAGAGGGGCTGTAACCTCGGCTGGGAGCAGCAACAAGTCACCCACCTTTCCATGCTGCTGTTTCCTCATGGAAACCCCACGACTAACTGGAATTCTAGGCAAACATCTCCTCCCAGCCAGAGTGGGCAGTGGTGATAATTGGGCCTCGCCTGAGATCACTTCTGTTCTGCATGCCACTGGGCTGAGGTACTGGAAACACTAAGAAAAGACCCGGGAAAAAAGGAGGAGAATGAGTACTCCCTTTGGTTAGAGAAGCCGAATTGGGCTGAATTACTTTCACATGGATGCAACGTAATCCAAAGGAATTTGTGAGACACGCGGGGAAATTCCTAACAACATAAAAGGGAGGAAGGGATTGCTCATAAAAGAGTGACTCCCTCTGGATTTTTGGCAGCCCAGACAAGGTCCCTCAACACAAGGTTGTCAGAGGACTCCATGCTGAGCAGAAGACAGTAACAAGCAGGTGTTACAGAAAATGACCCTTCCCTGAGCAAACAGATTTGATATTCCTGTCATCTCGCTGCATCCTTTGCCTGCTTCTTCAATCTGTTCTCAATGAGCAGATGTGGCCTTGGCCTCGAGTCCAACAGACACCGGGCTCACCTGCTGTGTTTTACAGCAGAACTTGTGTCTCAGGCACCTCCAGCCACCACCCAGGACATCCAGCCAGCAGTCCATGCTCCAGGCAAGGGGAACTTTGCATCTGAGTCTGCACCAAAATCAGTAATTTATAGAGAAAGATAAGATGGGTGAAGCACAAGCTCCCCAGCTCTCATAAACACCTCAAAGCTTATGAGGATTGCTGTTGTATGGTGCTGTATCAGCACCAAAAGTCATAAACAGTCAGAGAATCCCAGAATGGTTTGGGTTGGAAGGAACATTAAAGATCATCCCATTCTGCCCCCTGCCATGGGCAAGGACATGTTCCATGGCACCAAGCCCCGTCCAGCCTGGCCTTGGACACTTCCAGGGATGGGGCAGCCACAGCTTCTCTGGGCAACCTGTGCCAGGGCCTCCCCACCCTCACAGGGAAGAATTTCTTCCCAATATCCCATCTAACCCTGTCCCATGGCAGTGGGAAGCCATTCCCCCTTATCCTGTCCCTCCAGGCCCTTGTCCAAAGTCTCTCTCGAGCTCTCTTGGAGCCCCTTTAGGTACTGGAAGGCCACAAAATGTGAAACTGGTCTTAGGTTTAATTTGACTAAACTCACATTTTGAGGTGTCTAAGAGTCAGGCTCAATTTTTCCAATTCAGTATCACTATGAAATATGATTCAGCATCAGCAAAACAACAAGGAAGAGGGGAATATCCTGCCCTTGCAGAGTCATACAAAGCTGAGTTCTATTCAGTCAGAACAGTGAATGGAAATCTTCATAACATAACTCAGTTTTTTCTTATTTCTGTGGTTTTAAGTAAAAATAGCGAAAACGTAGCAGCAATTGGAAATCAGAAAAAGAACAACCAGCCAAAATTAGCAAGTTTGGCTTGGATTCTTGCTGCTACTCTCTTTTCCAACACTTTCTCCTGAAAACCACAAAGTAGCACTAAACTACTTGAAAACAGGCCCTGCAGACAGATCCTTGTGGCAGTGATATTTGTGCAGCCCTGGGGGGAAGCTTTGTAGCAGAGTCTGGAATCTGGAGCAGAGCAACCAGCAGGCTGATTTCTCCAGTCCCAGAGCTGGAGTTTTGCTTCCAGCTTTTCCCCACCCCTATGCCAGCTCTGCCCAAGGAAATAAGCAAAACCAGAGGGAGAAATCTTCCTGCCTCCTTCACCATGTTTTGTTCCAAGTCAAAAAAATTAAATCAATGTTTTTATTTTTCCTGAATCTGAGGATGCCTTTTGGATGTTCTGGCCTGCCACTGAGCTCCTGGGAAAGCAGCACAATGCCTTTGGACTGAATGAGAAGCCCTTGGTCGGAGGCACTGGCATGGCTATTTAAAATGGGAGTTATGTGACATATGAGTGGAATTTACCTGGAAAAAATGGGGCGTAACAAAAAAAAATAAAATAAATTGAGAAAGGGCTTGAATAAGCCCTGCATTGCTCTAGAACTGGGTTTCTCCAAAGCTCCCAGGACTGGCCTAAGCCTGCTGCACTCAGTGACAGCACAGCATCAGCATCACTGGGCACACAGTCAAGCCAAGGCTGAAAGTTCCACTTCTCATTTTTCTGGGTTGGGTTTCCATCCACTTCCTACTCAGCTTGGGCTGTTTATTGCTTTCCTGCGGTCCATGGAGGATTTCTTGTACATGTGCAACACGTTCCACAGCTGAGCAGAGGAAATAACAATAATAATAAAAAAACCCCAACTGCTAAACCCAAAGGCAGAGCACTTCTTGGAAAAATCTGCTGATCTGATGAAATCAAAACACTCCCCCAGGGTGGGATGATGAAACTTTGATGGCCCAGGCAGGTTTCTGCCCAGCAGCCAAGAAGGGGAGATGCCAACTCCCCTCCTGGGGGCCCCTCATGTTGTGAGCTCGGTGCATCCCCACCCCAGGAGGGACTGCCCCAGACCTGGGCACTGCAAAGCCATTTAAACTCTTTTTTTTAAGTTCTGTGCCTCAAAGGTTTGTTCTGGTTTGGTTCAGCTGCCGACCTGGTCCTCTTTGAGCTCAGTTTCCGTTCGAGGGGGAAAACCCCAGTGGTTGGGTCTCTGATTTGACTCAGTGCACCACTTTCAGTTGCTGTGTAGACAGGAAATCACGGCAAAGCAGAGCTGGGTATTCCCCACCACACCTGCACCAGGCTCACAAGCCCTCCTGCCTCAGGTGCTTTTGCAGGAAACAGCCCCAACCCTGCCTGCATTTATCTGACAGAGGCTTAGATTGTACTGAAGTCAGGTTTAAGCGTGTGCTTAAGTGCACTCGAGTTAAAACACCAACCAAAGAAGACACTGTGCACAGACTAAGCACTCCAGGACCTGTCATTCCTGGGAGTTTGTGTGCTGACAAAGGTTAAATAGATGGAAAACAAACCATCAGGCCATTGAAGATGGAACAAAACAGTGAAAAGCACCTAGAAACTAGAGCGGGAAAAATGTGGACAGAAACAGCAAAGTTAATTGCAACCAGCTTGGCTGAAGCACCAAGATGTAATGAATTAATTTTTTTTCTTGTAAAAAGCAACAGAAGTTCTGAATTTGCTTTTACCTGAAATGGGTAAGAATCGTTTGCAGGTTTAAAAGAGTGAGATGGTTTCACTCTGACTAATAATTTTAAAAAACGGCATGGAAAATATCGTTCAAACAAGCTAAAAGGCTATAGCAAGCCCTCAGACAAAGCTGAAATGAATCTGTCAGGAGTGGTCTCTTTGGCTTCAAGAACTCGTGAAAACAAGGAAATTTGGAGTTTGGAACAAAAGTTGAATAATTAGCCCAAGGTAAGTGGTTAATGAGTGCGAAATATACATGTCAGTGAAAGATATACAAATCCAAAGTGGCACTTCTCTGAGATGATGTAGGGTAGGAACAGCCATGAATGAAATCCATCAAGCTGCCCTTTGGGATAGATTTGCCACTTAAAGAACAGCAAACTGGAGTTGTGATCCCATTATTTTCCCTATTCCTGCCTCCTCCATCGCCCTGCACCCACAGGGCCCCGTAAGCCCTACCCTACACCCACCCCAACTGAGACCCACTTCTGAGGGCATCTCTGCTCCTCTTCTGTGCTTCGTGAGGGGCGAGGGCTGGAAGCACGGCAGCCCATGGTCAAATATCCCATCTGAGGCAGCACCAGCTTCTCTGAACTGTGACTGATCTGCAGAGGAGGACGGGACACACCTCAGTCCCGCTGTTTAAAGCAGAGCTGCCAGCCAGCCCTTCCTTTGAGCTCGCTTTGCCCATTAGACTAAACAGGTTGGGGCTTGGCTGACAGCCATCACCACACCAGCTGATCCATCATTGTCTGGGGAGTGCAGATTCCCCGGCACAGGCACCGCTCCCATCTGGAGCCCCGTGCAGGGGAAGGGGTAGAAGGACCTCAGGCGTTGTTTATTTTGGATGTCATGTCACAGCAATAAATAAGGCCAAGAAGCAGCACGTGTTAGCAGTGAGTCAGCTCTGGACAGCAGCAAAACAGATGATCTCAGAGCTGAGGGGACCTGACGGGGCGGCTCTGCTGGTTTGCCCAGGGCAGGATGTGGTGGTGGCAGTCCCCCAGGTCCCTGTGCATGACCCCCAAGGACATAAAACCCACAGTCACAAGAGCCTGGCAGGCACAGAATCAAACCCAGATTGAAGGGTGCTGGATTTTAGTTGATTTCTGCCTGTTGCTGTCTTACATCTTCTCTGCCTTTGCTTTTCAGTGTCAACCAAAGGACAGTGAAAATGGCTTTGCCTGTGAGCAATATCCAAGCTATGTAGGATGCCCTTACAGTTCAGGGAAGGGATTTCCAGCCTTCCAGCCCCTGAGATGTTCACTTCAAGGATGATACTGTACCACCAACCCCTGCAGAAACAGAAAGGAGAATAGGACCTAAAAAGCATAAAACAACATTTACTGGCAGAAAATGATGACAGTGAAATTACTCCAGCAGCAATCACTTCAATGAGAAGTGCCTGGCTACTTTGATTGCCAGTTTGGGTTCATGCTGAAACAAGGCATCTCAAATTGTCTGAGATTTTAGGAATATATTATTAACTCTAGTAAACAAGCCAGGAACATAATCTGCCCAAAACAGGGTTTTGCAGCTCAGTTTCGAATCTGATTTTTGAGCTGTTTCAAAACTTGTGCAAGCCTTCAAAAAAAAAAGAATTGGAAAGTTCCCCCAAAGAGAGTATTTTCAAATAAAATACGTACATCAAGCCACCAAGGAAGAGGGGGTGAGAGAGGGTCCCACTGAGCGTTGCTTACCCATCTACATGAGTACAGAGCACTTTGAGATTTGCCAGCTCATCACAAAACCATCATCTGTCTGGAAGGGAAAGTCTCCAAATAAATGCTTCCTTCCCAGCACACAAAGCTGCCACTCCTGGGAAACAGTGCTTCCCTGGGAAATCTGTGCTAGTGCCTCCCCACCCTCACAGGCAAGGATTCCTTCCCAATATCCCATCTATCCCTGCCCTCTGGCACTGGGAAGCTGTTCCCCCTTGTCCTGTCCTTCCATCCCTTGTCCCAAGTCCCTCTCCAGCTCTCCTGGAGTTCCTTTAGGCCCTGGAAGGGGCTTGAAGGTGTCCCTGGAGCCTTCTCTTCTCCAGGGGAACACCCTCAGCTCTCCCAGCCTGGCTCCAGAGCAGAGGGGCTCCAGATGTCACTTGCTTCCACTTTATTTAAAGGGCAAGTGTGTCCAGGGGCAGCCCAGAAAGGTTTTGTTTGTTTGGCTGGTTGTTTTTTGTTTGGTTGATTGGTTGGGTTTTGTTTTGTTTGGAGGGGTTTGGTTTGGTTTGGTTTTTTGTTTGTTGGTTTATTTCCTCCTCTTTCAAAGACAGATTACTCACCCTGGGTAACTGAACCCAGAAGGGACTCACTGGAAAGACAAGAGCACATCTGGCTGGGGTAATCACCAAACCCCCACCCTGGCTGCCTTTCCTGCATGGCAAACCTCCCTCTCTTTTACAGAAAAACCCAATTTCCAAACCTGGCATGGGATGTCACATGTTTACAAAGGAAGGGGAGTGGAAAGGGCCCTGCCAGCACATTGTCACTACACTGCCTGTCAATCCCCCACCACCCACATGACAACACATCATCTCCCAGAATCGCATTTTGATCTCCTGAAGAGCCTTTAGCAGAGCAACCAGATTCACTTAGAGGTTAAAAATATGAGATGAGAGCCTGAACTTTCAATTCATAGAAAGGCTTTTACCAATTAAATTAGTCTCTATTCTCCTGCTCTCCCCTCCAGGCTGATGACTGCTGATGTCAGGCTCTGCTTCAGAGGTGGGGAGACAGGAAGCATCCTGATAGCAAAGGCAAGTAAAGAGTGAGAGAAAGGGAATGTTATCCTGGTTTGGAGGCCAAAGGGATTAACAAATGGGTAGGAGTCAAGGAGATTCAGCACACAAGTAGTTACTTGCCCTTCCTTGAAGTACCTGTAGTCCCATATCTTCCCGAGGGATCCCACTACCTCCTGGGGTGCCAAAACAGGACCTGAGAGAATGGCATGGAGCTGTGTCAGGGCAGGGTTAGGCTGGATCTCAGGGAAGCCTCTTCCCCCAGAGGGTGGCTGGGCACTGAACGGGCTCCCCAGGGCACTAGTCACAGCCCCAATGCTGCCAGAGCTCTTAGGGACTGGGTGGGATGGTTGGGGTGTCCTGGGCAGGGCCAGGAGTTGGACTGGATGATCCTTTTGGGTCTCTTCCAACTCAGGATGTTCCATGATTCCATGGTTCTCATTCTTCATCCCTCAAGCAGAGGGAGGCATGCATGGGAACCAGCAGAGGCAAGGGAAGAAAGCAATGCGACCTTTCATCTTTGGAGAGGATGAATTTCCTCCTCAGCCTTAATTTGGCCCCTGAGCCATTTGGGTGGACACTGCCATCACAAACAATGTGCTCTGTTTTCCTGACCAGGGTCCGAGGGAGAGTTGAAATCCCCTTCATAGCAGGCTGGGTTTTTTCCTTCCTGAAAACAGGGGGAGAAAAGAAAAGGAGCCCAAGGGCAGACCACGACAAACTGAGTCTCCTCCGTCTCTCTTCCAAATCCTCTGGAGATATTATTTCATCCTCATCATGATATAGAAATAATATTTATCCCAGCTGCAGCCAACATACAGCATCTGTAGCGTGGTGCCTGTACGGATCTGTCACATCTGGCTGCTTGGGGTGACGGAGGGGAGTTCAAACAGCCCTGTAACACGAGCATGGCAGGAACAGCTGGCCCTGTGCCAAGGTAAATGGCCAGGACCCTCCGCACACGGAGCGAAGGCGCTGCCCAGCTGCTCCTCCGACCGCACTCGCACCGCCTCGGCCAAAGCAAACGGGCTCTCGGACCCCGGCTCGCATTCCCAGCACAACCTTCCTCCAGCAAGGCATGGCCAATCTGGAATGATCCCGAAATGCTGATAAAGGCCGTGAGATGAAGAGCTAGGACATGTGGGCAAGAGCTAAGATTTGGGCTGGAGAAGCATAACTCATTCCCCATGGCAGGGAGGAGTGCTGGAAGAGCCTTTTCCTGAGTCTCTTGACTTAGCAACGAGGGGACAAGCACTGATACCCCGAGGAACCCACTGCTACCATCTGTGAAGGGTACAATATGAATGACACATCTTAAGTTAAAAAAATTGAGGGGACTTCTTCAAATGTTGAGCAGCATTTCTTGAGGCAGAAAAGATTTCTGAGCACACATCTCCAAGCACTGAAGTTGTCCTCCAGTTCCAAGTAACAGAGGTTATCCACAATGTAACACTGAGGTAGTTTTTTACCACTTCTAAGTGAATTATGTTCATAGAACCCCAGGATGGTTTGGGCTGGAAGGCACCTTAAAGCTCATCCAGTCCCACTGTCCACCATGGGCAGGGACACCTTCCACTAGCCCAGGTTGCTCCAAGCCCTGTCCAACCTGGCCTTGGACACTTCCAGGGATGAGAAAGCCCAAGAAAGGATGCTCCATGCTGAGTGTTGGACAGTTGTAGCCTGGTTTGTACCCCCTTCTTCCTGAATAGGCTCATATTTTCTGTGGCAGATTTGAAAAGAAAAAAATCATTAAGAGGAGAAATACTACACAACTCTGAAAATGTGTGGTTTTCCCAGGGAATAAGAAGCACACGGGGGGTTGGGAGAAGAAATCACATAACGTAGTCTACTGCTGTTGGTCACAACTGGTCTCATCAGGAAGTTTTCTACTGGGAAGTGACGTTCTGTGGAGCTACCTTGATTTTTAAGAGCATTCTGTCAGTACACCTTGATTTTGTTAGAGTTTACAGGCTTGATTTTATCCAGCTATTCTGTCTTTTCCATTTCAGTTTTGCACCAGCTTAGGTAATTCGAATTAACATAAAAAATGTCATTCAGAGAGTTTTTATCAGTGAATGGTTTCTTCCTCATTGAAAAAAATATCACTTTGTGGGCAAATTTCATAGTTCATTTTGACATAGAAGGGAAACAAATTTTCCTTCAAATTCCTCTTCAAATCATGAACATTTCCATAGATGACAGCATCTGGTTCCCACATGTATCGGATTTTTACCACAGTGAAGCCTTCAGTATGGTGTCTCTTCAGATCACATAAGATGAACTCAAATTGGCCTGGATGGGAACAGCCCATGAAGGATAAGAACTAGATGGGAGAAAAAGCAAAAAGGCAACCAACAGAGTATAGTGTTGGCAGAGCTGGTGGATTCCATGGGGAGGTCAATGTTAGGTCTGGTCTTTTTGTCCATCTCTATTAATGACATGAAAATGCAACATGATATGCCAAAAAACAAGGGGAAAAGGAAAAAACAAACAACCTAGTGAAGCTGATAGCAAAAAAAAATAGTATTTCCATGAGGTTACTGGTTAGACAACACCTGAAATAGCACGGAACATTCTGGGCATCCAACATTATAATTTGAAGGGAGTTCACAGAAGAGTGACAGTGATGGTGAAGAGGGAAGTGTTGAACTTGGCTTAAGGAAAAGTTGGACAGAGTAACAGGCTGGGAGTGCTTAAAGAAAACAAACACCCAGGGAGAAATCCTGACCCTGTTGAAGCTGATGTCAAGACTTTCATTGACTTCAGCAGAGCCAGGATTTCACACTGAGGAGAATGAGGGATTTAGTGGTGGAGAAGGATGAGGGAACCAGGGGAAAAACAGAGGAAGTGGGCTGTAAGTTCAGTATCAAGGGAAAACAAGGCAAGAAATTCCAGTTTTGTCTAAAGGCAGCAAAATCCAGAGTGCCAGCTGATTGCATGGAAGAGCCAAGTACACTTTGTAACCCCCTAATTAAAACAAGGTTAAATAAAAGGAGTGTAACATATTCAGCTCTGCTGAGAGAGGAAAATTGGATGCTAACAAAAGCCACGCTACACCCCCTGCAGCCAAACTCCCAACTGGAGCAGGAGACAGCATCTCCCCAGTTCAAGCACAGATGGTTTTATATGGGAAATGTAAATAAGACGTTACCATCTGGTTAATATAATGCACATCTCAGTTAGATTTGACTTTATGTCCCCAGATATAAACATTTGAAAATACATTTTCCGTTACTGCTTTAAGATTTTCACTCAGAATGCCCATGCAGAAAGAATTCGCACGGACGTCAAAAGTGAGGAACTGCAAAATGTCCCAGGTCTGTCCTGTAAGTTTTAAATTTCTATCAGTTTTAAATACCTGTCATTTCTATATCCTGTATATTAAATGTCACTGCTATCTGTGGAAAGATGACCAGGTTCCACTGCTCAATATCTGACGATATCGAGGGACTACCGGAGAAGCTGGGTTCTGAAATTCAAAGCATATTCAAAAAAACAGGCGTAAAACAAGCTATTTCCAGAAAATGGTACCTTTCCCAGAAAGTTCTGCTTGGGAGATGGAATCTATTTATGCCTTTGAGTTGAAATTGTCGACCAGTTATTTGTTAAAAAGGGAAAGACATTCCTGAGGAAGTGGAAACACTTTGGTTTTTTTCCAAAAGGCCTTTTTCTTCCCTAACTGACATACTATAAAATAAAACTCAAGAGGACTAACTAACATCAAAAGGAAATGGTCTATTCCAGGTTGCACAGAAAGTTTTGAGTGACTTACTTCAAGGAAAGATTTTTGTCTTTCTCCTTTTTTTTTGTGAAGACACGAAGGAATTTCCAATTTATCTTGGCCACCTACCCGGGTAGCCCATCACATTCATCTCTTCATGGCAACTCCAGCTCTGCCAGCATCTACAGTTTTCCCCATCCAGAGGGAGTTTTACTAATGATGAACATTAGAATAAACGAGGAATGACAGAAAACCATTTAAATCAAGGAGCACGGGCATAACCCAACACCCTCTCCAGTCAGAGAGTCTAAGTGATTACAGACTAACTTGGAGGCAATCAAAGAGAGATAAGAAAATGCAGCCCCAAACTCCCACTCCTACCACAGCATCGTACAAGCTGTTGGAGCCTGCTGCCAAATTTTATCTTTTTAAAGGGGCTGACTTAGCAGGAGAACTGCCAGGATGCAAAAGAAGGTACAGTATCATCGCTCAAAGTCTGTACGCACACGCAAAGGGGAAACACACTTCAGCAACAATATTAAGAACCTGCCAATTTCATGAGATAAACAACTAGATTTGCCTTCATGGAAGTAGAATCAATGCTGCATATTCGTCATATTTGTAAAAATACCCCCCAGCTTTATCTCCTTTTTAAACAAAGCATTTTAAAGGCAAGAATAGCACTGTTGCTTCAGGCTGACTTTGGAGAGCTTCCATGAAACCATGGCACTCCAATGCCAAGCTGGTGTTTTAATTCTCTCCTTTCCATAAAATCATAGAATGGTTTGGGTTGGAAGGGTCATTAAAGTTCATCTCATCCCACCCCCTGCCATGGGCGGGGACACCTTCCACTAGCCCAGGTTGCTCCAAGCTCTGTCCAACCTGGCCTTGGACACTTCCAGGGATGGGGCAGCCACAGCTTCTCTGGGCAACCTGTGCCAGGGCCTCCCCACCCTCACAGGGAATAATTTCTTTCCCCTCTGGCAGTGGAAAGCCATTCCCCCTTGTCCTGGCACATGCTCTTGCAAAAAATCTCTCTCCATCTATATTTAATCTCCATTTAGACATCAGAACTTGAAAATGAGATCCCTAAATAATCCAACACCATCATCCTTCCATCTGGGCACACAGTTTGCTGAGAACAGTGGGAAAAAAATCTAAGAACACAAGAGTTTCCTGAAGCATTCCCCGTGCCCAGCTCAAAGCCAGCAAACCTGCCTTTCTGGCTGGACCTCAAAGAACCACTGCAATGTCACTGGCTCTGCTTGGACCAGGTGAGACACTACTGAGTTCTTGCTGCTTTTAATCGCTCAGAGTATTTAAAGCTGAACCACAAGGGGAAAATGAGAACAAACCCCAAAACTTACCCATGTGGGGTTGCTTCACACGTAGAGCATGGGAAAAATTTTTGAGACCAAACTTCTCTTTGAGTCATTGTACCTTTATAGAAAATTTTTGTCTTTTAGTTGAAATTTTATAGTTATTACATTTTTATTAAAAGGAAGCTGAAAATATTTACGGACATGAACCATACTTGCTTTGTGCTTTTTTAAGTGCCAGAAATGTTCCATTGCAGGCACCTCTTGAAATGTTTTCCTTTTTCCTGTACACTCTTTAGGTTATGTCAAGCCTCCTCATTAAAACTAAGAAGTGATTTCTTATCAGCTGCCTGGCACACTGTAATGTTTGCATTACGTAGCAAGATGGATATTACACTTTATTTACGTCCTCCAAAGTGTGAGAGCAGAGAGGAAGGACTGGGGCCAAGGGATTGGCATTATCACAGGACAGTCTTCCTGGTCACAGCCAAGGGCACACGCACAGAGGACCTTCTCTAGTCTTCCTCAAAAGAAGAAAAACATATTTTTTAGTAGCTCAGTCACATATGGCTGCACTGGAAACCTATCCAGGCTGCCCCTCCCTGGGTATTGCAAAGAAATCAGCTGTTCTAATGAGGGGAATAGTATCTCTCTCCCTTTAACAGTTCCCAAGCTGATTTTCCTTTTCATCTCCATATGTTTTCCCAAAACATGTCGACAGCCAGTGCCAATTCTGCCTGCAAAGCCAGCTCAAGTGAGCTGGGGGAACCCAGCTGAATGCACCAAGTGTGCTACCCCTGGAGCAGTTCAATCCTGCTCCTTGCCTTCTCACCAAACTCCACCAGGACCTTCACATTCTTTCTTTCCCAAGGTCATCCTCTAGAGCTGTTCTTTGCAGCCCCTGTCCCCGCTCTGCCCCAGGGCTGGATGTGAGCTGGCAGTGCTGGTGTGCACAGAGAAGGGGGAGCTTTGCTGTATTTTCAGGGAGTCCCAGCACGGTGCACAGAGCCCTGCCCAAAGCTCCGTGCTGGGGAGCACTGCCAGGCTGGGCAGGCTGGGGGGGAAGCCCAGGGGGCAGAGCTGGGGCAGACTGGTCACTCCACCACCCCCAGTTGGCATCACACCATCGTGGGGGTGCAGAGCTAAAGCTGCAGTTAATGTGGACAATAGCTGAACCCTGGCCCTGGAAAGGCAGTGCAGCAGGAGGATCCTCAGCGACAGCTCACGAGATCCACATGGTGACCAGGCACCACCTCAGTTTCCTGAAGGACTTCAAACCAGTCCCCAAGTGTTATTTTAGCACAGTTTCTTGTGTATAAATATTTACAAAATGCTTGTTTTGAATACCTATTTAAAAAAAAAAAAAAGTAAAATGAAATAACCCGCCAAACTCCACTACTGCTTATTGCATCTTTAGCAAAATATTTTCTGAGACTCAGGTTCTTCCAAAACTGACCACCCTCCTCACTCATCAAGGACAGCAGGGCTGCAGCTTGTGGCCAGTGGGACTCAACACCTAAAACTGAATCAGCCCATTTTTAAGTTATCTTATTACTTGGGATAATAGAACTCATTTTACATCCGTAGCATTTGCCCCGTTGTGTTCCCAAAATTGTCTGGTTTGCAAATCCCAGGACAGAGCTGTCACTCTGCCCCTGGCCATATCTACTGCTGCACATGAATGGGGACAGACTCGTTCTGAAGTGTTCCCGGGGTAAGGGTGACCTACTTTCATGGCTGCACTACAGTTCATTACAATTCCTAATGATCTCATTGTTCCATTAAATTAAGGTTGCCACCTGTCCCGAAGACTTTAGATCAAGCTGGGATTAACATATTTGCTGACCCATTTCCCCCTTTTGTAGGACACAGCCCCATGATCAGTAGGATTGGGGTGGGTTTTTTCAGACCATCCAAGGTTGAGCCTTAGTAGGGATATGGTGCTGGGTCCCATTAGCAGAGGATGCTGAGCAGTGTGGCTCCTGCTGAAAATCCTGCCCAGTCAGTTTGGTCATCAGGTTCCACCTGCCCAAATCCCACCAGAAAAAAAGGTCAAACCATACCATGGGGAAAAAAAATAGGCAGATGGGAATTGCTGAGGTTGCATTTAGTGCAAATGAAATTCTTCCAGTTTAAAAGAGAGCCTATGAGAGACTCTGTTAAGGCTGTCTGTGGTTTTGCTCCAGGCAGTCATCCCTAAAGCAATATTCTGGGAAGAAAAAGCCCGGGTTAGCACTCAGAAGCCACTCAGGACCCACGCAGGGATGGCTGTTCCACAGGCTGTCCCGGTGCCAACAGCCCCTCTCAGTCCCCCAAGGACAGAGCCCAGCAGTCGACAGGGCTGGAAATGGCAGGTTGGAAGCACAAGGAATAAAGCAAATAAAGAAAGAAAGAGAGAGGAATAAATTCCCATGGACGGGCTCGGTGAGCACTGCAGCCAAATGACCTCGAGTGCTCCGCTCCCTTCCCTCGCTCGCGGGAGGCAGCGCTACAGCTGCATTTGTCATAAATAGGAACACCCCAGCTTGATCTTTTTTAAAGCTGTCTAGACAGTAGAGCAAGACCTTATTTCAAGTCACATAATCACTTTCCCATTTTTCTTAGCAGCAGAGGACATTTTCCAAGATTAGATAGAAGCTGGTGGAGCAAGATGTTATTAACCTTGGGTGTGCCTCCCTGCTTTAGGCTCTCCTTGTCCGAGCTGGAGGTGCCTTTCTGTCTGATCACGTCCCCCCTTCATTCGTGGCCTCCCCTCGACAGAAAAACTCCAAGTTAGATAGAATTACACATGGGTTGCAGAAAACTGGGAGCAGAGGGTGATGCAGTAAAATGCCAGCTCCCTTTGGCAAAAGGCAAATATAGCCTTGTGCTTCCCAACGTGGATCCCTCCACCTGAAAATAGCGTTAGAGTTAAAAATAAAATTAAAAAGCTTTGTGCTGACGTCCTTCAGGCCAGAGTGCCTCAGGCAGGTGGTCAAACAGCAATGACTCATCCCCATTGCCTGGGGATAAGGAGCCACTGGGGAGATCACAGAATCACAGACTGGTTTGGGCTGGAAGGGACCTTAAAGCTCATCCAGTGCCACCCCCTGCCAGTGGCAGGGAAGCCTTCCACTATCCCAGGTCGCTCCAAGCCCCATCAAACCTGGCCTTTGTTGCAGCAGGCACCTTTGATGCAGAAGATGCTTGTCAAGGGCCAAGGATGAGGCTTTCTGAGTGTGAGTGCCACGACACAGCTGTGCCAGGCTCAGCACCCTGTGCCCGACACGGACCATCCTTCCCGCAGTGATGTGCAGCGACCCACGCTCTGGCTCTCCGGGGGGGAGCAGAGTCCAGCACGGCTTGTTACAGTAAATTAAATCAGCAAAAGCTAGCAACAAATAGACCATCACAAATGAGATTATTTCAGTGTAGAGAGCTGGGGTAGGAGGTTTGCTGGCCTGCCAGAGAAGCACCAGGGTAGAATTCTGTGTTTTCGGGGAGGTGAGTGGGTGTTTGCAGCCAAAGCCCAGGGCACGTTGCTTGCCTGGTGTCACAGGAGCGATGCTGACCCTCTCCCTGAGCAGTGCCCATGCAGGGTTACCCACCAGGAGTAAAACACACAGACTGAGAGATGAGAATGCCCTTCTCCCCACATCCCTGCCAGATTGCCACAGCTCCTGTGCTGTTAAAGTGATTAACCACACACAGCAGCCAGGCCAGGCAAGGATCTCTTTTTGCTTGCTTAGCGTTTTCCTTTAGAGGATACAGAACCTGGCTTTGGGAATCGTTTTAGCTCCAGAGTATCCGGTATTTCCCTGCTCCCTAAAGTAAGCAGTTAAAATCATCCAGGGAAGCTGCTTTACCTTAAAAAAATTCCCTACTGCTATGCAGAAAGTGAATACATGAGCTGCCTGAGATTAATGCTTGACTTCATAATTTACATATCAAGTGCTTTAATGAATTGTTTTCACTATCATTGTCCTTACCATGAATAAACTTAAAAGTAATGGATTTGTAATTAATTAAAATTTAATTACAATAGTTTGTCATTTTATTATTTGCAATTATTACCATAAAGGTAATAAAAATTGCAGGATGTCACAACTGAATACAAATCCCTAATAAGAAGCAATCAACTCGTACCGTAACCTTGAAAAAGGGTGATTTTATTCATGTACTGACTCTGGAGCCCGAGGTGGGGCCTTGCATGTGGCAGCTGCAGCATCCTTGGTCCTGGCTGGGACTGCTATGGTTGGAAAAGCCCTCCAAGGTCATCAAGTCCAACCTACGACTGCTCCCCACCTTATCACCCAGCCCAGAGCACTGAGTGCCATGGTCAGTCATTCCTTAGACACCTCCAGGGATGGGGACTCCAGAGTCATGGTGGGATCCTCTTGCCCCTGCCCCTGGGAGGCCCTTTCTTCCCCCTGGAACCTCTTTGTCCACAAGCCAGGCAGTCAGCCCCAGACTAAAGCAGCTTTCACTCACCTCCCTGGAACTCGCTGATTCACTAAAGCAGTCATCCACTGGAACCCTTATCAGCTATCATGTCTTCCAGGCCCTTTGGATGAGTTTTTTTTTTACAATTTAAAACTCTGCATTAAGTCCTAATTTCTGCACCACCTTCTAATATTTAATTTCCAAGCAATAATTTTTTAGTGTTATGAAAGGTCATTCCTAACCCACCCCAGTATCATGCCTCCAACTTGAGGACCCCTGCAGCAGAAGTCCCTTTGCTCTGAAGTTTGAAGGAAAAAGGGGAATTAGGGTTAAATGACATCTGTGTTTGCTGCTGCTGTCCCCCCATGACTGTTTCCAGGATTCTCAATACCCACGTTCACATGCAGTTAATTCTTCCCACTTGAGGGAACAAGATATGCCTTTTCTCATCCCTGCATCTTGATAGGCTCCAACCACACCCATGTCTCCCTGGCATATTTCCTTTGGCTTGGCCCTATATCTTAAAAAAACATGTTTTAGAGCAGTTTTCCACTGGCCAGTCTCAAGACATCTTCAAAAGGCATGAGAACTGCAGCCAGAGCAGCAATTAGGCTGCAATTAAACAGAGACTTTCCCACTGAATGCCCTCGAGGGACTGTGTTTGTAATGTGGGGGAGGGTCTTCAGGTTGGTTTGTCCCATCCTGCTAAATTTATCCCTTCTCACTGTCCTTTGCCAATGTTTTCCCCAGCCCAAGTCCTAGGATGGGTTGCTTCTTTGAAGTCCATTAATTGGTTGGGAAGGAGTAATTCCGTGTTTAGATTCATTTCCTCGGGAAGGCATATGGGGATTTGCCTGTCCTCCCATAATCCCTGAGCGGATCGGCCAACTTCTCGCAACACCCAGCAGAAGGAGTGAGGTCATGTTGCCTCCCCGGGCCTACAACTTACATGGAGAGCAGGCAGCTGGGTGGGCAGGGGCAGGAGAAACACATGTGACATGCCCAAATCAGTGGGTGACTCTCACCAGGCCTGAGAAACCCAACCCACAGCTCGGGACCCCGGGCAGAGCGGGCACCTCTGAGATGTGCCGTTTCAAACACAAACCGTCCGTGGTGCTCCCGGCTGGGAGCTCAACCACCACTTCATAAATCAACAGCCCTGCCATCGCCCCTGCCCTGCCAGCAGATGGTCTGAGCGAAACACTGCAGGCCTGGAGGCATCAGCCTCCCTGGGTTATCTTGGTGGAGGGGGAACATCAGAGATCCTCTTTATCCGCTGGCATGGAGGGATTTTCAAGCTCCTTGCCTCCAACTGAAATTCCCTTTCATGACACCTTCAGGGGTCTAAACAGCCTTAATTTTTAAACTGTACTACAACAGCATTCTCAAGAAGCTCCAGATCTCTTAGATCTTAGCACCTCCACTTCAGAGAGGTTTGCAGATACGCTCAGATTCAGGCCTGCAAGCTTTCAAATGCCTTCAAAAAGAGCTCAACATGTAGAGAAAACCTGCAGATCAGGGGCTAAATTTAGGTGAAAGGTAGAAAACAACCCACCGTACTCCTGGTGTATTTGCATTTCTTGTAAACATGCTTGCAAAACCACTTAGCAAATGAATGTTAATTGTTCTACAGAATTCCCACCCTGTTCAAAGGAGTAGGGGAAAATAAAAACAAAATAAGCCCTAGGTACATGTTGCCAATTTTTCCTTTGACCCCCACAAACGAAATTCAGGTGATCTCATCCCACATTGATCAGCAGAGACTGAGTAAGAAAATAAAAAGGAAATTACTTCATCTTAAGTGCCCATTAACTGATGTTAAGCGATAAAAAAAAGCTCAATTTGAGAGTAAAAATCCATGTGACAAGCACAGGAATGCCAGAACAAGCTGGTTATGGCTGGAGCTGTCAAAGGCACATAACTGCAAACCTTTAAACCAATTTAAGTGCCTTCAGTTGGATTTGTGAGACAATTATGCCCCGAACAAACATTTACATGAAAATGGACCTCTGCTTTTGTTGCTTTTCCAGCCCAAGGCTGGCAGAGCATTTTATATATAATACAGGGAGTATTTTACACACAGTGCAGCTGCCAGGGTAGCAGAAATAGATAAAACCTGACAAATTAACTCAGCACACACCAAATAAAGGAGGAGAACTTCGAACTCCAGCCCCTGTGGCTGTGAGGATGCTGAGCCCAAGCCTCACCCAGAGTGGTGCTCTGGCTTTTAGTCTGGCCCTCACCATTGCATCTGGCCTGGGAGGGGTGGAACGGAGCAGTGATGTTGGCTGGGGGGCCAGGAGCAGGGATGGATGTGTTATCCTCACCCAGGGCCAAAAGCAGAGCGAGCCTCAAAAACTACCCACATCTCTTGGGGTTCAGGGATTGTCAGGATGATTCAGAAGCTCCTGCTCAGCAAGGCCTGAACTCCAGCACTGTTTGCATTCATTTCAGGAGTGTTTGCACAGAGCAATGTAATAATGGTGTGTAAAACCAAACTGAAGCGATTCCCGCCAGCCAACGTGTGCACAGGAACAAGGAGTTGCTCTGGGGAGAGTTCAGGCATTAACTGCTGAACTTGTTTTGACCTACTGACAGCATGGACCAGTGACTCCCAAAGCAGCTGAGGCCAAGGATCCCTCCAGCTCTTCTTTTCTCTCTTTGAGCCTTCCTAAAACCTCTTCTTCATTTTTTAAAGCCTTCCTTGTCAAAGGTGACTTCTGCCCATCTTTTGCCCAGCAGCCCCACCTCATATATTCTTAAGGTGGAAGGGAAACCTCTTCCTCCCTCCTTTTTCTGTGTCTATAACATATTAGTTAATCCGTTGTTCAAGCCATAACCTTGGGGCTCTTGTGAAATAAACAGGAACTGGGCTGGTTTGACAGCTCTGCTGCTTTCCTCTGCCTGGGTTTAGACTTTCCTAAATGACGCTGTCCAGGCTATGCCCCGAGATGGCACAGACTGTCTGTGCTGCAGATTGATGGGACCATATCAAAGCCACTTGGCAGGGATAGGGTTTGGCTCGTGTGCAGGTGAACAGCAGCGTGGATGCTCGAGCAGAAAGAGCAGCACTTGCCCTACATCCACATCGGGCCACCACAGAATGGTCTGGGAAGGAAGGGACCTTAAAGCCCATCTCATTCCACCCCCTGCCATGGGCAGGGCACCTTCCACTAGCCCAGGTTGCTCAGGGCCCCATCTAAAAGCTGACATCTCTGTGGCTGAGTGCACAGCATCATCCTAGGGCATCCTGGAAAATGGAAACCCTTCTCCTTCCTGGGATAAACCCTCTCTTTCAGACCTCTTTCTTTATGTGGAAACACTAATCAAGTTCCTTAAAAAACGAACAAATGGGAAATTCTTTATATGACACTAAAATAGAGAAAAAATCCTCACTAGATTGACACAAAGGTAAACAAAGATGGACTATGGAAAAACAATTAGAATTACTGCAAATCTCACCAAATAACTCTTTTTTTAAAGTAATATTGATTTACCTTTCCTAATTTTGCCCGTTGTTGTTCCAAGGAAAGCTTTCCCAAACTTTGGGGCAGTTCTTGTTTTCAAGAAAGGGACCCATATGACAATCACCTCATTTTTTTTTTAAAAACAAGTTTTGTGACCGCTCCCATTCGACAACATTTTTGGTTCATCACCTGTGTCCTTCAGTTTCCAGACCATAAAATCAGAAAAAAAGGCCCTGCCACAGGTTGCCCAGAGAAGCTGTGGCTGCCCCATCTCTGGAAGTGTCCAAGGCCAGCTTGGATGGGGCTTGGAGCAACCTGGGCTAGTGGAAGGTGTCCCTGCCCATGGCAGGGGTGGGACTGGATGGGCTTTAAGGTCCCTTCCAACCCAAACCAACTCATGATTCCATGATAAAACAAGGAATTGCAAGCACGTAATGCTCTTCTGATGATTCCTTCCCTGGGAAGGTGTGACCAGGAGGGATTGCACAACAGCTCATGAGCAGATGGAGGAGACAGAGCAGCTGCAAAGCTGGGAGGGACTTGGGGAGTGTGTAACTCCCCCCGTCCCATCATTAAACATTTCCAATGCACAGGGGTCACGCTGTGAAGTCTGCACAGGTTCATGAAATGAGGACTCCTCTGAGGGTTAGGAAATGCAGAGCAACTACCAGACCCAGAGCAGTAGTTTTTGCAGGATAATGACTTAAAAGCAACATCACCCCTACATGGCCATCCGTACCAGTCCTACCAAGCTCAGCGGGGCAGCTTGGCCCGGGGCCGGGTGTTTCTGAGGGACCTCACATCACCCCAGGCCCACAGAGACTCTCCTCTTTCGTTTAGGTCTCCTTTGCCAAAACTGTGCGAGGTTTTCACTGTCTTTCAGCAGGGAAATTTGAAGACCTACAGATTCCCTCATGTCATGCCAGGAGAGGGGAGCAATGATTGATTGATCTGGGTTTCTTCCATCAAGAGCACCAAAGGAGGTACTGAAAGTATCTGCCTTCTGGAAGAAGGTTAATTACAGAAGCTCAGCTTGCACACAGGGGTCCCACCAGTCAGCACAAGATAAGCAGCCTTGGGAGTATAAATTATTACAGATGATAAGGCAGAATTTCCCCTTAAACAGCTTTGTACATATGTTCCTAAGATTGACTCCAGAGATGCCTGTCATCGGATGTCAAACAAGAAGCAACAGAAATCACAGAGAATTAATTCCTTGTCTTTTTTTCTTGCGAGCATCTGACACTTTCTCCCTTGTTTAGAGTAACAGAATGATCTCAGATCCTAACGAGGTGTGGTTGGATGACAGGACCCGGGAATCAGAGCTGGTGCCTGATCACCCATGTTCAATCACAGCAGGCAGCAAGAGCTCCAGTGCTGCAGCATGTCAGCAGAAACCAGGACTGGTTTAAGCTCTAGCAATAAGATAAATTCCAGGCACTATTTGCTACAGTTTTTGCTGTGACTATCCCTTCTGTGAGCGGTGTATAAACAGGAAACCACGGCCACACGGCAGGGAGCTGACCTGATACTGGCAAATACTGAGAGAAATCAGGTCATTTTACCTTCCTTTGTTTATTCATTTCTTTGTTAACACTGTTTATCCTTAATTCCTTGGCCACATATGTGGAACAACTCCCACTTTGCCAATCACCTACCGCCTCTTTTTTCCCCCAAAAATGTGCCACTGCCAAGTCCTTGCCTCTAACCATCACCAGCACCAGCTCCCGCTGACCCACACCTAAGGGATGTGTGCTTTTGGGAGCAACTGACTTGCTCCACCCTTCCAGAAGGATTTCTGCCTAGGATCTTACTATTAGTTTTTGCCTGCAAGCAGGAATTTCTCTCCTACAGAGGAGCCAAATCTATTTTAAGCGCCTGACCTGCTGAAACGCAGCCCACCACAGGACAAATCTCCAGCCTAATTAGGCATTGTACAGCCAAGATCAGCCTACATTTGGCTCTCAGTGCTTTATCTCTACCTGGTAGTTTGATCCAAGCCTGAATTCATCCCACTGGAATGAGGAGTTTACACACATTATCAATTTCTTCCAACGTTGCTAATGCACCAACATCTGCATTCCCCCAAACGTGACTCATTCGTGACTGCACTTTACAGTTCATCTGTTCCTAAAGACTTTCCTCCCCACTCCACATATGCCAGAAACATCAAGGTAGAATTCCCACCGTCAGCTCTGGGACATCAGAAATAGATGTCACAAAAAGACCCTTGAATTCCTGCATGTTTGAGGGATCTCTTCACCCAGCTGAGTCCACAGCAGGTCACAGGCTTCTGCTGGCAGCTCCTTCTTTCACATACCCTTGACCTGAGAGGAGCAAAGCTACTGCAAAAGCCAAAATGTTTGAGCTGAGAGGAGAAAAAGATTTGGGGTGTAAATACTTATTACTCCACCCCATTTTTACCAGCTAAGGAGCTCCTTCTCCACAGCTCAATGGCTCAGGGTAGTGGGATGAGGAATAGGATGAAGGCTGAGAGGCATTTTGCCAGCCAATACCCTACTAAAATTACTGAGCCAGGTCACTCAGACACAGGCTTTGTTTAGAGGAATCAGTCCCTGAGGAAGCCTCTGTCTTGTCTCCTCATACACAATACCAGGAGATAACTGGCCACATCATGGTACTGTGAATACTTTGCAGGAATTCATGGTGAGGCTTTTAAAACAGGAAGAACCAGCACAGTTTGGAAAGTGAGTGCTAAGATCTCAGATTTTCAGCATTCAAAAAGATAGAGGCCATCTCAGGCTTGAGGACTTAACACCCACCTAGCCCAGCACTCAGTCTCCCGTGGCAACAGGAGATGCTGCTTTGGGTGGCCCATGAGCCCCACTTCTCTCTGCTGCCCTTGCCCTCCAATGCCTCTGACAGCCCCAGCTCCTTCCTATATCCATCAAGGAAGCAATATTCCCCTATTTGCTTTTCCCACTGACGCCGTGATTTCACAGACCTCCATCATCTTCTCCAGCCTGAGCACTCCCAGTGTTTCCAACCTGTCCTGGAAGTGCTTTCGACTGCCCCTCCTGGCACCTGTTCTATTTCCCAAAAAATAACAACAAAATCCACCTCATTACAACTCCAAGCTGACACAGTTTGGGGCAGGGTCTTTCCAGTTCTCACGGACAACCACACACAGTTAAAAATCCTGCAGCTGGTCAGAGCAGCCAGATGTTATTGCTTCTCATTTCCTCAGCCCTGTGCTCCTTCCATATGGGGAAAACTCTGTCTTGAGCTTCAGCCACAGAAGGTCTGCTAAACATATAGGGTGGGGGTGGGTTTGTGCTCCTTCAAGGTCGTGCTGGCAAGAGCAGCTCTGCAGACGCACAGATATTGCCAGTTACATCCCAGACAGACCAGTGTGAACTGGGAGGCTGGGCTCGATGGGGAACACGTCCAGCCTCTGCCCTGAGCAGTCTGAAAGGTTAAGGAGGGCTGTGCCACCACGTGGGGCAGGGTTTCGTCCTGTCCTCAATTTCCCTGCGGGATCCAAAAGCAATTTTTTCCTATTTCTCTGCCAGGCAGGGAAAAAAACCCCCACAGTACTTTGTTGTTGTTTATACTGGATGGGATTAAAGTTTTCAGTATTTGTTATATTTAGATGTCTTTCAGACCCAGATTCAGGGAAACATTACGCACGATTTTGCTCTGTTTACCCTTCACTCCATTCCCTCGCTTTTATTATTCTTCCAGTTTATTCCTCTTCCAATTTAGGTTACATTTCCCAAGGACCACAGCATAGCCTCAAATTTCCCAGGGAAACCAGCACCCCTTGGTAGCAGTGACTGGTTTTGTGGCTCCCAGACCACATCAGTCCTGTGTAAAGCAAAGTGCATTCTCGCAGTAGCAGTTTTATTGCCAGCTATCAGTCAGGCAGAGATGGAGAAAATCCTGAATCACAGCCCAAATGATCCTTTAAAGTGGATAATTCACCGTAAGATAAAGGCATCTATACACTTGAGGATGGTGCCCTATCTAGGACCCCCAGTCTGCCCTTGCTCCCCCCAAAAAGGGGCTCCCAACACCAGCGATGCTGCAGGGCTGGGACCAAGGTGCTGCAATGCTGCACCACCCTGGTTCCTCCACAGACCAAGGACATTTTGTTCCTCTTCCCCCCACCCAACTTGTGGAGGGAAGGATGCTGAACATCCCTGCAGCAAAACACTTGGGAGAAAAACCCAGGCTGTGATATAGTCTCCTAAAACCTTACCAAAGATGAGCATGTGAAAAATCACTTATGTACAGGGTGAACGGGAAAGAAGTTTACATCCACTGCCCATTTTCCTGTAAATCATTCCCTTCAATCTAGCCAGAAAACCTTTTTTTTTTTTTTTAACTCTGTCCCCACAACAGATCTCCATACACACCTCTCAGGTGAGGCAGGATGGAGTCCCCAGTACTCCATCTCTGCTGTGCCCTGGCTAATGGAAAAAAGGCTGCTCATTTGGAGCTGCTCTGATTTCTCCCATAATAAGCTCTCCAACGGGGACTCTTTGCCCTAACACCAAGCCTGCTAACTGGGGAAGGACATGTAGTTATTTTCTCCTGGTAGCAAAGGTTGTGCACAGTAATGGACCATTTCTGTACGTTGTCTTCATTCCCAGTATAAAGGCAAACATCCAAGCAGAAACTTATTTATTCATTTTTAAAGATCTGGTCCAGAACCTGTCACTTGCTTAAGCTCAAACCCACACTCACAGATCCTGGCAGAGCTCCTGCCTGTGTTTAATTCTGAGAGCACAGCCTGGCTCAAAGCTGAGCTTGTGCAGAGCTGCATGGAGCTGCTGGATGCAAAAGGCACTTGCACTCCAGCTCAGCCTGACCTATCCCTTCTGGCCTCAGGAAAGCCAGGACCAGGTGTCTGGGGCTGGGGTTTTTCTCCCAAAATATCTCTGATGTTTAACTTGCATTTTACAGGTTTGTTGTTGCCCCATACAATAGGAAGAAGAGCATGTTGTTGGGATGCAGGGAGGGGAAGAAGAAATCTCACAGCTTTCTGCCTCTTTTTAAAGATGACTCAAGAAATTTTTGAGGGATTTGTAAGCAGTGGGTAAGTCTTCAAACACATTCACTATGATCTCCTTGGCAGCCTTTGCTACCTTCCACATTTAAAGCAGGGTTACTACAGCCTGAAAAGCTGAGCACTGAGTGTTTACATCTCTCATTACCCCAAATGATGTCACTGAGTAAAATAACCAGATGAGCTTTCAGACACAAAAATCCTTCTGCAAGTCTTGTGTCTGACTGTTTGCCCAAACATCGTGCTTGGTTCAGGTTTATTTTTTCCCCTTCAAGCTTTACACTAAGTGATCTCAGCCAGGATTTTTGCTAGAGGTGGGTTCTCACATTTAAAGGAGTCTCTGCTCGAAGAATGTGGCAAATTTTAAGATCTCCTCACTCGCTGCATCCCCTGATTTATCCCACCTCTAAGCTGGCTTGGAAATATTAAGGTGCATGGCTGGTTTTACTTCTTTTTGACCCAGAAAGAAGAACTGGCTGCATGCACTAACAGCTACAGAATAAAGTCAGAGCATTCAATCGGAAGACAAACGATGTGCAGGAAATCTCTGAGTTGACCAAATATTCGCTGCACCCATGAAACTCCCCCCAAAATATTCCCACTCTAAAATACTTGAAGTTATCAGACTTGTTCCCAATTTTTCTCTACATAAGTGGCCAGAAAGTTTCCTCTGGGAAGATCTCTCAGGGCCACAGTTGTGTTCCTCTTTTGCCAAATGTCTAGAAGCATCTGCTGGCTATGGATTGGGACGCACAAAAAGGAACAGGACCTCATGCTTTTGCTCCAAACCTGTCCCCCAAGGACAGGGGAATCTCACAGTCCTGGCTGGCCTTTTCATTTTCTTTTTTTTTTTTAATGGAAATAAATCAATGCCCCGGGGCCCACAGGGGTCAGCCCTGCTGGGGGGGGGGGGCTGGAGCTGTGATGTTTCCTGTTCTCCCCTGGCCTGGGGGCTGTGTTTTTGGATGGCTGGGCTCCAGAGAGGGCTGACGTGACAGACTTTCCCTGCCATGTATCCACGTGCAGCTGAGCCGCTGGGGATGGAGCCAAAGGGACCCAGAGCCACAGCCCAGTGCTAGAGGAGTCGGTGCATCCACCCCCCGACCCCTCCATGCCCTCCCTGCAGCCTGACCTGCAGTAGGAAGGGGGGACACGCAGCACAGGACATGACTGCCTGATATTCCCAGAGATCCAAGGGAGAATAAAACAGAGGTAAAGAGCTTGGACTGTGCAGGGGACTAGATGCAAAGCAGAGAGCAAGGGAAAGCTCAGCCCTCCTTAGCTCATTGGTGTGGTCGTTGGGAAAGCACGGGATTTGGGAACCTAACTGAAATAGAAGATGCCAACAGAAAAACAAACCCTCAGCTCTGAGAATCTGAGCTCAAAGATGGGACCCCGAGTGCCATTAGGATCCCTTTCCTGATGGAGTTTACATCATCCCCATAACAGCACCATGTATGTCCGAGTCCTGGCTGCACTTCTGCCCCCGCAGGGAGGGAGGAGGTACCACTCCAGGGATTTACAGATGTGAGGATTAACACCCTCATCTCCCTCCCTCCTGCCAGAGCACAGCACAGTCTTGCTGCCGTAATGCCGACCAAAGATCTTCCATTAAAAGTTCCCCTCCTCCAAAAACGCTGGATTTCAAAGCAAATCCTCCTGCCAGCATCTCTATTTATACAGTATCAAGCGCTGATGCCATTTAACAACCCCTCCCTTTTCTTGACATTATCTTAAACTGCTCTGCCAAATTAAGCAAACCTGCCCTGAGTATGTTACTCCTCATCTTTCCCTCCTCTCCCCACAGCCACTGTCACTACCACCCCTCAAAGGGACCAAAGTACAAATAATCCAGCCTCTGCCACTTGGACTGGTTTTAATTAAAGGATTTGCCAGGTTTTCTACTGCGTGGGACACCTCATTAACAACTTCACACCTCTAAGAAGGGGGGGGAAATGATGTTATCCATACTGGTACCCGGTGTTTTGCACCAGGGACAAGTTTTATTTTGGTGAGGAACAAAACAACAACAAGATTATATATAAAATCAAAAGCTTTCCTGGGCTGAAAGGGCTTAGAGATCGGCAGGAGTGTATTTGTCAGACAGGAGATTAGAGCCTAATGAAATTTGTCTTTGTACATGTCTGTTTCTGTCCTTTTTGGGGGTCTTTGTAAAAGCTGAGCTTATTAAAATGCAGGGAGAACCCCACACAAAAGATATTTCTGAGGGTCCAAAGGCGGGCTTATTAATGCCGAGGATTTATACAGAGCATGCCAGTTTGGGAAGGTTTGGGGCATTGTTTGGGGAGAAGAAAGCAAGCTTCACTGATCATTTTCTTCTCCAGTTTTAATCAGAGCAGCTGAAGCAAGCAGGTGCTGCGACTCAGAATCTGCCCAAAGGGGGGGGGAGGGAGACATCACAGGGAACAACTCATCTGCATGAGGCATTTTTACTATTTTGGCTTGTTAAATTGCATTGCAGAAGTGTTGGGTCCTCTGGGAGGGTGGTAAGAAGCTGCTGGAGAAGCATCACATGGGCACATACCAGAAGTCAAAACCTGCTGCAACAGGTTGGCATCAAGAGCCAGCAATTTTAAACAAAGCATCTATTTTTCCACATACATCTCCCAGGGCAGTGGTCACGACCCCAAGGCTGCCAGAGCTCAAGGAGCATTTGGACAATGCTCTTGGGTACAGGAGGAGATTTTGGGGTTGTTCTGTGCAGGGCTTCTTCCTACCCTGAATTTATCTGTGGGACTTGCTGATCCTTGTGGGTCCCTTCCAATGCAGGATATTCTATGACCAACCTCCTTCTGTGATCTCTGAGAATGCCAAGCTATTGACATGGAAGAAAATAAAGGGTTGTGGCAGAGATCCTCATGTGTAGCACAACTCCAGCTTTTCCATTGATTCAAAAAATCAGCAGGGTCAACACCCAACCCACCTGAACACTGCTGAGCAGTACCTGCAGCAGCACAGCTGCAAAGAGATGGTTTACCTCAACAGGGTCCCAACACTGGGAAAAGACAGTGCTGGCACATGGAGCTTTCTCACGGCCCTGAAGGACAGAGTGACAGTGACAGTAGTAGCAGCCCAAGCATGCTGGCTTGGCTCTGGGAAAAGGGGGCACAGGGAGAGATTTGCCCCTGGCCTCCTTAAGTACCTTGGTTCACCTCCAAGGAAAAGTCTGTACAGCTGGCAAAGCAACCCAAGGAGTGGGTCATGCAAGGGGTTGGATCCCACCGAGTCCTCGCTTGCGAGAAACGTGAAAATCTCCACGAGGCACTTCTAGAACTTCCCCTGACTCTCAGTCCAAATGGAAAGCCCACATCTACCTTCTGGTTGGGAAACCTGCCCAAGCCTCCTGCTAACAAGTGTTTCTCGAGCATGACTTGTTTGCTGTTGGCAGCAGAGCCCCTGGGAGTGTTCACTCATGAGCAACTTCTATTAACCAGCTTTTTACACTTTGACAACAGAGCTGGGTCCACCCAGCTGGATTTTTTTCCACGCTGCTTGCACGTTTCCACCTGCTACGCTATGAAAACTATGAGAAAAATGTCATGTGTTTTCTTATGAGATTTTTTCTTCTGAGAAAACATGGGAACCAGTCCCATGCTGCCTCAGCCAAGAGGGGAGTGTACGGAGGGTAAGCACGGAGGAGGACACGAGTGGAGGATGGAACAGCGAGCCCTGGGAACCGACCAGAACAGAGAACTGAGGGAAAAGCATCCCAGAGAGGCAGGGCTGCCAATTCCCTTGGGACTAATTTTTCTCTTTATGCTCAATCTAAGCTGATTTCAACAAAAAACAACTCTGAGGATAAAATATCATGAGCCGTTATTGAATAATTCACACAAATTATTTCTCTATGAAGTATGTAATGGCTGTGTAGCAGCACAACAAGTAATGACAATAAAATTCCCCGTAAGCATGTTATGGAACAGCACCCGACTTGTTCTGCAGAGCCCCCGAGACTGACACAGCACACACTCAGCAATGCCATCCAGCTGAGGTACAACACATTTGTGGGTTTTGCTCACCTACCTCTCCAGTCAAACCTCTGCTGACATCTCCCTCACCTCCTGCAGGTGCAGAGCACACCACAGCAAAAATCTTCCTTTATTTTCTAAGATCAACCATGGCTGCCAGCCCGACAAGGCACCCCACGGGCAAGGGAAGCAGAAAGCTGAGGCTGGGCTAAAATTGCTTAATAAGCCTGATGGTTCTCACCTGTGCTCAGAGGATATTTTAATGGAAATCAGGTGGGCTGAGTCTAGGCATAGGAGATCAGCTCAGAGAAGGGTTTCTTCTCCCCCCCCTTTCCCCCCCCCCCCCCCAAGGCTGGCAACAGTTTGAGACCTCAAAAGATCTTTATTACTATTGTACTCTTCATACTGCAGCCCTGCTCATGCACACAGAAAGACATGTTCCCTGAGAGCTCACATATAGGAAATGCTTTGATGAATCAAAATTTATATGAAAATAGCATAAAAAAAGGTCCTGGGATAGTTTATCCCTCATTAAGTTGGATGCACTAAAGGAGGGACCACTTGGTCAGACCCATGGCCAGCAGTGAATGGGACAGGGGAAGGAGTTCCAACACTAAGGAGCATCTTTTTCATACAAGTAGAAGGAGGATCAGCTGCCTGGCAAAAGCCAAATAACATCCTGGGAGGATGTTTCCCACCCCGGAGCACACAGAGCTCTGAGGTTATGCTGAAAGGTCAATGAAGAGATTGAGGTTTTCAAAATGATGCATTATTTTCATGGCATTCATCTGCTTTTTGAAGGTCAGCATTCCCAGGTTCTGTTCAGCACAGCACCTGGAGGGTCTGTGTAAAGGTTAACAGGTTATCACAGGGCTCCAGGTAAATCCATGAGGATCAGCAATAGCACGCATGATCCAAGGAACTCAGGCACTGCTAAATCCCTCTCTCACAGGGAAAGGCTACAGATCAGAACATGGAATATCAGCTGACTTAAAATGGATTTATATTTATATATATATATATGTCTGAAAGATAAATATATACTTACATACATATATATATATACTCATGGACCCGTGGAACCCATTGCCACAATATCACTGATTTTAAAATTGTATCCATATCCAAGGAATCATAGAATATCCTAAGCTGGAAGGGACCCAAAGGATGATGGAGTCCAGAAAGGAAAGAAAGGATGGATACTTATGGTAGGTGCTTAGTCATCCCACCTAGGGTTTTCTCCACACTTCAAGGAGCACATCAAGCTCTGTCCATCCAAAGGCAGAAAGAATTGGGGGATGTCTGGGGATTATCCATGGGGACTATTTCCACTTTTTCCCTGAGGCTGTCAACTGGAGGCTGTGAGAAGCCAGGTGAGGTGAACCACGACCACTTGATGGCCCCAACCAGATGCCTTTATAGGATGCTCTTGGGCCCAAGCCCATCCTTGGCTCTGACTGCCCACATTTTCCAGCCCCAGAGCCCACCAGATGGTGCTCTCGGTATTAGTTAATGCCGAGTTAATTTGTGCCTTGTCATTCCACTGAGACACTCCAGCACAGGTGGGGTGTGGAGAAACACCACCAAGAGCAACAGATTTCTGTGCTTTCCTAGAGTTCCACGTGGGTGGTGCGGCCTCACCCCAGGCATGACATGGCCCAAGAACCAGAAATGGGTTTTTGAAGCATCTGGAGGCGATGGTGGGTTATGGGCTCTGCCACACACCTTTCAGCCCTAATATAGTCCTGATTGTTGTGCCTGGGTGTGGAGCTCACTGGAAACCCCCTGATGCATGGTTTCTTGGAGGCCCCCTCCATGGGACCACTCTTTTGAGCTTCTCTGGAGTGGTAACTCACAGCTATGAGAGCTGGCTGGGACACCAGAGGACTTTGGTATTTCTGCTTGCCAGATATATTAAACGTGTCCTGTTTTACAGGCTACTTGCAATAACAGGGAGAGGTTGCACAGGGATGCTGAGGGATCTCCAACACAACCAGCTTGCACTGACATCCATGTGCTGTGAGTTCTGATCAACTCTGAAGTCCCTTTCAGCCTTTGTTTCTCCCCAGTTTTCTATGAGAGGAATGCCTGCAGTTCCCGTGCCCTTGGCAGACTACAGTACTCATAATTATAGCAGGTCTGGAGAACTGGGCTAATTGTAGTGTTGATCCTAAGGTTGTTTCCTCAGCCCAGCAGGATGGCCTGTTCTCCTTTCACGCTTCCAGCCTAACAAGGCTCTCTTTAATTTCTCCTTAATAAAACTTGGGGCAAAGGGGAACATTTAATGTGCAGTTAAATAAAAACCAGAAAGGGCACCATACTGACCAACTTCCTAAAAACCGAGTGCCTGTTCTACAGCCATCCACGGGACGTCAGCAGCGAAATCAAACCTCGGGCACAGAAGCCTGAATGCTAAGAAAACCTCAGTGCCTTTTGTTTGTTACCAATAATGTGATTTTATCGCTGAGGAGCCGGAAAAGGGAGAACATTAAAGGTTCCCTACGTGGGGACGCGGGAGCACCACAGCCATTTACGCCCATAATGAGTTTTGCTGCCTCTGAGCAGAGCACAGTTAATAACAGATCATAAAGTGGGTTTACCACCCCAATTGCCAGTCTCTGAAGGTTACTAAAAGCCTGTTCAAATGAGCACAGTCAGATCTGCCTGGCTGGGCTGAAATCACCATTTTCTTTGTGGTTTAGAGGATGAGGGGAAGGCTGTGGATGTGGTCTATCTAGACTTCAGCAAGGCCTTTGACACTGTCTCCCATAATATACTCCTGGAAAAGCTGGTAGCCCATGGCTTGGACAAGTGTATCCTCTCCTGGATTAGGAGCTGGCTGGAGGGTCGGGCCCAGAGAGTGCTGGTGAATGGAGCTGCATCCAGCTGGCGGCCGGTCACTAGTGGTGTTCCCCAGGGGTCAGTGCTGGGTCCAGTCCTGTTTAACATCTTTACTGATGACTTAGATGAGGGGATTGAATCCATCATCAGCAAATTTGCTGATGACATCAAGTTGGGAGGGAGTGTCGACCTGCTGGAAGGCAGGAGGGCTCTGCAGAGGGATCTGGATAGACTGGAGAGATGGGCTGACTCCAATGGGATGAAGTTCAATAAAGCCAAGTGCTGGGTCCTGCACTTTGGCCACAACAACCCCCTGCAGTGCTACAGGCTGGGCACAGAGTGGCTGGAAAGCAGCCAGGCAGAAAGGGACCTGGGGGTACTAATTGACAGGAAGCTCAACATGAGCCAACAGTGTGCCCAGGTGGCCAAGAAGGCCAATGGGATCTTGTCCTGCATCAAAAATAGCATGGCCAGCAGGAGCAGGGAAGTGATCCTTCCCCTGTACTCTGCGTTGGTGAGGCCACACCTTGAGTATTGTGTTCAGCTCTGGGCCCCTCAGTTCAGGAAGGATATTGAGGTGCTGGAGCGGGTCCAGAGAAGAGCAACGAGGCTGGTGAAGGGACTGGAGCATAAGTCCTATGGGGAGAGGCTGAGGGAGCTGGGGTTGTTTAGCCTGGAGAAGAGGAGGCTCAGAGGTGACCTCATCACCGTCTATAACTACCTGAAGGGAAGTTCTCGCCAGGTGGGGGTTGGTCTCTTCTCTCAGGCACTCAGCAATAGGACAAGGGGGCACGGGCTTAAGCTCCGCCAGGGGAAATTTAAGTTGGATATCAGGAGAAAATTCTTTACAGAGAGAGTAATCAGGCATTGGAATGGGCTGCCCAGAGAGGTGGTGGATTCACCATCCCTGGAGATTTTTAAACGCAGATTGGACGTGGCACTGAGTGCCATGATCTAGTAAATGGACTGGATTTGGACCAAGGGTTGGACTCGATGATCTCGGAGGTCTTTCCCAACCCAATCGATTCTATGATTCTATTCTATGATTCTAAACTTCTGTTTCTGCCTTCATTGAAACGGGTGAAAATCAGGAATGGAGCAAACAGAGCCAACCTGATGTTGTCCAAAATCACTTAAATTTGTCTGATGATGCTATTTGTTTGCTCCACCTGGAGCTGTCCCATCAGCTCCTTAACTAATTCTAAAACTTTCCTATTTTATCAAAACTCCTTATAAAGCATCTCCACACTGGACAGGGTTAATCCAGCCCTGGGTGCTGAGGCCCTGGCACAGCTTGCCCAGAGAAGCTGTGGCTGCCCCATCCCTGGAAGTGTTCAAGGCCAGGTTGGACGGGGCTCGGACACCCAGCCTGTGCCAGGGCCTCACCATCCTCACAGGGAAAGATTTCTTCCTAATGTCCTACCTAAACCTACCCTAAGGGTGGTGCCCAGAGAAGTTCCATTTCTCCTTTTGGAGAAGCCAGCTCCATCTTCCACACACACTTTTCCATTTACAGCCAAAAAGAGGGGAAAAAAAGCGCTCCATTTCCATTGTTCATTTGGCGCTTTGATTTCTCTCCATTTTCCTTGCCTTTGTCTGTGTGGGAATGTGCATTTGTGGGAACGACTGATATATTTTAATGTTTTCTGCTGTTGTTTAGTGAGCCCCCTTCTGAAGCCTTATGGACCACCACGGGTTGAGAAACTGGGAAGGAAGATCCGCAGAGACAGCCTCGTGCAAATCCAGCGTCATCCCTTTGAAGTCCTCGGGGCTTCTATGGCAGCCAGAAGTAATTAGGGAGAGAAAGGGATTGTGAGAGCCGTGCTGGCTCGGCAGCAGCGCTTCCCGCTGGCTTGGAATAAAGCGGAGCTGAGCCGATGCCGAGCACTGTTGGAATTACGACACCAAATGTCTAACCTATTAATGAAGCCCGCCCAGGGCTCACAGGCAGTGGCAGCTCCTCCACAGCAGCACTCACACTGTCAACCCCTCACTGCAGCAGTGCCAGAATTACACCCCATCCCACCGAGCCGGGTGCCTGCAGCCTCTGATTTCCTTGGAAGTGTCCAAGGTCAGGTTGGACGGGGCTTGGAGCAACCTGGGCTAGTGTAAGTGTCCCTGCCTATGGCAGGGGGGTGGAACAAGATGGTCTCTAAGGTCCCTTCCAACCCAACCCATTCTGGGATTCTCTGAAGACCAGCACAAGCAAGAATTACCCCGTGACTTTATGCAGCTCTGAGACTTGCAGAGAAAAAAAATCAGTACTGAATAATCAAAAGACTTCCTCTTACCTTACTAAACCTCTCGATCTGCCGAGAGCTCCCTCTGCCACGGGGTGCAGAGCCTCAGCGACCAGGACCGCTTCCCCCTCTGGATTCATGCAGTGGCTCCTCCATATGGTTTGGGAATTCTGCTTGCCTTTTTCTCCCTCTCTACAAAGCAAAGTGGATACAGTTAATGGCACTCCCTGTTGCTTAACTAGCCAGCTCTCCTGTGCCTTCCCAGTAATGGATGCACCCCCAGTCGGAGATGTCACCTTCCCAAAGATACCATGTGCCTGGGAAAATCCCTCCTCCACTGCTGAACTGTAGATCAGGTCTGTAGGGTGGCTGCAGGAGATTACTCTGGGGGTTGGACTAGATGACTTTTAAAGGTCCCTTCCAACCCAAACTATTCTGTAATTACTTTGGGGATATTTCAGAAGAAAAGAGGAAAGGAATTTTAAAATTCCACCCTGGAAAAGGTACTAGTCCTCTTCCTGCTTTTCCCCTTCTAGGCATGGTTTTGAGAAGCATGTTCCTCTACCTCTGTTTTTCTTCTGCTGTCTTGCTTTTTTTCTCCCCTCTTGCCTTCCCTTCTCTCCCATTATCTTCTAGCAAAGTTACTATTTTCCACAGCAAAGACTGTGGGCATCACCAAAGTCAGACGGCACCTTGGGTGGTTTTTAGTCCAACCTCATACTCAAAACAGGGCCAGATTCAGAGCTGGATCCCAAATTTTCCACGTGGTAATAAACTCTGTATTACAAAGATGAGCACAAATGTGAGACCAAGTTGTGTTTAGGACAAACCATGAAAATTCCCATAGAAATTTTTAACAGTAAATTCTCATTCAGCCCAATTCGCTGAACCCGTGGGAGAACTTTGATTTTGAAGGTGTTGGACAGGAAAACCTCAGAAAGTTTTATGTTCAAACCCAAAAGCTTCATTTCATCCTTTTCATATAGGTTATTCCACCCTTTCCTTCCATTCTGATGCCTATGATTTGTATGACTTTACCTGCCATTTAGAATAAATGGTCCACTTGGGTCAGGTCTCTCCCATGTTTCCGACTCAGCATTTCACGAGAACTTCCAGTCAGTGTAAAAACTTGGACTTTTCTCCCTGACCTGGAACAAAAGCAAATAGAAAACCATCAGGAAATTTCATTCCATGTGACAGAAATTTGACTTTCTGGACAGCTTTCATTGCTGTCAAGAAGGGTGGCTGGCTGAGACAGCTCCTCAAAGCTTTGGAAGTGTATCCAAAGGCTGGAAGCTGGCAGCATGTCCCTCAGTCCTTGCATCCACTGCCAATATTGTGAGGATGGGATTTTTCAGGGTCCCCTCAAAGAACTAAATATACAGTTCCCAAAATGCCTGAGGTCTCTAATTCTGGTAGACTCCCTTTTGAAGAGTCCCAGCCCTTTTTGTTGGTTGTTTTTCATTCTGCTTTAGATAACCAGAGTGGGCCTCTTGCTCATGGAAAGCATTGTTGTATGTGTCACCTCCCACCAAGAAAAGTGAAGAAGAGAGGGTAAAAAGCCACATGAAGATATTAAAACAGGGAACTGGAATGTCTACAAACTGCTGGGAGAGTTCATTCCTAATTCACATATCCCTATTTACTGTTGAAAACAGCTATTTAGCTATTTATGGCATTATAAGCAATCACTCTTGGTTTCTGCTCAGCCTCAGATGGATGGTTGGCCCATATATCTCATGCTGTACTTAAGTAGGATAGAAAAAAACAACCAAACAAACAAACCCAACAAAAATAAACAAAGAAACAAAAACTAAACAAAAAACCCCAAACAAACAAACAAAACCAACAAAAACACAAACAAAACAAAACAAAACAAAAAAAAAAAAAAAAAGAGAACAGACCTTTTGGGATGGGCACATCTGGTCCCCATGTGTAAGCCCAGCCTCAGGAAAAGGCTGCTGACAGAGAAAAGCTGCATGTTGTGGTTCTAGAGAAGCTTCTTTAGCGGTATGTTATAGATACAGAGGCACAACCATTATAGATACGTGTGTAAATATACACAGAGAGAGAGACTGGGCAAGAAAGAGCTTTCTATATTTTCTTTTCTGAAGCTCAAAGATCCCACCTGGCCAGCTGCAGATCCCTGGGCAGCACTGATTTACTGTGGAGCAGGGATGCTGTTTCCTGTGTGTTGCTGGATGGTGAGAGGCTGGGGAGCAGAGAGGGACTCGGAATACCCCTGAGTTTGGCAGGGAAGGGCCCAGGACAGAAAGCAGATCCTAGAATGGTTTGGGTTTGAAGGGACCTTAAAGTCCATCCAGTGCCACGCCCTGCCATGGGCAGGGACACCTTCCACTAGCCCAGGTTGCTCCAAGTCCCATCCAAGCTGGCCTTGGACACTTCCAGGGATGGGGCAGCCACAGCTCCTGTAGGCAGCCTGTGCCAGGGCCTCACACCCTCCCACGGAAGGATTTCTTCCCAATGTCCCATCTAAATCTACCCTTCTTCAGCTTGAAGTCATTCCCCCTTGTCCTGTCACTCCAGGGCCTTGTAAATAGTCTCTCTCCATCTTTCAGGTCCTGGAAGGCCACAATTAGGTCACCCTGAAGCCTTCTTTTTCAGGCTGGAAAAAATAACCAATGTGAAATGATGGATACATTTACGTGAACTTTTTTTCCTTATGTGAACTTTCTAACCTGCACACAGAGCTCAGGTCCTGGTGATGGGCAAGACACAAACACTTTGTGATCTAGCCTGTGCCCTGCTGCCCAAAAACCAGAGCTGGTGCTGCTCTCTGGCCAGCAAAGTCTGTCCTCCTGTGGGAAGGCGGTGCCTGGAGATGCCTCCCCTTAGTTTCAAACCCACCATCAGCCTTTGTGCACTTCCTTCTTTAACTCCAAACCTCTAACTCAATTCACTTATTTTGCAGTGACAGAACAAATAATGCTTTCAGGATGTTACAGCTAATCAGCAGGACATCTTTAACCTACTATTAATTTGGATGGCAAGCAATATGAGTAGGAACAAAACCAGCTTGTCTCCTTGCCCCAAACATTGGCCTCCCAAGGAACCAAGGCTCACTTTAGTATTAAGGAGGGAGCAAGCCATGAGCACAACCTGGTGCTTGGCTGAATTAGGGCCAACAGCCTCCTAAGAGTAAATCCTTGTCTGCTGGGACTGAAACACCCTTGGACAGGATACACTGGAACACAGAACAGCCACTTCAAGGAGTATTTTCCTTCAGTGAGATCGTACATCTGTTCATTGCAAGGCCAAAAGGCATCCATATATTTCTGTAAATTGGAATTTTTGTGGCAGTCTGGGGGATAAAGCACTTATTTTTCTTTTGGCTTTCATGTTGGAGGTGGGTGTCTAATGTCCCTGCGTCTTTCTGAACCCTGTTCCTTGGGAGACCTGTTGCCTGGCCCCATCCAGAGACCCCTGCAGCAGAGAAAATTAATCCTCCCTGCCATGCAAACACACACAGCAAATCCCAAAGGACCAGCCCTGAGGCAGTGATAAGGTCTAGAAGAGCACATCAAGCAGAGAGGCAAGTGATCTGAAGTGATGGAGCAGCCTCCAGCCCCCAGGGCAGCTGACTCAGGAGCCAGCTGCACTCACATTTTGAAAACATTTCACCTCATGCCCCAATTCTCCATGGACCCTGGCTTGGAGAAGGCTCTCAGCCCTCCCCATGGAGGGAGCAGCTTCTATGGATGTCTCGAATCCCGGGTGCTTGCTGTCCTGTGAGATACTTTTGGTGGGATGGGGATGCCACAGCCCAGCTGCTGCCCTTTGTGAGGGCAGAGATCTCAGCAATCTCCTGTTTTCCAATGCCAAAATGGGATGGATGGATGGAAGGAAGGATGTGCCAGTTCTTCGTGAAGGGACAAACTGGTGTATAGGGAGACTCATGTGGGAAAGAGGCTAGACAGGGAGTAGAGGAAAGATTGGATATTGAAAAATAGTGAAAAAAAAATAATAATGAAATTGGAATATATTACAGAGCACCACCCACTTCCTTCCACAGCCTGTGTCCAGTTCTGGGCCCTCACAACAAGAGAGATATTGAGGGGTTGGAGCACATCCAGGGAAGGGAACGGAGCTGGGAAGGGGCTGGAGCAGCAGGAGCAGCTCAGGGAGCTGGGGGGGGCTCAGCCTGGAGCAAAGGAGGCTCAGGGGGGACCTTCTGGCTCTGCAACCCCCTGACAGGAGGGGAGAGCCGGGGGGGGGTGTCGGGCTCTGCTCCCAGGGAACAAGGGACAGGAGGAGAGGGAACGGCCTCCAGCTGTGCCAGGGGAGGGTCAGGCAGGATATCGGGAAAAATTTCTCCATGGAAAGGGTGGTCAGGCCTTAGAAGGGCCTGCCCACGGAGGTGGTGGAGTCCCCATCCTTGGGGGTGTTTAAAAGCCATGGGGATGTGGCACTCGGGGACGTGGTTTAGTGGTGGCCTTGGCAGTGCTGGGGGAATGGTTAGACTCAATAGTCTTAGAGGGCTTTTCACACCTAAACAATTCTATTATTTAAATCAGAAACCTTTTTTCCCTGCTTTTTCAAAGGACCTGAAAATGATCCTTCAATAAGACCACGATAAATATCAAAGAGTCTCAAATATTTTCATTAGAAGCTGCCATTTGTTGTAGAAACAAGGGGAAAAAAATCCCAGGACATGCTCAAAGCCTATATTTCCCCCTAGCAAACCCCAGAACAGCTTAAATAATCCAACCCATACCCTTAAGTGAGCAACACAGAATCAGGGAATCAGTAAGAGTGGAAAAGACCTCCAAGATCATCGAGTCCACATGTTATTTTCTGCTGGCTTTTTCCAGGGACAGGAGCATGGTAATATAAGGGCATTAAAGCAAATATTTCTTGAGCATTTGCTCTTTTTTATATACTATAGAACACACAGTAAATGACCCAAAAAACCATGTTGTTAAGAAGTTCCATGAGTATTACACTTTCTTTTCTTTAGATCAGACCATAACTCTCGCAGCAGGGGGAAATTTCTGTGGCCAGAAAGGATAATGAAGACCAGGGTTTGACTAAAAGGTCCTCATGCCCTTGGGTGGATGCTGTGGATGCTGCTTGGGAGCGGAGGGCTTTTTACAGAATTCATGAGAAATGAGCTGTCACAGAATCCCAGAATTGTTTGGGTTGGAAGGGACCTTAAAGCTCATCTTGTTCCACCCCCTGCCATGGGCAGGGACACCTTCCACGATCCCATGTTTCTCCAAGGCCTGTCCAACCTGGCCTTGAACAGGGATAGGGCAGGAAGGCTTTGTTCATATGCAAGTTTCTTTGCATTTTCAAAGACAATATAATTTTTCCCACTTTTGTCTCGCAGTAAGTTCGACTTGGCCAAAGGCAGAAACAACTGGATTATGCAGAACGTGCATAGGAACTGAAAGGATGTCAGGTTTCCAAGCCCATGCTCTGTGCTATGCACAAATCTGGGAATCAGCAGTTTGCAAGATAGAGAAATTCCTGGGGATCATCCAAAAGAAAAAAGCCATTTTCCCATTATAAGTGGACTGAAACCAGAGCTGGAAATCCAACCCTCCTTAAAACCGTGCTGCGGTTTGGATGAGACGCCCTGAATCTGGATCAGCTGACTCCCATTTGATGCAGAACCCAAAGCAGATCCATTTCATAGCACTGCTTCAGATGTGGCTGAAAAACTCCTGCAAGTGACAGATTTCCCAATGTTTTCCTGCTTGCAAAATGGCTGCAGGTCCTTGTTTGAGCCAAGAAGCACGAGCACTGCCGGCGAAATCTGTCAGCTTCAAGTCTAGGACCATTTTGCAATGCAGTCATGAGCCTTTCTGAAACCCAATTCCCAACCAGACTACACCACGGCAGTTTTCCATAGCTTTTTGGGAGGCTAGTTCAAGCACACAGTTCTGCACCCTTTTGGAAGGCTGCTTTTAGAGGAGTTTCCTGCCTTCTCTTGGCTCCCCTTCCACTGACTGCTGTGACTGTTCCAGGTTGGTTTGCAAGCTGCAAAACATTCCCATTTGCAGACTGAGCAAGTTTTAATTACTCCCAGAATTTTGCCTGGAAGGGAAGAGCCAACCATGGAGGCAAACTGAAAGAGCGTCAGCTTAAATTAGATATGAGGGAAAAATTCTTCCCTGTGAGGGTGGGGAGGCCCTGGCACAGGTTGCCCAGAGAAGCTGTGGCTGCCCCATCCCTGGAAGTGTTGGGGCACTTCCCAGGCCATGTTGGACAGGGCTCGGAGCAACCTGGGCTAGTGGAAGGTGTCCCTGCCCATGGCAGGGGGTGGAACGAGATGAGCTTTAAGGTCCCTTCCAACTCAAACCATTCTGTGATTCATATTAATCAGATAATGAGGGTAATTGATCTCAGTTCTGTACTCCCAAATACACAAGCCAGAGCACAATGGCAAAAAATAAACCTAAAGCACTATTTGGATGAGAGGGATGTGCTGTAAAACCCAGGAAAATTCACTTGGGAGCTTTCTCTCCAATTTTGGGTCTTTTTTCATACCCTACCTGCACATAACCTCCCCTCCCCCTCCATGCCCAGCCCCTATCTCTGCAACAAGGACCTTTGCCAAGTAACACTTCTAGTCATATCTGGAGGATAAGGCATGCAAAGCTCTGGTGCTTTCAAATAAAGATTGGAAATCATTTCCTTACAGGAAGGAGCTATCCCAGTTTGTCTTCCCTTCCTTTTGATTATACAGCTCAGATTAGGGAGAGTCAGGAAATTACATCGTCTTATGAAAAATAATAATAATTTAAAAAAATAAAAAGGAAAGAGAAGAATATCAAGGAAAAGGAAATTTTTTCATTTCCTGCCAAAAACATTCCCACAACTTCTTTGAGGTTTCAAAGGCTTGGCTACATTTCTTTCTTTTTTTTTTGTTTTTTTTTTTTTTTTAAGTTTCACCCTAACAAGTACCACTTTGCATATGGTCCTTGTTTTTAAACAGAACATGGGCCACTATGAGAAGGAGCAATATTTTCATCCAATTTAATATTTTAATATTAAAGAGGGAAGGATACTGACAGAGAAACCAAAAGCCAACACTTGCCCGACAATAAATCCTGAGCACTGCTGAGAGGACTGGCTTGGGTCTGTGTATAGAACCATCAGAGAATGGTTTAGGTTGGAAAGGACCTTAAAGACCACCCAGTTCCAACCCCCTGCCATGGGCAGGGACACCTCCCCTGAGACCAGGTTGCTCCAAACCCATCCCTTGGTCTGAGCATCATCTGAGCAAAGACAAGCCTTTCTGGGTAATAAAGTAGGAAAAAAAGAAATCCTCCTCAAACACATTGTGCCTAAATGCAGAATTTATGATTCTATAACCAACTGTTGGTCAGTCAACATGGACAAACCTGTTGTTTTACCTGTGCTCCTGACAAAACTCGATGGGGAGGAGGGAGAGAGGCAAACTTTCAGATGGGTGGAGAGAAACCATGGCTGAATTATGTACTGCCAGTTTTAGATTAACCACTCCACGGGAATGATGGGACCAGGTGGGTGAAATACCTTCACCAAAATGATTTATGTCTGGCTTTTGTAAGAAGATACACTATGACAGGCTGTACCATGCTCAGTCTAACTCGACCTGGATGGTCTTAGCACTGTAGTTTACACATAAATATGATTTTTCTTTTGCTAAAGTCGGCTTCGTCCTGCACTCATTTGTATCTTAGCAAATGCACACAAACTTGACACAAACCACGACTCCCTCTGGGAGCAAGGTACCACCTCCCCTGCCAGCTGCAGGGGAGGGCAGTGATCTCAGCCAGCCCCCAGCTGAGCAGCAGAACAGGAGGGAGCAGCCCCCCAACTTTCTGATCAACTTTCCTGGCCTAAGCTTTCGCAGCTGTTCTACACTTGAAAAATGTTCGCCCAAACCCTTTGATGTTGCTGCTGCCTTTCCCTTTCTAAGGAGAGGAATGTGGCCTGAGCATCCCACCCTCACAGAAGAGGGATTCCCCACCTCACAGCTCATCTAAAACCCGTGGGCAATCCCACTGACCATGGGTTTGGGAAGGGTCCTTCAGTGTTTCCCTGCAAAAGAAACACTCTCAGCTGTGTGATTTACCATCCTGTTAAGGGCTGTGCTTTGCTGGGTGGCCTGGGGTGATGGGGCAAGACAGGGTAGGAGAGCTGGTGGTGTTGAGCCTGGAGAAGGGAAGGCTCCAGGGAGACCTTCCAGTGCCTAAAGGGGCTCCAAGAGAGCTGGAGAGGGACTTGGGACGAGGAATTTTTTATCATCAGTACTGATGCCACCACAGTGCTGTGACAGGCAGCGATGGCACAGTGGCTGCTCAGCACAGACCTGAGACAGCACAGCCCAGCAGCTGCTTTCCCCAAGCAGTTCCCAGCCTTCCTCCCGTGCTCCTCTCCCAGCCCTGCTGCTGCAACCCACTGCCCAAACGAGCTCCTGGTTACTCCTTTTAAATACCCCTCCCCTGGGAGTGCTCCTTAGACAGGAATCTTAGAGCAACACTCACCAAAACCTCTGTGGGCATTTGAGACAGGCTGGAGAAAATCTGTCTCATCCCCAGTCTAACAAGTATCTTCGGACGTGGGTGAGCACAAAGCATCAGTTTGTTTCCTTTTGTTATTACTGGAGATCAAAACAAAGCCAGGAGAACAGCAGAGGGTCCCCAGTGGCAGCAGGAGAACAGGAAGGGGTCAAAGCAGCATCATCAGCAGAGCAAGGTACCACACACCAGCTCCCACATCCAAAGCTGGGTGATCCATGCTGGGAAGCCCCTCTCCCTCCTTCCATTCCCTCCAAGAGGAACCCATGGGGGTCTCAGCTCCATCCCAGAGCTGCAGGATCGTGACCACAGTGGCAGCCCCTACGGCATCCAGCACAAGCCCATCACCACTCTGCTGCAACATCCCAGCAAAGCAAATCCCTTCCATCCAACATCCCAACACAGCAAATATTTTCAGCAGGGTAGATCAGTGTGACTTTTAAGTGTCAGTGGAACCACAGGGTTACTTCTGATCTAGTGACACAGCTTGTCCTAACCTCATTTGTCTCTTTGGAACACCAGCCTCACACAACAAACTATGCTACATACCCTACAGAGCAAACATGTCTCCATAATCTCAGCCAGTCCTTTTTCCAATGGGTTGTTCACCACATTCCAACACTACCAGATTGGCATGCAAAACATCTAAACCTTCTTTTAAAAGTTCAGCCTTAGGACAGGCTTAAATGCTAAAAACCTCATCAAGTAGTGGCAGAATTTCCATATCCATAAGGAATGTTTTCAGCTGCCTTGTGGGGCAGGCAGAAGATTATTCTGCAATCCCTCTTGGACCACAAAGTGCTCCTCTCAAGGCCTGGGCACCATCCATCCCAACATCATCACTCAAAAACAGCTGGAGCACTGACATAGGTTTGAAAACCCTCTTTTATTTCCTACTTTAAACATTTAATATTATATATTAATAGAAGCATTGTTTAATATTTCACCCCTCCTTCAAGTAGCATCACGTGTCCTGTAAAATATACGAGCTGGTAGACAGCAGTGGTTTCCTGACCTTCTCTGCATCACTCACTGTTTCAAAAACCCAACCTCACTGTGCTCTTCAGTAAATTAAACAACCCTAATCTGTTTAACCCCCTCCTCCCATGGAAGACTTTCCAAGCTCCTCATCCTTTCTGCCTCCCTTTGCTGTCTCTGCTCCACTCACATTTCCATCTGGTTTGGGCACAGGAATGCTCCCCAAGGTGACAGTGCTCCTGTCAATTGTAGGATGTCATTCAGGGTTGCTCTCCAATCCCTAACTTGTCAAACACCTCCTGGAGTGGGAGATGGAGCATCTGGGAATAACCACTACCAGGGCTGATGGTACAAACCATTTCAGGACAGCGTAAAGCTGGAAATTTCTGCCATGGGAAGAAGAGGTGACAGAGTCAAACCTGCCTCTGGAATGATCATTTTGTGGTTTAAAGGATGATAGGGAAATTACCACCACTACATCCTGTGCCATAGATAGCAAATATCCCAGTGTCCCCATTTTGGGTCTCTTTATTAATGGTCTACAACTGAAATTGAAAATGTTACCTCTGGAAGGTGAACAACACAGCACCAACGCATTTGGCAGCATCCATGAGGTCTGATAGCTCCTGGCACACAGGGACATTCGAGGACTTCAGTTTCAGGAAAAGGATGGGTTTGGCAACCCTTCAGTCCCCGGCAGCTGCTCCATCAAAAACATTTTGCCATGCAGCATCCCTATAGCTAGGGAGAATATTTCCCACTTCCACACTAATTTTACCTGGTTTGCCACCAAGAAAGCAAACCGGTTTTTTAAGGAATGAAATTAAATCAAAAGCAAAATCATTTTGCTTTTCTCACAAATCCTCTTTCCCCCTTTTTTGGTACAGAGATGGAAAATTATATGGGAAGTGGGAGGACAAAGGATTGTTTAGAATAATAATTTTTCTGCATGAAGAACTGGAAAACTCACCCCAGCTTAATCCAAAAGAGCTGAATTTCCATATCTCACCTCACCCCTCTAAGCCTCTCACCTGGCAGTGATCCGGATGTTTGCTCTTGCTGCAGCCTCTGGGCTTTCCTGCAGCACCACGGAAAAGGCAGAGGCTGTGGATGGGAGAACGGGAGGAAAGAGGGAATTGGATGCCTCCAAAGACAAACGCTGCCTTGTGGAAACTGGGATGGCTGCAAGCCTCTCGCAGCTCATTGCTCCACAGCAAGCAAGCTGGTGGTCTCCATCCAACCACGGGCAAACATCCAACTTGGAGACCCTCCATTCCAGACTGACAGCAGCTGCTGAATGTCCCAGCAGTGTCTGCTGCACAGGAGAACACGCGGAGATGGGAAATGCGCATGAGCCCTCGCCATCCCTGAGGAAGGGCAAGAGGAGCCCAGCGCTGTTTTGGCACTGCATGGTCGCCCACAGCATGAGCTGTTCCTGTGACAAACTGCTGATCTTCTCCAAGGGGTAACAGACCTTCCCATGAGAAGACCACACAAAAGAAACTAAGGACCGAGTCCAAGAACAGGCAGGATCTAACTAGTCCAACTTAAATTCTAATGTAACATCCAACTGGCCTTCATCCCAAGATGGGAAGTGAGACTCAGTCAAGTCAAACTCGAGCATGTCAGCAGGGTGGGCTGTCCCACCTCAGACAAGGCAACACCCCTAAGATGAAACCACCAGCAAATGGGCTTCTGCTGCCCATGGCTCTTGGGCCAAGCCACTGATAGCTGCTGCATCCATCCCTGAGACACCACTGAACGACCAGAGGGATTTTTCCAACCTGTTGCCACTGTCTCAGCGTACAGGGAATTCTGTAACTCCCCATGCACATGGAGATTTTATTTTTCCCTTCTTTTTCAATTACATGTTCCATTAACCGCCTGCACCTCCTGATTTGCTGAAGACTAGCTGAGGTTTCCAAACTGAAGAAGGAAATAAAGCAGTGATCTATTACCATTTACAGCTGCCATGGGATGATGCAAAACTTAATCAGTTGTTTGTGAAATGCTTTCACTAGCAGGGAAAAAAGGCTGGGGAAAGAGCAATCCCTTGCTGAAGATAATTTCCACCCCATCACCCTCTTGATTTTCTTTTAAATAAATGCCTGGGGAAGTGGAAGCCCTCAAAGTGTATCCAGGTGATGACAGCTCTAGGCTCTCTGCTACAGAAGGCTCCCAAACTTACTCCAGCAATGCCATTGCTGCTGGCCCTCCCCAGTGGTCACCAGACCACAGGGTCACTGTTCTGACCACACACAATGCTGCAGGCAAAGAGCCACCAGGAGGTCCCTTGGTGGGATCTCAGCAATTCCTGGTGTTATTTGAATCAGAGATCACACTCTGAATTCGACCCCCTCAGCCTTCCCTTGGTTGGCTTCAGGTCCAGAAGACCTCTTGGGTCAGCTCTGCCCTTGACAGGTGGGTTTAGTCAGCACTTCTCAGATGGTTTTAGAGGTCATACCATTCCTGACAAGACCATTCCAATGAGATCTGCTGACCTGGAGCAATCCTGATGGGAATGACAGCTCTGTGTAGCTATTCCTTGAAGAGATGGCCATGGGTAGATACAGAACTCTGAAGAAGACAGCCCCTTGCAGCTCACCTCTGCTGAACCCTGTGAGGAGTGGCTGCAGCTCCCCATCAGCACCATTCCAGCAGCACCGGAGGGACTCTGCCGGTCCCACACCCGCACGTTCCTCCCTGATTATCACAAAAACCTCTCTGCTCCCCAACTCAGCCCACGTGAACTGGGCTCAAAGACCACCCAGCTGGAGCTGCAGAGCATTCAGCGACGAATAAAAATAACAATCGCATTAAGTGAGGCTCCGCTCCTTGCCAGGAAGATTAGCAGTGGGAAAATTCCTCCTTCAGGGAGTTCTGCAGCCAAGGACCAGCCCTCAGGGTTCATGACCGACAGCACGCCCCACGCACACTTAACAGCTATAGAGGAAACGTGGGAAGAATGATGAGACTGGTGAGTTCCCCTAAATCTCACTATTGCCCTCATTCCTCAAAGGGAGAGCATGGTCAGGTCAGTGATCCCAGCGGAATGACAGGCAACCGGCACCCAGGCTCATTTATCAAAGCTGTTCCAGGGGAATTGGGGACAGGAAGGCTGCACCAACTGCAGCATCATCTTTCCCTCCAGCCCATTTGTTTTTAAGAACAAACCAACCTGAGGATATTAGAGAAAGGAGGAAGAATCACCTCATTCACTTGTCAAACAGATTTCCACCAAGCATCTCCAAGGACGGGTCCACATGTGCCAAGTGAAGAGTGTGTTGTATAATGAAGAGCCATGAAAAGGCAAGAGCAAAGTTATGGATCACAGAGAAAAATACTCCATGGAGGTGAAATGAATACACACACACACACACACACACTTCCTTCAAATATTTTTTACTTTGCAGAAATGCGATGGAAGGAAAAACAGGCTGGAGAATTTTGTCTCACCACAACCACCAAGTGCTAAAAATCCCTTCTAGGGCTTAAATGATATGTCCATGCTCCAAACCTTTCCAATACTTGCCCTCAAAATAATTCAGGAAAGCCTGTTACAGGGTCCCATACCTGTTCTTGCTGAAAAGAGCACTTCAACACCGGACTGCAGAGAACTTTGTGCTTTATGCACAGAATTGGATTTGTCTGGCTGCCTTTCACTCTCCAAGTCTAATCAGATGTTACCTGGCTCATTTTACAGCGCAGTGTGGGCACAACCTTTATGTTACATAAAAAAAAAAGACATGTCACACCAGAAACACAGCAAGGTCTTGCAGAAACATTGGCCTAAGATGCAAAAGCTGATCTATACATCAACTACTCACACTTTTTGTTTCTCTTCTCCTTTGCATAGACAAGACAGTTCTCTTTCCCCTCCTCCAGCCACTTTCTAATCACTGCCCTGCCCTGCCACCTGGTAAAAGAACAGTAAAACACTGGCACAGGAGAGCAGGCAACTGCAATATTTAACGACTAAAATAATTTTTCTGAACCTCAGACTATTTGGAACCTCCCAAAAATTCTTCCAAGTGAGTTAAGAATCGCATGGGATGACAACTGTGCATGACAAAAAGGCCTCAAAACACCTTCCAAATTAATTACTGAGTTCAACCACCACAAAGTCTTCTGCCCAGTTTTCCTGCTTTTGATTGATTTTACTTAATCACAGAGCTTGTTAGTCCCAAGCAAGCCCCCCATATTGCATTGTGCTTGACCTCCTTTGGATCCCACTCATGGGATTCGGGGATGGTGCCACCCAGCCAGATGTTTCCAGCACCTTTTGACAAGAAATACATATTTTTCTTTTATTGGACACCGTGGCAAGAGAACCCACATGGAATGTAAACTCTGTCTGCAGAGATATATATTTTCTCTTACTGTTTATAAACAGATAGAGCCCAACTCTTCCCCCGCCAGAGTTATATGAGCCCAGAATTTATCAACATTGAAGAACATACTCCTGATTTACACTGAAACAAACGGGCAAATTGTTTGCAGGAGAAAAAACTAGATGAGGCAGGCAACTCTCATTTGCATATAGACTTGAATACACACACAACAATATTTAGATTATTTGTAATCAACACACTTGCCTCAATACCCACTACAGCAAACTTGAGATCCAGAGGGAAAGTCAGGGAAAGATACCCTCATCTTCCCCAGTGGGAAGGGAGGCTGCTCACACCTGAAAAATTTCCTTGGCAGCATCTTCATTTGGCAGCTGCTTTGACACTCCTGAGCCAGCCCTCACATTTTCTCTGCTGAAGGGGCAGGGCTGGGGTGTCACAGATCGTACACCCACAGACCCACAGAGGGTTTCCTGGCTTCTCACCAGCTCACCAAGGCCAGCTTGGACGGGGCGTGGACCAACCTGGGCTAGTGGAAGGTGTCCCAGCCCATGGCAGAGCGTTGGAACAAGATGGGCTTAAACGTCCCTTCCAACTCAAAGTATTCTGTGGTCTGTAGTTCCAAGTTCCCTTTCCTTGCTGCTTCTCCTGCCTCACTGCTGGGTCTTGCTCTGCTCTGCCTCATGTTTGCTGCCCCACAGGACTGTGGCCTGGTCCTAAGAGTCACCAAAGCCAGGTTACTAAGCTGTTCTCTACCTTCTCCCACCCAGCTGCTGGCCCAGCCTTCAGGACCTGTAAAAATCACCTGGTGATTCTAATGGAATCAGGCCTGTAGCTTCTGTTCAAAGGCCTGAAAGGCACGAAATCAAAGTACATTAATTTGATAACTGGCCTGCGTACCCATGAGGCAATAAGGATGGTTTGCATCAAATGTCCTTACAAGACACAAGAGAAGCCAACAATGTTTTGACATCAAAAAATTATGATACTTGTAGTGCTGAGCTCTCATAATGATGCATTGTCTGGCCCCAGTTACTGTTGAAACAACACAAAAACACTGGTAACAATAATATATATGTATCTATACATTTATACATTTATAAATGTGCAAACACATAGGCAGGAGGAGATAAATATCTGCAGGTCACAAATGAGCAGCTTTAGGAAGCTGCAGGACACGAGGGAGGATTTTGTTTAGAGTACAGCTTCCCCCTTCCTCCCCCCAGGACGAGATCTCAAACATCTGTCCCCCATTGCCTTCCAGAGAAGCCAAAGGGGTCACTAGTGCAAAATCAACACTGTGCAGAGAGGTCACACTTTGGCAGGGCAGTCACTTGATTTTGGATGGATGAGGAGCACTGACTGTGCTCATCCCCTGCAGCTTCTGCCTGATGGGGCTGCAAAGCTCTAGCAGGGTGCTGCTCCTTTGCCACATTGATGTAAAGGGTTGGGGAGGATAAAACTGGCCAGGGGTAAGGTTAATCACTGACACTGCATCTCTCTCCCTCCATCCTCACCATCTCACAACCATATCTGAGTATGAGTGGAGATGCCTCACTCCTTTAATCTGTTTTTTTAATACTCTTATGGAGGGAATCTGGGATCATCAAACTTAATGCAGCTCAAAATGTTTAGAAAAGCAGAGGAGGGCAGAAAAAGGATAAATACGCACACAAATAAAATCCCAGAAGGGGGAGGAAGCAAAGCTGTATTACAGCAGAGGAGCCCTGTTAGCACAAGACACTGCTGAGAGCAGGGAAAGACTGAAACGTGCAGGTCCCAAATGATATTGCAGCCAAGTGCCAGGACAGCATCCCTCCAGGAGCAGGCAGGGGGAAACCAACTGTTTGAACAGCAGAACTCGGCTGAAACGCTTTCTGAAAGGGCCCCAGGAGGGAGAACATGGAGAGGGTCTCCATGGCCCAGGCTCAGCCTTTCCCCCTGCAAACAGTGCTGCCCCCACATCCCTCATGGACACGGCCATCCATATGGGAGATTCTCCCAGGGGCACCAGCAGTCTGCAACACCCCAACAGCTGGTGGCTTCTGGTGCTGCAGGACAGGACAAGTGGGTGGCCATCAGCCAGAGGGAGAGGGCTGCCACAAGAGGCAGAGATTAGCAAAAGGGGGTACGTGCTGCACCCTAAGAAGGGAAAGCTGTGACAGCCTGACTTCAAGCCTAACCCACAGCAGCACAAAAAGATTGATATCAGCCATCTTCCCTTGCTCTGGGATATTCCTTTGGGAAGGTGATGCCAAGCCACATGGAAGCACGCCCTTCCTTCACACCAAGCCACATGGGACAGCCTCCAGCATGGCTGCTCCAAAATCCCTCCAATCCCAAGCAGGAATCAAACATGCCTAGCAAATTCCTCTCATAAATCTCTGGCAGCCTAACTCATACAGGGCTTCTGCAGAATGACAAATGCCTGCCAGTTTCCTAGGAATAAAGGAAAAGAGGCCTCCTTTCTTCCATTAGCCCTTTGAGGGGAGTTTGGGTTTGTCTTGCTGTTCCAGGCTGGCTGGAGGCATATGATGGGACAAAGATGTAGTTTGGGGTTTTTTTTATCCTCACAACACTATATCTACTTATAATACTCCTTTTTTTCCAGCTTACTCCTGATCCCAGCCTCAGCCCATCTTGTTTTTAGCCCCAGAGATCCATCACAAGGAAGTCACATTGGGTTGCCCAGTAAAACAGCACAGAGCACACGATGAACTGGACAAACGTGGTCATTGCTGTCACAACCATTCTGTCTCCAAGGCTGGTTGTTGTCCAGCACCTTTGAATGGATCTTCATAAGAGCCCAGAAAGCCCAGATAAATAATCCCATGACACACTGGGATATGACATGAGTTCTTGGCATCAAATCTATGCACCAGGGGCAGGGTGGATTCTGCAGTCTGTTTGCTCTCATAAGTGAGCCAGACTAACACGAAGGACCAGGGTGTAGCTCCCTGCAGGGATCTGTGCTCAGGGACACTGCCAAGCAGCCCCAGAGAGGTGGGCACAGCAAACTGACTGTGAAACCCAGCTAGAAAGCCTCTGCAGGAAGAAGTTGCCCGACTTCAGAAGCATAAAATCAAAATCCTTCCCTGAACAATATCCCTTTTGTTTAAGGAGGAAAGTAGTCCTGAAAAAGCAAAGTTTTTCTCTTGGACAACTTGAATAGCCAAGCCCTGAGAGACTGCTGAACTCACTTTCCACAGCCATCAGGAGGAAGGTGAAGCTGAAATACTCCATCCAGGAAAGGCCCTCAGGAAAACAAACCCTGTTTGTTCCCTGCTGATTTTCCTGCTCTTTTTTTTTCCTTGGGAGGAGGAGAACCCTCCTGGCGCAGTCACCCACAGCTCTATTTATTGGCAAAAGAGCCCCCATCTGGTGCTCCCCACAGCTCTCAAAACCCCTGGTCCCAACACCTGGGGGCCCACTGCATGTGCTACTACCAAGCATCTCTTGGAGCAAATCCTCCTGAGCTAAATCATGGCCACTGCCAGCACCCAATCCCCAAAGACCTCTTTCCTCGGGGGTTTTAGGACAGTACAGGTTCTCCTTTCTAAAAGATCCCCAGTTCTCAGCACAGCAATATCCCTGGTCTCCACACCAGGGTCAGGCTCACCTTGCACCCACACACAGACCTTCCCAAGTGCAGGTGATCAGACACACCATGGGCTGGGCAAGAATGGGGTGACCCCCACTCTGTTGGGGTTCTTTGCCTGTCTCCTGAGCCGTGGAGGTTTGCTTTCCATTGCTACTTAGAATCCCAGAATGGTTTGGGTTAAAGTCCATCCAGTCCCACCCCCTGCCATGGGCAGGGACACCTTCCACTAGCCCAGGTTACTCCAAGCCCCGTCCAACCTGGCCTTGGACACTTCCAGGGATGGGGCAGCCACAGCTTCTCTGGGCAACCTGTGCCAGGGCCTCCCCCCCCCCAGCACAGGAATAGCCTTGCTAGCACTGTCCCAGTGTGTTCAGCTGGCCCCAGGACATATATTTGGAGGGTGAAACCCTCTCCTTAAATGCCCCCGACCCTTATTCCATCCACCTTTGTCTTAGAGAGGAGGATGCTGAGCTTTGCAAGCATGGGCTGTCACCTGGACCAGGTTTGTAGATGACACTGCAACGCAACAGCAGCAACCTCATTCTTCCTCTCCCTGGAAAAAATCTCTCTGCTGCATCCTTAGGGATCAAACACAGGCAATTCACATTTTATCCAGGAGAAAAGTGAAAAGCTGGATACGTCCTCCTTGGTAGAGAGATACACAGCCCTGGAGTTCCTGTTTATAAAACTGCAATCAGTGCAAGCACAAATTAGGTAGAATCAGTCAAGAGTAGGAAATTGCCATCAGAATTTCCCCCTTTTTTTTCTTAATTAAAAAAAAAAAAAAAAGGGCAATTTAAAACCACTCTGACTGCTGAGCTTTCACAAAAGCTTTCCAAGCCTTCATTTCAATGGTGTGTGTCACCACAGAAGACACACGAGATGCAGTGAATTCCCCCAAGTTAATTTGAATTATGCCACAAACCAGATGTGTTCTCTGGTGCACAGAGAACCTTTTTTTCTTCTATTTCCAAACGACTACTGCCACATCCCATTAGTTCTTTTATCCCACTGCATCATCTGACATGACAGAACGAGTCCTGACACCCTCATATATCATCAGGAAGCAACTCCATGCAAGATGGAAAGAGCAGCAGTTTGTTGTAGAAGCAGGTTTGATGGGAAGTTGGGGCTACTGTCTCGAAGGTATTTGGGAAAGGAGAAATTCCCCTTTCTGCACCAATTACTACCTCACAGCCAGGAGGTATGCTGGAATGAAGGTGGAATTAATCGGTAAATCATATGGAATTTCACCCTCTGGGCTCAGCTTCCAGCTTGTGGGAAAAGACAGAGATTTAAGCAGAAGCTTTGAAAGCAGGAAGAAATAATTAAAAACACAGAGCCTGGCCTCCTGTGTTAGAGCAGGCTGTGCTTTGCTCCCAGAAATTCCTCCACCAAGCCCAAAAACCCAGGGTGCTAAGGAGAAATCTGCCACTGTGTGACGGATATGAACTCGAGACAGAGCTGAGCAAAATGTGTAAGATCCTTTGGACACCTATTCCCATGGTTAAACCCTTCTTATCTTCAGAAAGTTTTAATCTAATGCCCATTTCCTGACTTCAGTTTACAGTCGCCTTCCTGGCTGGGTCTGCTCCTGCTCAGCTCACAGAACTCCAGAATGGTTTGGATGGGAAGGGACCTTAAAGCTCATCCTGTTCCAACCCCCTGCCATGGGCAGGGACACCTTCCACCAGACCAGGTTTCTCTAAGCCAAGTCCAACCCGGCCTTGGACACTTCCAGGGATGGGGATGTTTTGAGGACACCTCTACATCAAGTTTTTCCTTCCCACTCTTGCCATGCTGACCACAGATGTCCATGGGAAACACACCCCTTGGAACAACATCATGTTGATTTGCTCAGTTCTCCTCCACCAGAGCCTATGGATCCTCCACCTAGGCCTATATCTCTGCATTTCTGCTATAACCATGACTCAAACTAACCCCAAGTACCCAAACTGGCACACCCAGGGCAGCACGCACATGGGGTCACATTGGATTTCCCCTTTAGGTAAGTTGCTGTAAGAGCTCAGTGCAAGGTAAATTTTCCAGATGTGAGTCACTCTCTGCATCACATACAGGGGGAAAAAAATAACCCAATTTTACAGCCCTTCTGGTAAAGGAATGCAGAGAATGTGCCGTAAACACTCCCCCCACCAAATAGGTGGTAAATTGAGCCAGGAATGCTTGAAACGCTGTACTTGGGAGAACTGGTGGGAATGATCTGCGGGTTTGAGCCTCTTTCAGTCAAACTGTTTGTTCTTTCCATTCCTTGATTTCTTTTCAGTGCATTTGAGATGTTGAGAAAGATTTTTCTCTGCCTTACTCTCCTGGTGCAGAAGGGGTAAACAAGGAAAAACCTGTGAAGATATATATATATATATGTGTGTATATATATATATCTGTATAGTCACTGGCCCCAGGATGGCTCCACAAGGAAATCCCAGCTCAAACCATGCCCAAGGGCTCCACTGCAGAGCACCTTTCTGCCTGACCGATGGAAGGTGAGTGTTTTCCCACCTTCAGAAGGTCTTTATCCAGAAACAGACAAACGAAGCACCCAGCAACATTTCTTCCTCTCCTGAAAATATTTGAACAATCCCAGATAAAAGAGCCAAGCTTTACAGGGCATTACATGTGCTTTTGATGAATTCTGTTTCTGCACTGAGTGAAGGAATGCACTTAGCAGGCTGTTTTCCCCTATATAAAAACACTGAATTAGCATTTCTCCCTGTGATTCTCAGTGTAATATTGCTATGTCACAACAATACAGGATAAGCAAAAACTCATAAAAATGGTCTTATAAAATTGCACAATGCTTTGTTTTCATGCTTTAATCCCTTGACTTCATCAGTTGTTCCATCTGCTGAGAGCAACAAGCCTCTCCTCCACAGAGCTCTTACGGTTATCAAAAATCTCTGCTCTGCAAGATCCAAGAGGACTCAGTGGCCATCACCCAGCTGAAAACCATGATCCCAAAGAGTATCTGGAGATACTTCAAGGCCAGGTAGGACAGGGCTTGGAGCAGCCTAGTCTAGTGGAAGGTGTCCCTACCCATGGCAGGTGGTGGGATGAGATGAGTTTTAAGGTCCCTTCCAACCCAAACCACTCTGTGATTCTTTGACTACCTGGTGCCTAATTTTGGGGGCAATGTTTCTTTAAGACTGGCAGTTAAAGTGCAGCAGTAACAATCTAGGGTTAAACAAGGTTAGGCATTATGTCCAGATTAGCATTACCAGATGACCTGAAGCAAGGGTTATATTAAAAAATGCCTTAATTAAAAAATACAGGTCAGAACCAGTTTCAGCTCCAAACCTCCGGTTATATTCCCTAATTAGAAGGCTTGGACACATAGCTCAGAGTGATGGATGGGCCATGTCTGCCTCATGGCATCACATGAACAGATGGGACACGGCTCCCCGGGTGGGGCTCGGGTGAGATCACACCACTTTTCATTGCAAATCACTTTTCATTGCAAATCACCTCTTTTTTCCCCAGAAATTAATAGATTGCAGGCACTCAGGAACTAGAAATCAGCGGGGCACTGACTCCTGTTGGTTGCTTCACTCTGAACTTCAACTTTACGCCCTGAAGCCACACGAAGAAAAGCAGAGAGCGCCCACAGCTTAACATGTTATCGACCTACTGCCCAACCATTGCACCTGTGCAGGAGGCAGGAGATGCATCCTCCTCCTTTTGCCCAATCTGTACCCTGGAGGATGACCTCCACCTCTGTGGGGTGTCCTCAAGGTCTTCAGCCCTGCTCAGACAGAGGTCTGTGGGAAAGGTTAGCAGAACAGACCACGAGCAACCACATCTAAAATGTGAGAGCGACACAGTCCTGAGCAGGAGGGAGGGATTAGGTACTAATGAACACCTTCTACCTTTCACCACACGCTGTGCTGACCATCTCCACCCCTTTCACAGACATCCACACAGGTGCCCTGCCTGGTTCAAGCCCTTCACCAAAACTGCCAAGCACAGGCCTGCACCCTATAGAACCCTATATACCAGTTCCAGGATATTTCCCCAGGTGGTTTCAGATGAAACCAAACCTCTTGTCATCAACACCACTGCAATTTCTTGCTGGAGGAGAGTAAACCCTCCCCATGAACCTCATCAGAGTGGTCCTCCTTGAAACATCCACCTGACATTTGGGCAAAAGTGCTTTTCCACTCAAAAAAATAATCTCATCACTTGTACAAAAGAACTGGAAAAAAACATGAGGAAGTGTCAGGAAATAGGGTGAGGAGCTGAGCCTCCCACCCTGGATGATTAGAGACCTACAACACTGGAAAGGAGGGAAAGCAAACCTTTTACATTGCAGTTTAAATGCCAGAAAGCAGATTGCACCCTCAGTAAAAAGTTTCAAATACCCCCCCACCCTGCCCCCCAAAAAAACCCCAAAACAACAACAACAAAAATCAAACAAACCCCAACAAAATCAAATCAACAAGAAAAAACAAACCCAAAATCCTTCTTTTTTTTTTCTGCAGTATAGTATAACCCATTGCAAATTCAAATAACTTGCATATTTCATTTGTTTATCTGCTGCCCTAAGTAGAGATTTTGCTACACAGCTTGCAATTCCTTTGGGAAACCAAACTGGTAATCTGATGGAGAAAGCCATAAACGGGAGAAGGCCTTCCAAATTAGAGGAAAAAAAGCATTTCCTTGCAAAAGGAGGTTCATTCCTTGGCTATTTCAGCATGCAGGCAAATTTAGGGGGTGCCTGATAGGTATTTCAGATAAAATGGACTGGGAATTGTCCCAGGGACAGTCGATTTGTTTGGTATTAACTCTGCCCTGCTCTGTCAGTGTGTGTCTCCATTACAGGCCATTATTGCTGTTTTCCTGCTTCATTTACATAATTAAAATAGATGAGCTGTCAGGAGAGGCACCTTGTCCCCTTTCACGCTGTAGGAGGAGAGAGCGAGGTGTTCTCCATCCCTCCGCCTTGCCAATCCCCCTCAAGTGACAACAGCACACACCGGCCAGTCTGCCCTAAATTCCTCCTGCCCACCATTCCCACCATGGAACAACTCAGTAAACACCTCCTGCACTTGACAGCGGTGGTAGGAGCGACTTGGAGCCCTCAGGGTGAGATGAACAGCCGAGCACCAGGAGATCTGTGGGGCACAGAACATCTCCCTGAGCACCAGGAGATCTGCAGGGCACAGAACATCTCCCTGAGCATCACGAGATATCTCCATGAGCACCACGAGATATCTCCATGAGCACCACGAGATCTGTGGGGCACAGAACATCTCCGTGAGCACCAGGAGATCTGTGGGGCACAGACAATCTCCATCAGTGGCAGTTTGTACGGCCCCGAGCACAAATCACTGACTGGAGCACACGGCTCTGCTCTGACAGACACCACGTTTCCTTGTAATCCCTGTTCCTTTTGTAATCCCCTTGGGCTCCAGCCTGTGCCTGGGGAGCTCTACATGCAAGTGCTTATGCGTGAAGGAGGGAGGATGGTATTTGGGGAGAGCTGCTGACAGCTGAATGTGCTCAGAGATCCCGGAGTCAACGGTGTGTTCCAAGTCAATGTGGCCGTGAGGCTCCAACATCCAAAAAAAACATGGAGGAAAGCAACAAAGAGGCAACATCTGCTTTTGGAGAGCCTTGTCCAGGTGTTTGGTCCCTTCCCGGCACACACTGGGGCTCACACAGAGGATCAGAGGTGGTTTTCCCCCATCCCAGATTTATTACTGGAGAAGATGTCTCCGAGGAAGCTGGGGAGGTTCCTGGTTCTCATCTCCTCCTCCCTGCGGCTGCCGCATCGCCCAGCGCCACAAATCCCATAAATCAGCAGGAGCAGCTGGGAGATGAAAGTGTAAATAGGCCATCACGGGAATTACTGATGCTGACAGGCAAATCCTGCCCTGACAGGCCCCCTGCCACCTCCCCTTCCTTGGGATGGAGGGATGGAAGGGCTGGAGGTCAACGTCAGCCCTCAGGATGGGAGTTTCATAGATGGTCCAACTGCTGCAGGTGCCTGTGGGTCAGATGGGAAGATGCTCCAGCCCAGTCTGCTTTCCACTGGCTGATATTTGCTTTTAGCAGCTCCCACTGTTTAATCACCTCAAATCCCATTCCCATCTCACAGATCCCAGGGATCTAAAAGCCAGCAGAGCTCAAGCAGGATGATGATACTTGTGGTAAGGCTGGTGAGGATAAAGCATGGAGAGCTGAGAAATCCCAAATACAGCATCTGAGCATCCTAATGAGGAGGGGAGAGAGGGGGAGGAGAGTGAGAGCAAAGCTGAGAGCAAAATCCCTTAATTCAAAATTCTACTTTGATACCTGTGCCTTAAAACCTTCTGTTCCTGTGTTGTGGGTGAGAAGCCTGGTTTCCTCTGTTAAAGAAGGAGGGAATAAATCTTCTGAAACTGCCTCTTTAAAAGTTGTGAACTGAAAAGGAAGAACCTCCACACATTCATATTTAAAATTCTGGGATTTTAAACACTAGTCATGCCCTAGGGGTGGGGAGACCAGGGTAGTCCCCCAAGAGGAAGCTGTCTCCTGGGGCTTCATGGCTCAGCTTAGCCCACTGCAAATTAAATAAAATTAAATAAAATTGTTTGAAGTAACACTGAACCCCCAAAGGAATTTCCAAGGGCTTCTCTAGAGCATTTGCACTCAAAGTGCCACCCTAGGGAGCAGCAGGACTGACACCACCAGGTATTTGCCCCAGAACCATCATGCTCTTCCCCAAGCACAAGACCCTCCAGCCTTTCCCCTCTCTCCTGTCTTGCTTCTTTTCACGTCACACTTTGGCTTTCCTGGGACTTCTCCACCAGAACAGCAGACAGGAGGAATGTGGCACACCGTGTTTGTTTGGATAAAGCAAGAAGGGGGGATTACTATTGGCTTCCTAATGGAAAACTGGCACCACCGTTAGCTCTGCAGGGAAAAATTGGATGAATGAGGGGGAAGCCCCCAAATTCCCTAAAGAGAGTGAATTACTGATGTTCCAGGAGCAGTGATTAGGCAAGATGTCAAGGCATAGCTGACTTTTTCCAAAAATAACTGAGTCAAAAGTCCATAAACGTCAGGAACTTCACTGCAACCTGCATGTCCTTGAGGCCCAGCGAGGAGCCAGCGCAGCAGAGCCCGGGGAGAGGGTGGGACTCCTGACTTTGGTGGTCCTGAGAGCCAGCCCAGTTTCCATGGCCTGAGTCAGAGCTCAGACAATCCACCTTTTGCCCGATGCCCTCTTGCAAATGTTTTTCCTGCTGGTGAAAAGCATAACAAGGGAAGAAGGGCTGAAAGGTGCAAAAGGTTAAGCTCAGCTTGCTGCTGTAACCCCAACCCCATAAGCCAGACCTTTAGTCTGCCAACAGGGAAACCAAGCCGAGAGGGCTAAATCCTCCCACACGAAGCCCACCATGGAGGCTCCTCAGGCTGACACGTGCTGTTCCCCACTGGGACAGGAGTTTCAGGGCTGCTGAGGCAGCCCCTCTGCTACCTCACAAGGGGCAGCACTGACCTCTGCTCTCTGTGAGCAGTGACAGGACCCGAGGGAATGCCTGGAGCTGTGTCAGGGGGGTTAGGCTGGATATCAGGTTCTTCCCCCAGAGGGTGGTTGGCACTGACCAGGCTCCCCAGGGTTTGGTCACGGCCCCAAGGCTGCCAGAGCTCCAGGAGCGTTTGGACAACACCCTCAGGGACAGAGTGAGAGTGTTGGGGTGTCCTGGGCAGGGCCAGGAGTTGGACTTGATGGTCCCTGTGGGTTCCTTCTAGTTCAGGATATTCCATGATTCCAGGATATCTCTCTCTCTCCAGCAGCACTGTTTGCTCTGCATAGCAGGGGATTTTACAAGGGACAAAGACAGAAGTGCCACCACTGTAAAACTACTTTTAAAACCCACCAGAAAACAGACACAAAGCTGGAAAAGCACTTCCTATGCCTTAAACCAGCTCGGGGTCCCAGTGCTGCTGCCACACAGTGGGGCAGCCCCTGCCTGGAGGGTGGGAGATGACAGAGGTACAGAGGTGGGGATGCCACAGCTGCTCTTACAGCTCCTCAGTCAGGAGCACTTCTGGAGAGGTTTTCCTCTGAACGATGAACACTGGGAAGGTTTTCTTCCCTCTGCTGCTCCAGAGGTTTTCTCCTCTGCTTGCAGCAGGCCTGTCCCTGCTGCCCCACGTCTGGCAGCACACTGAGGTGGCAGCATCTGGGGACAATCCCAAGGATTGTCCGTTTCCTGTCGCACAGCAGGCACAGCGAAGGCAGCTGGGTCAAAACCAGAGCTGTGACATGGCACATTTGAAATCTGACCAACTTTGCTCAGGCTACTGCTTAGCTGAGATGATACTCAGGAAATAAAGTGCCTCAAGGCTTTTTTGTGCATGGAGATCCAGAGCCATCTATGTGGAAACACTTGCAAGGCTCAGTGCTTTCCCCTAAACAACCTCAGAGGGAGAGCCCAGTGACCATACTGAGGCTTTACCACAATTCCTGTAAAATCTTATTCTTCCACTGGTACAGTTTTATTTTTTGAAGTGATAAACCCTAATCTCATTAGCTTGGCTCCTTTAGTGATGCAGAATCCCCTCTATCTGATTGCCAAAGCAGGCATGGATTCAGGAAGCAAGCCTGCATCCTCATTAAAGCAGGGGCAGTCTTTTTTTCAGCCTTCTCCTGTTTCAACAAGACATTAGTATGTACAACATGTGCTCTGGAACTAGTTTGGTCTAATCCTCTTTGTTTGCCTTTCAGCTTTGAAACTAGTATGGGATAAGCCTGCTTAGGAAATGCAAGGCTGGCTCATGCCAAGTGAGTTATAAGAGCCATGGGCTTTGCTTACATGTGACAGCACTTCCAGAAGCAAGTCCTGTATGGAACAAGGTCCAGGAAAAGAGTTCTGGGATGGGTTTCCATCACCACTGGCAATACAATGCTCTAGTGGAAAAAAATGATGTGAAGCATGGATAAATAAGCTCCTTCCTGAATCATGATTATTTTTTAACTAAGCATCTGAAAAAAAATTGACATTATTTCTCAATTATTTCACAGCTTTCAAAGCATCAGCTTTTCAAGTCAAGTTGTCCAAAAGTCTCATTATCAATAATTTCAACTTTCTACTTAAAGAAAAAAATAACTGTAATTAAAATTAATTTTGACATTGATACATACAAAAGAGACTCTTAAAATTATATCTATTTCAAACCCTGGGGGAAAAACCCCAAACTCTAAGTTTTGAAGCCACATTTGAATTCAAATTATTCTCCATTTCATATGTAGAAAATACTGGTGATTGACACAAAGTTTCAAATACTTGGCAACAAGTTCTTTTATAAGGTGAAGTGCAGCAAAGGAAAATTTGCTTTTAACCCCCCCTATTTTTAACAGAAAAAAACAACACCATAAAATAGATGTAATGACATGCAACCAGCAAAGTGAGCTCTGAAGTATATAAAATAGTGAGACAGAACTTGGAAGACAAAGAGAGGACTGGCATTTATCTGGAAAATCAGGATATCTGTTACCAAGCACCTATTCTGTCTCTATTTCCCTCTTCCCCCTTTGGGGAGTTACCCAAGTGTGGGTCACAGCCGTGCCGTGGGACTCCAGAGCAGAGCCTCTGCTCAATAATTCCCTAAATTCAGCTGCAGAGAGCTGGAACATATGAATTACCTCTCTATTTATAAGGCAATAGCTCTGCTGGGATATTCAGCCTGGACTGAAGTTGTGTTAGTAAAATCAGGAGTTAGAAGGGAACATGGCATCGGGTGCCACAGGGTTTGCGAACCCACCCTCGCTTGTTCACACCAGGGAACACTGGGAGCATTTCCAGAGCACCAAAGAAAATGCACTGGTTTGGGTTTTTATTCAATGTTTTCCTCTTTAGTAAACTTTACAGACTTTCTGTCTCTTTACAACCTCCCAAAATCGGGCATCCTGGAAAGAAATCAAAGGCGAGGCAGAACTGCTCGTTAAGGTGGGCTGGTGGGACCAAAAGAAATGGAAATCAGCCTTGGAGACTGCCAGGAATTGCTGGCCAGGCCCCCTGGGTTGGCATGCAGGCTCTGGGAGTCCCCCAGTCCCCCTGCACAGCCAACAATGAGCCCTGGGTTTGGGGAGGGCAATGCCAAGTGGGCAGAGAACCAAATGCTGCCCTGGCTCCAGCTGCAATGACCTGCTGGATGGCCCCACCGCAGAGAGGTCTCCTTGGGCTCCAACACTACTTTTTCCTGCCAAAAGATGATGGTAGGGAAAAACTGAGCCTTCAGATGTCCTGAGATCAAACAGATCAGACAAAAACTTAGAATAGGCTCTCAGGGAGTTTAGAATCCCCGAACAGCCTGGGCTGGAAGGGAACTTAAAGCTCATCTTGTTCCAAAACCCTGCCATGGGCAGGGACACCTTCCACTAGCCGAGGCTGCTCCAAGCCCCGTCCAACCTGGCCTTGGACACTTCCAGGGATGGAGCAGCCACAGCTTCTCTGGGCAACCTATGCCAGGGCCTCCCCACCCTCACAGGGAAGGATTTCTTCCCAATATCCCATCTAATCCTGCCCCCTGGCAGTGGAAAGCCATTCCCCCTTATCCTGTCACTCCAGGCCCTTGTCCAAATTTGCTGAACAGAGAGATATTTTTCTTTAAGTGGGGTCCATACTGGCTGTCAGGGGAAGGGTTTTCCACGCTCTTCTACCAGGTGACACGTACAGAAGAACAGGTTCCATTCTTTTCCTTTTTTTCCCCCCGTTTTTTTTCCTCACTTTTCCTTAAAGCCTTTCCCCCACAACCACAGCAGCTTCACGGCCAGGACAGCAACACCAGAGCAGTGGAAAGGAGGCAAAGCCCCATGTGAAACTCATCTCTCACCTTCACGCCAAGCCAGCCCCATCTTATTTAGGATGACTCCACACAACGCACTCGAATGGATTTTTCAAATTGATTTTCCAAGCCAAAGAATTCCAGTCAAAGGATGGAGACTCCCGTTGGAGAGCCAGAGGGTTGCTGCACATCTGCAGCGCCCTTCCCAGTGGTTACTGGAGCTGACAGACAAACCCAGGCAAACAGATAAGTTCTCAGGTCAGGTGCAACTCCAAATTGCAAACCTGGCACACAAGTTGCCCAGATTCAGCTAAACAAGGGGACACAGCCTAAAGCAGAGCAAGCCCTGCACCTCTCCAGCCACAGCGCCCCAGGGGCACCGGCGCTCGCGGGCCCTATTCCAGTGCAGTGTTTGCAGCACAAATCATCACCTACCCAAATAAATTACTCCAGGGCAGGTCCCAGTGAAGAACTCTCCCGGGTTTTGGCGTTGGGTCCCTTCGATCCCCTCTGCTGGGTGAGCTGGTGAGAGTGCTGTGGCCGGGCAGAGCTGGTGGCAGGAGCAGCCAGGGCTGGTGGCTTCACAGCCAATTCAGTCCAGCCTCTGGACAAGTTTTTACTGTGGGGAAAAAGGAAGGACAAAAGGGCTCAGTCTTAAGCTCTGCAGGGGAAGTTTAGGTTGGACATTAGGAAGAAATTTTTTATGGAGAGAGTGATCAGACCTTGGAATGGGCTGCCCAGGGAGGGGGTGGAGTCACCGTCCCTGGAGGTGTTTAAGGTGAGACTGGATGTGGCATCAGTGCCATGGGCTGGGAACCACGGCGGGGTTGGATCAAGGGTTGGACTTGATGATCTCAGAGGTCTTTTCCAACCCAGTTGATTCTATGATTCTTTGGAAAAAAAGAAGAAAATCACTATAGATGCAAAATTCCAAGTCTTGTATAGGTGCAGGTCTATAGTCTGTGACCACTTCTGTGTTTCACTCTATTTCTTCGGCACACATCCAGCAGCTGAGATGGGAGCTCCTCCATTAGCCCTGCATGGAAGTTATTTGCCTTTAAGAAAACCACAAAACAGTCAAAAGCAACTGCTGACACCAGACGTCATTTGGGCTGAGGGGCCAGACTACCCAGAGCCAGTGCAGGGGAACTGTACATGATATTAAACAGGTTTTAGACATCATCTGCTGTGTTTTGAAAGGCAAGTCTCCACCCAGCAGAGCTCCTCAGGATCCCAGCTGACAAAAACCAGAGCCCTGCTGAAGTCAGGCACTGCAACCACCTTCTCCAACCACGGGATCTGACCCCCCAGATTCCCAGCTCAGCATCCTGTGATCCTGATTGCACTTTTCTTACTCCAAGACAATCCAAGTCTTGGCATGAATGCCCTTCTGTTCAAGTGAAAACGTTGCCAATGTTGTGATTTTCCATCCCTAATTACCAGGAGATTAAATTCCATCACTGTGGATGAGCGTGACTGCTGCCTTCAGACTTGCTGACGTGTTTTCAGAGAGGGGGAGAGGGAAGACGAGGGGAAAGGAGAGGAGGAAAGAGGCTGTGCATAGAATCATGGAATTGTTAAGGTTGGGAAAGACCTTTGTGATCATCAGGTCCAACATCAACCCAGCACCACTACCATGTTCTCAAGTACCACACCCACACACTTTTTCAACACTTCCAGGGACAGTGACTCCACCACTGCTCTGGGCAGCCTGTGCCAGTGCCTGAACACCGTTTCCCTGAAGAAATTTTCCCTAATATCCAACCTAAACCTCCTCACGCTCAGGTGGCACAAGGCAGCACCCTTTGACTCAAGGATCCAGCCTGCCCAGGGGTCAAACAGATCTTCTAGAAGTGGTCCAGATGCTTCTGTTTAAGTAGCCCAGTGGGACAGTTCACAAGCTCCTCATCCTTCTGCCCTCCACTGCCAACAAGTGCATGTGAGGGCATGTGGGCTGAGCTTCCTTCCCTTCCTTCCTGCCCTGGATGCAGCAGGACTTTCTCCAAAGAAGAGTTTAAGCCTTCAGTCTGTACTCTGAGTAAAATCAAGGCTATTACTAATTTTTACTTTTTTTTTTAAAATGTCTTTTGCTGATAGCACTGTGGATTGGAGTGTGAATTACAGCCAGCAGCAATAATGAACTCACGACATAACAACCCTGGGGATGGAGCACGGAAATTTGGGGCCAGGGTACAGAAGCTCTCATCAGGCAGATGGGATGTTTGCTAACGCAGGGGTTTGTGGCAGGGGATGGTTTGGATTCAAGCAGGCTGACACACTGAGCCTTTTACATCCTGTACATTTTTTTCTGTGCTTTGTACAGGCAGTTCTTGCCAAAATGTTTCGGACTGCACTTGGCAGAGAAGCGTTTAATCAGCGTTCAGCCTCTTACAGGGCTGTCTCTGAGGGAGCAGACTCAGGCCAGAGATGGCAAGTGGTAATTTTGGCTGCTTAACCTGGGTTGATTAATTTTAACAGTCTGTTTAACAGCAGATACCGTGTGACCACAGCCAAAGAAGTTTCATGGTCTTTACTGAGATTGAAAGTAGGTGTGAAACGCTTTAAAAATTACTGCAGGAGAGATAAAAGCTTCCTCGTCCTAATGAGGGAATGGACTGGCCCAGGTTCCAGAGCGATTATTGCTCTTCTCTGTAAGGTCACTCAGTGTTACCAGATCCCTGAATTTCTCTTATAAAGTTGCAGAGGAAAGCTCTGAAGCTGAAAGCTGAAAGCTCCAAATCCTGGAGTCAAAGATTTGGACCACCATCATGCATTTTTGATCTCTGAACTGCTGCACCACCTTAAGGAGAAGAAGTTTAGGTCCTTCTCTCAGTCTCAGAGCACAACCTCTGTAAGGTGTTCAACTCAAGGAGTTACCAAACTCTGTGAGAGAGAGACATCTCTTAGTCACAGAATCCCAGACTGGTTTGGTTTTGAAGGGACCTTAAAGCCCATCCAGTGCCACCCCCTGCCACGGGCAGGGACACCTTCCACTAGCCCAGGTTGCTCCAAGCCCCGTCCAACCTGGCCTTGGACACTTCCAGGGATGGGGCAGCTACATTGCTCTGGATTTGTAAATTTGTTTTGAGACAAACAACCGCCATGGAATGTCTTACCTCACATTATAAGACACAACAGCTGTGTTTCTGTAATACATTTTGCAATTCAGAGTTGCAGATGATCAGGTTTTGAGATGAGATAATAACAAAATCATTTTGCATTCCTAAATCAATGTGCGTGCCAATTTTAAATTACATTTTTAAAAAGTGATCTTTACTCCAATAGTAAAGTGTACTATTATATGAGTAACTCAAGGTCCAAGACCAGAGCTGGCTCAGTTATTGAGTTTCCAAGCCACAGTAATGCCAATATATTTGGAAAACAATGTCATATTTAGTCCAGCTAAAAAGCAAAGAATTCTAGAACTGAACTCACATTGTAGGAGTTTGGTTTTGAGACAATACTCCTTTTTTTTTCCACACTGAGCAACCTGGTCTAGTGGAAGGTGTTCCTGCCCTTGGCAGGGGGTTGGAAAGAGATGGTCTTCAAGGTCCCTTCAAACCCAAACTGGTTTAGGATTTTCTGGACTATTTCCAGGTTTTTATTTCAGCACCATTTAGGTCTGAACTTCCCAGCCTGCTTTGAGGTTAGCAGCAAACACCAAACCCTAGTGACCCTAAACTCCTGGTGCTCATCCACGTACAGTCACCCAAGTGTTTCGTACACAAACCCAGCACCTCTCCAAAGGCACGAGCCAGGTCAGGCCCCCTCCACCCAGGGGTTTGTTTCAGTCCAGCCCGGCCCTCGGGCTTCTGTGCCCTTATTTTCCATCATTTCTTAGAGAACACGGGCAGAGTGCAGGCACTTGTGTCAGGAGAGGGCAGAACAGGACGAAGGAAAGGAGGAAGCCCATCTCCAAGAAATCTCTGATTAAAATTGCTCCCAAGTTCCCATTTCCTCCACAAACAAAACAGCCTGTCAAAGTCCAAGCTGGGGTGGATAAAATATCAGCCACGTGCCTGACTTACAGCACTGGGACTGAGGTTTGGGCACCATTTCAAGACTTTCCCCTAGGAGTCTATCCAAACCCTCTTCGCTTCTGATGTGGAATAATTTGGAAGTGTTTTCAGGCTGCCGGCTGGGATAACACAAGGGCTATTGTAAACACACACGCAGCTGATCAGCACCAAACCCACACAAATATGGTCTGTGCACACATAAATAACCAGGCAGTATTCTCTAAAAAAAAAAAAAAAATTAATTGAAAAGCTGAATTAAAGGAAAAGATGAAATCACTGAGCAGGTCTTAACAAAACCAATGACTGTTTGTGGAAAGAGTTATGTTTCACCTAATTTTGATAAGTGAAATATGGTTAAATGCAGGCCACCAGACTTAAAGAGCAATGGGTGAGCTCCAGCCAGAGCCAGCTGTCATCCAAGTGTGGGCAGCAAAGCAAGACCATAATTTCCATGGATGCTGTTTCAAATGCTCTGCTGCCAGCTGAGAAAGTTTGGAAATGTATGAGAGCATAACCAGGGCAGGAAGACCTGGGAGACTTAGAAATAACCTGCTGGAGACACAGGACCCAGCCTGGAGCTCTAATCCTGTGTTACTGCTGCTTGCCTGACCCCTGCTCTGGGTGGAAAAGAAGTGGATTGCCCTTTTGGAGTCAATGTTCTCTGGGATAATTTTGGTTTCCTCCACTACAGTGGCCAGGAAGAAATTCATCTCACCTGTGAGACATGACCCAGCTGGCTTCAATATAGAGTCACGTTTTGGACCCAGCCCAGCTTTTGAAGCAGGCTGATGGGAGCCCAGAAATGAGTGTCTTCAGAGATGGCCTCAAGGGAAGCCACAGCCAGGTGCTGGCATCATTCAGGCACGGCCACACTATGAGATGGAGGGGCTCTTTCCCAGGATTTCCAGGTAGCTCTGGTCTGTCTCATGGTATTACATCCATATCCTCTATTATTTCTTCCAAATTCCTCAGTTACCTCTGGGATTTTCCTCAATCAGCTGCTCTAGACAGCAGATGAACCAACTCGTGCCAGCAGGTGAGCAAAGAAGCCACAGGCAGGGATCTGCAGCAACTCACCTTCCCTTCCTTCTGAAATTCCATCTCCCAGAGGTGTGATGGGACAGAGGTGACATACCTCACACCAAAGCTGCTCTCTGCCACGGCAACTGCTTTTCCTGCAAAGGAATGAAGTCTCTCCATATCTGACCAGGCATTTCTGTCCACCTTGCCTAGCCCAAGTTGGGATTTAAAGAAAACAACAGCAAACCCATCTGTCAGGGTTACAGATGTTATTTACATCTTGCCACTGGATGGATTTTGAGCAGAATCATTCCATATGTCAGTGGGGAGAGCAAACCTCATTCCCAAAATGAGATAGCAAAGATTTCTCTGCAGTAATAAATCCATCTGGATAATAATGGGGTGGTTTATGACTGTTTTGTAACTGCACCATCTGCAAACAATATTTCCTTGAGTAGGAAGTAGCTGGAAAATGAAGCAACATTTCATGTGGAGAGGCTTAAGTTCTTCGCTCTTCCACCACCAGCACTGCTTTGACCAACCTCACACTCAAAGCAATGCTCAAAATAAATAAAAGGAGTTGTCCAGGCCTTACGTGGGTCTTTGATATCCACTGTAATCAAAGAGCTTATGGGTTGAGTCCCACCTAAGAGGCCAGAAGGACTGATTAGAGCCCTCTGAGTGACAAACCTTGTGATCCCTGCTCCGGGTCAGGCTGATTGTGCAGGAAACAGCCGTATGTCGACACTGCCTCCTTAGGACAGCCTTGCTGGAGACTTGATCCAAAGCCTGTTAAAGCCTTTGATTAGACTTCCTCTGCTGCAGTAGCCTCTGGGCAAAGCAATGTCATCAACTTTTTCTGGCCCATTCACGGCCTAGGCTGATGCATTTCCCAAAGGAGAAGACTTTTGCCAAGATTATGCTGGTCAAACCCCACCACCGACTATTGTACAAAGGAAGCCACAGTTCCTGATGTTAAGCACATCTAAGACAATGTGCAGAAAAGGCTATAAAACAGTTAAAACACCTAATAAAGCACTGAGGGAAGGGGAGAACATGAATTTTATGTGAGTTCATCATGCACAAAGCATAATTCAATCAAGATAGCAACAAATGTGTGATCCTCCACTGTAAATTCCTCAAATCTTTGTCCTTGACCTTGTCTGAAAGGCTTTGCTTAAGCCCTTGAGACTGTGACTTGAGACAAAAGACAGTCTGTGTCACCTTTTGTTTGGTGACCTGCCCTGACAACCTCATCAGATGATTTTGAGCACTACTTTTATCCAGGATAGATTTATATGTCATGCATGAAGCAATCAGGATCTTGCCTTTAGTTCCCCCATATTCACCATTACACAGGAAAGCCTCTAACCTGGACTGGGAATGAGTTAAAATTTAAGCCTCCTTTAAATCTAAGATCCTGACTCAACTTGCACAGGTTGCCCAGAGAAGCTGTGGCTGCCCTGGGATCCCTGGAAGTGTCCAAGGCCAGGTTGGACAGGGCTTGGAGCAACCTGGGCTAGTGGAAGGTGTCCCTGCCCATGGCAGGGGTTTGGAATGAGATGAGCTTTAAGATCCCTTCCAAGCCTAGAGTGACAAGGAACACACAGGTTGGAGCTGGAATCATTGCAGGAGGCAAGGATCTCCACAGGGCCATACTCATTTGGGCCTATAAATACAAACATTAAGGAGACTCCCTCCAGACTTCAGTGGCTAGTTTGTCATGTGAGGAACATTTAGGAGTACATGGGCTGCAAAGTCATTACCATCCTCCACAGAAGGATAAGGGACATTGATTCAGCTCAAGGCTCAGGACAGTGGAATGTTGGACAAGCAACCTTGACCAAGCCAAGGTTTAGAAGTGGTGGGAGTGGGGGATGAGGGTTCATGCACATCCTTTGAAGAGTTTATCAGCAAAACAGCCTAAGAATATCCTCAAGGCTGGAATAAATTAAGACGCACATTTTAGAGATGTCTAGGATGCCCCATAATTTGATGACATCCCAAGTCCTAAGAAAGGCAAGGGTCGCAAAATTATCAGTTTTGTGGGTGATGAACAGGGGTAGCAGTTTATGAACTAAATGTATGCAATGTCTAAAGCTCTCCTAATGGTTAATTAATGATGTAATGCACAACTTATAGCACTCAGAAGTACCAACTTAGCACATGAATCAGAGTCTGGGGCTATAGTTATGCCACAGCATACAAATATATCCTCACTATTTGCATTTAGCCTTGTCTAGCCTTGGATGAGGGCTTCTGTACAGATGGACTGACAACATGAGCTAGAAATGCTGGCCAGTCTAAGAAGCCCTTCACACTTCTTAATGCTTTGGTTCTCTTCAGGTAAATACAGAGGTGTCACCTAAAGAAGTTTCTTCCCCCTGACATGAGGTTGTAGCCAGGTGGGGGTCAGGCTCTTCTCCCAGGGAACAAGAGACAGGACAAGAGGAAACAGCCTCAAGCTGATGAACTTCAAGGTCCCTCCCAACACTAAACCCCCCCCCGGTTTGAGCCCATCAGGCTCTTCAGGAACACCTCCAGGAAGGCACTGCTCAGCTGTCCCCTGTGCTGTGACAACAGCACGAGCCGTTCCCAGTGCTGGCAGCCCTCCACGGTTATTAGCAGCTAATAACTCAAGCATTTCTGGGCCCCATATCACAGCATCTGAGGGCTTTTCAAGAGTCAGAAGAATTTAAGAGTTTGGTTTGCTTTGGCTCTGGAAATCTGCGTGGCTTGACCCTGGACACTCCTTGCAGGGAGACAGGGATGATGATGGGTAATGAAGAGGCAGAACTTTAAGCCACCCTAATGGCTCCACGATCAATCAGATTGAGTAGAGGTGGGAGGTAAGTAGGGAGGCCTGGACAATTCCCTGTTTTGGACCCTCATTTTGTGAGGCTGTCTCCAGGGAGGACCTGTGCTGAACCACTGCATCTTGCAGAGAGTACCCTGAAGCTACTGCTTTCACAGAGTCATAGAACTGTTAAGGATGGAAAAGCCCTCTAAGATATTTGAGTCAACGAGACCCCCAGCACTGCAAAGGCCACCACTAAACCACGCCACAAAGTGCCACATCCACATGGCTTTTAAATCCCTCCAGGGATGGGGACTCCACCACTGCCCTGGGCAGCCGTGCCAAGGCTGGACAATCCTTCCATGAAGGAATTGTTCCCAATATCCAGCCTAAACCTCCTCTGGCACAACTCGAGGCCTTTCCTTCTTGTCCTGTCCCTTGTTCCCTGGGAGCAGAGCCCGACCCTCCCCGGCTCCCCCCTCCTGTCAGGGGGTTGCAGAGCCAGAAGGTCCCCCCTGAGCCTCCTTTTCTCCAGGCTGAGCCCCCCCAACTCCCTGAGCTGCTCCTGCTGCTCCAGCTCCGTTCCCTTCCCTGGACACTCTCCAGCCCCTCAGTGTCTCTTCCATGACAGCCCAGAACTGGGCCCAGCCCTCGAGGGGCCTCAGCTGTGCCCAGCACAGGGGTGGGCACTGCCCTGGTCCTCTGACGCACCATGGCTGGCACAGCTGAGGTGCCCTTGGCCTTCTTGGCCACCTGGGCACACCACCTCAGTGGTGGTTTCACCTGAAACACTTGCCAAGAATATAACAGCTCCCACATGCCCCAGATCCAAAGGGGTGTCATCAGCCGTAACTGGATGGAAAATGAGGATCTTCTGTATGATGCCAAAGCCTCACTCCCTTCCACCTCCTGGGAGAACTGGAGCTGAGCACCGGCACCCCTCATAACACTCATCCCCATTCCAGCTATCATCCCAGAGCTCCTGCACATCTGGAAAAGCACAAAACAGCCCAGCAAATACACTGCTCTGAGTCAGATGCCTTCGTCCTGAGTCACCGAGTGGGACGCAGAGGAAAAGGTGAAAGGCGTCAGTTATTCCAAGGAATTGTGCAATGAGCAAAACAAACCCCAAACACAAATAGCACCCCCACTGGGGAGGCTGTCTGCCTCCAGGAACCCCATGAGTCAGAAGGCCCACGGCAGCTCAGAACCTTCAGAGCCAAGACACATGAGCAGCTTAGACCTCCTGGAAGGAATATCTGGGCCTGGTGGTGAATTTAAATCATGTCTTAACACACTTCCACCCAAATGCCTCCAGAGCAGCTCAGTGTTACAGCACGGTGCTCTCCTGTCAGCTTCCTACTGGGAAACACATGGGAGGCTTGGAAATGCAATCACAGTGCAGCCCTTACTGGCCATGAGCGCAGATCAGAGGGGGAACACTCAGCTGCCATCACTTGTGCAGATGGTGTTTCTCCCAGGAGTCCCCCAAAAACCTTCAGTGGGCTCAACTGAAATAGTTCTTGGTTTTGGTTTTTTTTTCGTTTTTAAGTCAGTCCAGCCAACCAACAAACACTTCAACTACCTAGTTCAACTTTCTTTGGCAAAGCTGCACAGTCCTCAGGCAGGCATCCTACAGGTATCCTACTGCTGTGCTCTCCAGCTTGGCCAGTTTTGAATCCCTAGTATTAGTAAGATTTGCCAGACACTACCTGCTTTTGTTGGCTATTACCCTCTCCCCTGGGGGACTCTTCTCTTTGCTTCAAATCTGGCAGAACAAGTCCTGCTGCTTGTAGATTTATATGGAGGTACACCAAGTTCTCCTTCCAGTACACAGGACTGCATAATCAATTCCTCATGAAGGTTTGAGAAAAAAACTCTATTCTCAGACAGTCTTTTCCATGGAAGAGTTTTTAAACTGTTTCCAAATTGCTAATATTAAAAAAAAATATAAAGTATGCAAATAGTGACATATTAACAGCTCTGGCAATATATGGTCTGTTCCCAAAGCCACAGCTCACGGGGGTTAACACACAAACCCGTGTGCTCCCAAGCCTCATGTCTGCAAAACCAAAACATTTCAACAGTCCCAGAAACAGGCTGAACAAACCTTTACCAAGAATACACAGGTATCAACTGAGCTGAGCTTACCTTCGAATGAGAGAAATTTGCTGGAAGAAGTTTCTGGTGCCTAATTCAGGACTATTTCCTCCAATTCTGTTTAAGTCAGTTTTTCCAAGAGTTAAACCCCCCCTGGTTTTAGCCAAACTCTCCTTTTATTTAAGGCATAAAGGGAACAATATTTATCATTCAAAGGAACCAGTTCTATTTCGCCCCTGCTCCTATTTTTGTCTGCTGCCTCTAGACAGGAGCGTCCCTTCCCTGTGCTAATTAATAGAGGGATAAAGGCACACCTTGGGGTTGAGAGTTTCATAGAAAAATTAATTACAGATCCTGGCTTTATAATTACCAGTCGAGACGCTCACATTATCTGCCACAGGATCCCCCCAGGCTTTACCTGGCTAGAAAGAAGCAAGGGACGACTTTGATGGCTGGAGTGAAAGCTGATCTTTACTGAAAGTGTAAGACATAGGAAGAGCCACCAAAAACCTCCATAACAATAGCATTAGGGGGGACAACAACAGGTCAGAGAGAGAGAGAAACACTAATGGGTCACAGACATCATCATGTACCTGCCAAAATTGAAGAGAATGGAGATTAAGACCATAAGAAGATAATTGAACCTGCTGCACTGGCAACATGATGTGGAGCCGGGTAGCTGTAGGTCTGTTAGACAGGCTAACTGGAAGAAGATGCAAGATCAGGGCAGAGGGAAAGCTCTCCTCAGACAAGGCAGCTGAAAATGTCAATTTGCAAACTGTGCTACCTGCTCCCAGCTCAGCCCTTGGACCCAGCAACAGAGTGGCTTAAGATGATCAAGACCACTTGTGTACTTCCATCTCCGACCTGCAAACACTTACATACACACTCTGGTATTTGCTGAGTTGGTGCCTCGAGCTCCCCATTCCATAAATCCTCTTCCCTTTCAGGCTCAAGGGATGGAAAATGCTCTCTGAGCGCACAAAATACTCACTGAAGTCAGAGGGGAACTGCAGTGAGATAATAAGGCAGAAAGTCACTGTCTGGAGAATACAAAGGGCTCCTTATTTATAAAACCAAACTTTTCATAACCAGAAGATCTGGACAGAAACATCACACTGACACCCAGGGTTGCATGGACTGGCCTGCCTGGGTTTTACCAGCAGCCTGGGAGCTCACACTGCCAGTTTCTGCAGGCTGGGACATCCTTGTGCTGTGTCTCTGTACAGACCATGACTCCTCCGAGGCACTTTCTATAGGCAATTTTGGGCACACACATAACTTAGAATGCAGTTTAAAGCCAACATCTTACCAGTACAGGTTTACACAGTGAGACAAACACCACAGTTCACAGCCTGGTCCTAATCCTCCTCCGTTCCCAAGGTGCTCGGAGCAGCCAGGAGCACAGCTCCCAGATTAAAGGGGAACCATTCATTCCTTAAGGATGTGTTGGTCCATTGTAGAAGTTCTATTTCTCAATGTATTCAAGGCTTTGCCAGCCAATTCCATAAATCAACTTGTTGGAAAAATTGCCTAAAAAAAGAAAAAGGCAATTAAATGTCGCGTGAGCAACGCAGCCACGCAAGCAGGAATTCCTCACCTCGTGTACTCCCAAGGCATTTTTACAGTCCTTGCTATAGAAGCGCTCCTTTGCCCCTTGAAAACTGTCTTTAAAAATACCCAGTGAGATTGCAAAAAACTTCCCAAGTGACTGTCATGGGGAAACAAAGCCAGAGAAGGAGAGGAAGCGGCGAGTTGTGGGCCACCGTTGGTGGGCACTTGAATAGGAGCCCTGTGCTTGACACCAGCACCACTGGGAACAAAACCGGAGCCCGGCAGCCATTTGTCAAGGGGCACAAATGCACACAAGTGGTGAGAACCTGGCCCTGCTGTAAGAACGTGTCAGGGACCTTTCTGTGGGGCTGTGCCGAGCCCCTGATGGATCGCTGGGCTGGGAGGGCAGCATTGTGAGCAGCAATAATGAGACATCTGGCCCGTTCTCTTTCTGAAAGAGTATTTTGGCTCAACTGAGACCACATGAGCAGCTCCTTGGACAATGCACAGACTCAGGGTCTCGCTGCCACCGATCCGCAGTGCCGGGTCCGTCCTCCCCCGTATCCAGCACCATCCCTCCAAATCCCAGCCCCACCAGCATCCAGGGGGACTTTGCTCCTCTCTGGACTGACACCATCACTCTCCACAGCCTCCGTCACCCAGTGGATCCCCCCTCAGAGGTCTCCATGCTCAGGACACCCCAGCCAAGCTGACACACACACAGGCTTAAGCAGCACAACCTCTCTGCCTTAAATCTGACCTCTGGGTACAGGACCATGGAATGGCTTGGGTTGGAAGAGACCTTAAAGCTCAGTTCATTCCATGGGCAGGGACACCTTCCATGAGACCGGGTTGCTCCAAACCTGGCCTTGGACACTTCCAGGGATGGGGCAGCCACAGCTCCTCTGGGCAACCTGTGCCAGAGCCTCCCCATCTTAAGCATAAAATATTCCTCCCAATATCCCATCCAACCCTTCCCTCTGGCATTTTGAATCCATCCCCCTTGTCCTGTCACTCCATCCGGAAAAGGCCCCCCATCATCCCCCCAGCCAGAGAGGGAAGGATATGCAGCAGGATGTGAGGATTTTATCAAGCTGCCAGTGCAAACAGGCTCCCCATCCACAGGTAAACCGGCAGCTCCTGGGAATCCATCCACTCTCCTTCCTGTGCACAGGCAGGACCCAAGGCAGCTGCTCACAGGCACAGCCTCAGGGAAGCAGGCATAAATTATAAAGCCTGATGTGTGTAAAAACTAGAGAGTTTCTATAGAGAATTTCAGTTCTGAGCACTTTTTATCCAAAAAAAAATGGAAAGTATAGGGATTTAATACACTAGACAACCCTTCAGCAGCTCTCTCCTGACACCCTACACCCTCCAAGTGACAAGGGGAGCTGAGAGCTCTCTGAGAATGGACTTGGGACATAAAGAAAATACGGGAAATAGAAGCAAAGAAAAGAACAGCAAAGCAGAGGAAGCAAGAAGAAGGATGTCTGTGTGCTTCAAATACCTCAAAACAGAGGCCCCACTTTGCAAATAGTGTTTCACTGGGGGAGGGAGGGGGAAAGCTGGTTTTCATTTCATTTTCGCTTTGAAAACACCATTTTTCCGCACATCCACTGAAGTGCAAATTTCCTCCGAAACCATTTAAACAGAGAGCACGTCTCAAAGCTGGGGTTTTCTAAAACACATCTGTTTGAATTTATAAAGCCGTGGCTGAGAGAGCCCCCAGCAGCCCCTCGCCAAAGGAGCCACAAGCAGCATTTCCCAGCACAGCCCCCAAAAACACCCCAGCGCCCGCCCGGGCAGAGCAAGGCAGGCACCAGCACCAGTGGCAGGGAGAGCACAACCCACCAGCTCAGAAGAGGGAGACCGATTTCTTCAGCTCCAGCCTTGGCATGGACCATGCCAGCTGGGAAGAGAGATAAGGAGCGGCTGCTGGTGTGTGGGGGGTGATAAATGGGGTGCTCACACAGCCCCCAGCACTGACCACCAACACCTCTGCAGCTGCCGGCGCATCCGGAGAGCCCATCTCTCCATCCTGCTGCGAGCAGTGCAGGCAGCCACAGGCAGGATGTGGGGATAATATGAAGGGAAGAGGGATATCACCCATTGCTGTGCCTTCCCAGCTCCTCCTTCCGTGCGCTCCCCACAAACCCCGGCTCCGGCGGACGGTTTGTACAAACACCTCACGGAGGGGGGAAGTCTGAAAGCCTCTCCAAATTCGCTGCTGGCACAGCAGCAGCCTCCCCCTTCCCAGCTGGCAGTTGGCACCGACAGCACTGCATGCCCCAAGCCCTGCTCCTGCAGCTGGAAGGGGCCGGGAGGGGAGGGCCGCGGCCCCGGTCCCCAGGCTGGCAGCTGCAGCTGGTGGCAGGGATGCCCAGGGGAAGCAGGTGGCTCCTTCCCAAGGGCTGGGTGGGAATGCTGGCACCCAGGGCTGACGGGGCCTCTGCAGAGAGGTGACCCGCTGGCTGGGGGCCCAGTGACAACGTCTGGTGCCCTGACAAAGGAGCTGTGCAGCCCCAGCGGCACTGGCTGTGGGGGCTCAGCTCTGGGGCACCCCAGGAGTTTCCTCTGCCCACTGACAGCTGAAAGGAGGGACACAAAACATCTCTCCAAATCTGCTCCTACAGAATGAGATGTGCCAGGCACCAAGCTGTTCCCTGCCACTGCACAGCCCTTCCCTACGACCTGCACCCCTCTATTTCTGAAGGCTGTCCCAGACTGTCTGCAACAGGACAAGGACATGCAGCCCCTCCCAATTGCCCCTGCCCCTCCACAGCTTACCTTCCAGGCTCACAGCATTCCCATCCTCAGCTGTGGAGACCTCCATCCCAGGGCCATTCTGACCTGTAAAACCATGAGTTTAGGGTAAGACAGACACCAGGCCCCAGCTCAGTGGCACAGTTGCTGCTCCTTTCCTGGAAATTTTAAGGTCCACGGGTTTTGTGGTGCTGAGGAGTTCTTTGGCACTCAGTTGAATGTATTTAATGCAGCCTGTGGAGCAAGCAGTCCATGGTTAATGCATCCAGAATGGCTCGTGACTGTCTACTGGGAAGACGTGAAGAGGGCAGTAATTCATCCAAGTCCACTCTGCTGTGCACATTCCCACTGTTCCAAGGAAGAGGTCGTGCCCTCTTTTTCCTGTGCCTCTGGTCTCCCCCTCTGCCCTTTGCCAGGTGCCAAGAAGGGCCCACAAAGCCCTTCTACTTAATTTTTCTTTCCCCCCCCCCCAAAGCTCCCTGCAGCTGTGGCACAGCAAACTCAACATGCTGGGCTGAGCAACCCATGATTCCTTACTCTGTGCCCTTGAAACCAGATGGCATGCCCAAGTTTCCTCTGACAAGCAAAGGAATCAGAACTGACATGACTGGAAAAAACAAGCTCAATTCCTCTTGGCAGGATATTAATTTAGAAATCTCTGGTGTTGTCACCCCAATTCACAATGAATTTGAATCCAAGCTTTCCTAGTGCCAGACGACACAGAGATTTGACAGAGAAGGTAATTGGAGGAAATGGCTTTGTAATCCAGCTATTGTGCTGGCAAGATCCAGCTCTCCTCAAGAACAAGGTTCACTTCTTGGCATGGCTGATTCATCAGCATCTATTTGTCCCCAGTGCCTCCTGGTTTTCCTCTGCCCAGCAGGGATGGCACGGACCCTTCAGAGCAGTGTCACAGCTGTGCTGGGCATCCAGGCTTCCTACAGCCTGGTAGGTGGCAGCAATGGAGCGATGAGTCCTGCAGGGTGAACCACTTCAAGTGTCCAAGGGGCACGGGAAAGAGCAGGATGGAGGGAGTCTCATGGTCCACACACCCCTTGGGCAGCAAACACACCAAGCAGACGGAGCCAAGCACCACCCGTGGTGGGTGCCTATGCCATGCCGGTGGCAGGAACAAGGATGGAAACGTTCATGTGGGAGCAATCCCACTCAGAGAGCCCCAGGGCCTCCATCCACTCCACATAACTGGGTGGGTGGATGGGAAAACCTGAACTGGGGGAGAGTTTGGAGCAAAGCTTGTAATCACATCCTCAGTGATGTGCCCAGTAGCACAGAAGAGATTCCCATGGGGTCACCTGCCAGACAGGTCCTAATCACTGGATCACAGAATCACGGAATGGCTTGGGGTGGAAGGGGCCTGTAAGACTTTCTTGTTCCATTCCCCTGCCATAGGCAGGAACACCTTCCACCAGACCAGGTTGCTCCAAGCCCTGTCCATTCTTATCCTTCTCTGAAAAAGTCACTGCAGACAAAGGCTGCATCAGGCAGGGGAAAAACAGCATCAAAGGGCAAAAGAGTCTGCCCTGCTCCCACCAGGAAAAAAGGAAAAAGAAAAGGGAGGAAACAGGGTGCAGAGGTTCCAGAATGTGTTCTGAGAGCTGAGCAGCGCTTGCCTAGAAATGTTCATGAACAAATCTAAGTACACAGGTCCCAGATCAGCACATGCAGCACCTTCCCACTGCTGTAATAATAACCATTAATAACAATCATTTTACTGACCTGCATATTCCTGCCATTCCACTAATTGCTCTGTTTTTCCAACTGCCCTTTTTTCCAACTTGCTGGCTGGTGAGCTGCTCAGGATGGATGTTGGATCCACTCCCGAGCTGCACCTCTGAGATCTGATCATTTGGTGGCTGGGCCAGCATGAAACCCTACCCCTGCTCGCTCCATCAATCCCACCAATGCCCTGACATCCCTTTGGGAACCCTGTTAAAATGAGCTCTTGCCCTTCAGAAGGCTCCTCTCCATTTAAATAACTTGGAAGATGGAGCATAGCTGCAGTCCAACATCCCCTGGTATCTGAATATATCCTTTAGCTCCATGACCTGATTCCCTGAGTGCACGCAAAGCCAGCGATTTTGTGGAGGAGGAGGAGGGGAAGACCTCAGTTATTTTTCTTAATCTGCTAGCAAAAAAATATTAGAATAGTAAACAGCCAGCAATCACCCAGGAATGCCTGGGAGAGCTCTTACCTACCGGCATGCAGATCCCTCATCTGGAATTCATTTATTCATGTTCACTATTGATGCTATTCAACTACATGGCTGGTTGGGAAGGACATACTCAAAAGAGACCTGAAGTTATTGAAGAGGCCAGTCTCCATTGCCAATGTCACCTCTGGAAATAATGAATCCTGAGGGTCTCTCAACCTCCTGGAGACAAGCATGCACAGAAAGAGGTGCCCCATGGGTTTCACTCTGCATCCCATTTTGCTGATAATTCCCTCAGAAAGCTTTCCTAGTGCTGAGGATCACCTGCATCTCATTTAATTACATCCAATAACTTAAACTGCTGGAGCAAACCCACTTCAGATTAGAATCAGTTTGAGCTCTGAAGAATTCCCACAGCCTGGTAAAAAGAGTAGATCTAATTTGTATGTTCCCCTTAAGTGCTGCCTTACATATCTTGCCATGACCCATCTGTAGGTATGTACAGTCCTTCACTTTGCTTACTCTGAGAGTGGGTCCTACGGGGTCAGAAAAGCACAAGGTACGGTTGCCTAAGCTCCAGTTTTGGAGGTGTAAGTGGAAAATCCAGGAGGAAAGTAGATGCCTCCAGGGAGCCCCTCCATCATGCCTTTCCCCAGGCAGCTTACACTCAGCACTACCCTGGGAAGGGACCACACAGACAGGTTGAAGGGGGAAAAAAAAAAGCACATGAAGATCATGGAAGTCTCAGGGCAAGTAAATTACTGTTAATTGTGAGATATTTGATTGCAAGAAACTCCAGATGGCCAGCCATCTGTTTTTTATTATAAAATTAAACAAGATTAACCCAAACAGGATTTCCTCAGCATTCTTCTCTGACTGGCTCACAAATACATCTTTAACACCTATGCTACAGATACAGCACAATCAGAAGCTTTTCCTGCCTTTCCCTAATCTACTTGGGCTAAATACTCTGCTGTGTAATGCCCTTGCACGGAAAGATTTCCAGCAGGATTGAAAAGAAGCAGGGAATGGACTAATTAAGAGAGGAGAGAACTGGGAAATGTCAGTTCAAATAGAAGTAAGCCCAGCAGAACCCCTCCCTTTTACACTGCTGTGACCAAAGGCTGGTTAGAAGGGCACAAGCACCCGGGCAGGGGAGTTGCCAAGGGCAACAGGTTGCCAGAGGCAATGGCAGCTGGGGTACCAATCTCTCCCAGTCTGGGATGGGAAGGGATAGAACAGCAGAACTGGGGAGAGTGGCCAGAGCCCCTGCCCTCTGTCTGTCTCCTCTGAAAGGCAGCAGTCAAAAACATCTCTCCCTACAGTGCCTCTGCAAGCCCCAGGAATTTTCTTTGCCTTCTTACACCTATGCCAACAAGACTCAGGAATTTTCTCCCAGCCCTGGCATCCTCTGCATTGCCAAAACACCACCCCTGCTCTTGTCCCTCGAAGGGCAGCACTGCAGAAGCTCAGTTTTGCTTTGCATGATTAGTGATAACGATGCCTTCCACAAGCTTTGGCCATTCTTTGCTCTGAGGTACATAAATTCTGAGACCAAGCCCTGCAGAAAACAGCCCAGACAGATTTTGCTGACCCGCTCATCCAGCGAGTTTTCCGCCCTCAGGTACCAAATCTGCTCTGGGAGTCAGTCAGCTGCCTCTGCTGCTCTCCCTGGAGGCTGGGCTGCCACCAAGGTGGCCTTCCCGAGCCCACCCAGCCACCCTCTGCCCACCCCCAAGCCTGTCCCCCCGCGAGCTTTTCTCATGCAGATCACACATGTCTGCATTTGTTCGAAGCAAATCGGTTGTGAAATGAACATAAAGGGTGTTCTACGGGAGATGTTCCCTTGCATCAGCCCCCAGAGTAAACCCCCAGGACAAGATGCATCCAGAAACTGTCCATAATACCTCACTCACACCCTCCTGTCTTATCATGTCTGGGCAGAAAACCTGTTGGGAGAGTTTAATTGCCCATTAGCCAACAGACAAGTGCTGGGGCTCCAGCTCACTGTAAACATGATTATTTTTTGCATTTAATTTCGAATATCTTCACTTGCAGGGCTACCCTGGAGGGTAAAATGCCAGCTCCCTGCACCCAGGCTGTTTCCATTCCCCCACTGCTGCTCCCAGAGGCTGGAAAACACAACAATTCCTCCTGACGTCCAACATGAACCTCCCTGGCACAACTTGAGGCCGTTCCTTCTCCTCCTGTCCCTTGTTCCCTGGGAGCAGAGCCCGACACCCCTCGGCTCCCCCCTCCTGTCAAGGGGTTGCAGAGCCAGAAGGCCCCCCCTGAGCCTCCTTTTCTCCAGGCTGAGCCCCCCCAGCTCCCTCAGCTGCTCCTGCTGCTCCAGCCCCTTCCCAGCTCTGTTCCCTTCCCTGCACACGCTCCAGCCCATCGATGTCTCTTCCATGAGGGCACAGAACCAGACACAGCACTCCATGATGATTTTAGGTGAGCCCCAGGCATACCCCAGTGGGATTAGTTTATACGGATCTTAACATATTCTAGAAACTCTATAACTTCCTCCATTCTGGGATATGGTCTGTCTCTAAAAAGAAAAAAAAATGGCCTTAAACATGATAAAAGCATGAACTACAAACTCATCACGCTTCCAGCCAGTTCAGCACTTCCTCCTGGAAGCCACCAAATGGAGATAAGGTTCCCCCAATGACAGGCCACTGATCTCTTTGTGCCCAAAGCCCTCAGGCTTGCAAAAAGGCAAGAACAGCTCAGAGGAAGACACTGGAAAGGTAAAACATGGTCCATGTAGAGGCATATTCAGGGAATTAACTGAAAAGCTCTAACAGTTTCCCTTCTTTTCCCCTTGCCTTTTCCACAAGAGCCGGGCTTACTTCAAGGTGGAAAAATGATTTGGCTTTCCACAGTTTTATTCTCAGAACTGACTGTCCCACTCTGAGCTGGTACTTCTCCAGAAGAACATGGTCCAAGGCAGACACCTCAGCTGGAAAACTCCAATCCCCACAGGCAAAGGTATGTGGAACTGAGAGGACATCCCATCCTGTTCTTACATGGAGCAGGGAATTACTAGATGAGTAATATGCCACACTACACATTTACAAAGCACATCTTAAACAGCTGCTTTGTAAATGAGGGGAACAGATGCTCTGACAAGAGCCCTGTGCAAAATGTTTCCTCTGCCAAGTAAGTAAAGGAAACCTATTTTTTGCTTTTAAAGGCAGACCCCTGTAAATGAGGTATAAAACTGACTTCAGAGCATTCCCACCACTTTGTCTTTCCAGCAGAGCATCCTCTGGGCTGGGCTTTCAGTGACAGTCACTCCTCCCCAGCCAGCTGGGGAGATGCCCCAGGAGGTGGGAGCACACATGAGGAAACATAAAATAAAAGTAGTTAAAAAAAAAATTACAAGCTTTTTAATCAATGATTTATCCATGCCAGGTACTTCTCTATCTAACCAGATGCTTCCAAGTGTCTGGCACTAGAGAAAAACCCATAATTTTATCACATGATATATTAGTAACCTGTATTAGACTTGCAAAAAAACAACTGGCTACTGCTGGTGAGGGAATAAAATGTCACTGGATTGGACTATAAAACAAATAGCCCTGGTGTTATCTTGGAGGAGTTTCTTAACCAGCTGGTTCAGTCTGTCAAACATGGATTGTAAGGGGGCTGTGGGCAACTCTGGCTCTCAGGAGCTGCCTGGAGAATGTGTTTTCAGGGATGACAGACAAGAGAAGAGACCTTCACATCTTTGTAAGCAGCTGGGAAGCTCCCACCTGAGCAGGGATCACCTCCCAAGGGGCTTTCAGACAGAGGGGAGTAGGAACTGGGCTCCACCAGAACAAGGTTTGCTGCCAACAGCGGGCCCAGAACTCCTGCAACGTCTCACAGCGTTTGATAGCACAGGGAGCACAGCACATGGCTTTTATCAGCTGGAAAAACCAGCACTGACACAACTGGGGAAAAACAGATATGCTTTTAGCCTGAAGAGTGGCTTGCCTGTTTTTTCCCAAATCTATTGGATAATCTAACGAGAGATATTGCTTCCGACAAACCTCAACGAGGTTGTGGGAATGCTGCAGGCAGCAGGACCACCAGAGAATAAGGCAGGGAGCTGCCCTGGAACACTTACCAGCTACAAAATGGCTTTTACAAAGTGTCATCCCTCGTCACGTTCATCAGGGGGCCCAGAGAAATGATCCTCAACAGGAAGGGACATGGCAAAGATGAGCAGAGAACTTGGTGCTGCCTGTTGGGATTTCAGGTGCCGGCTCGTGTGGAGCCGTGCCTGCAGCACCACAGATAGGACAGGGTCCTGCTCCCGGCTGCAAAGCAGAGATAAGGCTCCTGGAACTGGTGGAAACACAAGTTTCCCAGCTCCAGGTTTGCAGGAGGAGGTCAAGAAGACCCCAGGAGGCAGAGAAAGAGTACAGTCAAGCAAAACACCTTGGGTGAGTTTTATCTATCCTGATCAATACAGTGCTGGTCATCAAGCAGATGCTGCTGCTAAAAACAGCCTTTCAGTTCAACATAGGCTTCTCAGCTCTCCCAAATCCAAGCTCCCATCTTCAGCCCTTGCAAATGAACAACAAGAGCAAACAGAGAGGTTGCACGCTACGAAAAAGCCCCAACAACACCTCAGCTGACTCAAAATCAGAACTGGATGCGTTTCTGATTAAGATGGCATCTTAACTTACATCTTAGCACAGCAAAGGGGGAAAAAAACCCTCTTTACCTGTGAATCACAGGTCGTGGAAACAGTCAACAGCTTTGTTCTTCCCACATCACTTGTCTCCATCTTTCTCCTACAAGGCATGGGATGATGGGTTACCTCAGAGTCTTGTCTGTAATCATTCTCTCCTAGTGTCTTCCTCTAATGCACAACTTTAGCTGTCAATAGAAGGGGGAAGGTGATTAAATCAGCTTCGGATGACTCCCTGTAAGGAAGGTCCTACGTGTGTAACACAAACCTGGCCACTTACAGTTCCTTTGGAGTTCCCTTTTCCATCACCCTGCAAGCTGAGACACTTTAGCTCCTAAGCACAGTGGATGTAATCAAATGCCTTGGAGAGTGGGAAGGGTTGGCCACTTACCCCAGGAAAGGAGAAGGGATTTGTGAGATCCCAGATAATATTTCTGGTGCTGTGTGTTACCACATTATACACCCCCAGCTTAATATTAACATAAATATACATAAATACAGCATATACATATATATAGTACAAACAGCATAAAGACATGACAAGCCTCAAGAGAGCTCATGGACCCCTTGAAGGCCCCACAGTCTGACCTTACAAGTCAGAATTAGTGACACCGGCTCCAGCCAGGCCAAAATTTCTTGCCCTGGGTATCAGCCACGGGCACAGGAGTGGGCAGGATGGGGACAATGAGCTGCTGATGCATGGAATGTCCCATTATTCCCAGGAGCCACGGCTGAGCTGGAATAACACTCACCGCATGGAAGCAGATCCCAACATGCATCACCAAAGAGAAGGACCTGCTAAACCTGACTCCTCATCCTAAGCATTTGCTTCCTTTCACAGTGTGTGTGACAACAATCCCTCTTTGGGCCGATACCATCTCCAAAGGGGCCTTTGCCTGTGGAGATTTTCCTTGGAGCAAATGGGAAGCAGCCTCCCCTTCCACAGACACCTCCCAGGTCCAACACACCACAGGCAACGAACTGCTGGTCCCACAGAGCAGAGGGGAGTCAAGAAACCTCGTATGAAGAAATCCAGGCTGAGAGGTGTCTGGGACCTTGTCACCACCATGAGGTAAAGAGGTTGTCAACAAGATCTACGGCAAACCGTGGGGAGAAGGCTATGTGTACAGAAGCACTTACCCACTGTGCAAGCGAATCCCATTTAATTCCACCAAACTGCCTGGACCAGACTTTCCAGACACATAAATGAATATAACACACTGATGCCAACAGACACTGGAAATTTTACACCTGGAGACATTCTCGACCCTTATACAAGCAGCACCTGGGCTTGAATACAGTTTGAAAAATTTCCAGCTCTACAAGAGCAAATCTACCTAAACAAAGCATGAGACTACTGCAAGCCTATGATTTCAGGGTCGTTGTGGAGCTGAACCTGTCTCACAGTCTGGTTTTTGTTCTTTATTAATCATTTCCATGGGCCTTTGCACTTTTGAATTCCATCGTGACTGGAAGCAGCAAACACTGGAAACCTCAGAAAGCTTTTCTAAGTGTGAAACCCCGACTGCCTGGAGAAAGTTTAATGCACTTCAAGTTTGCATTCAGACATTCAGGGGCTGAGCCAAGTAGTCACCCCTGTCAGACACTCAGGATGTTCACCTGTCTGAGAGTTTTCAACCTGAAATCTAGGCTTTCATCTTGAAGTATCTTTTGCAGAAGCAGGACCAAGAGATCACCAGTTGCAAAGGAGTGATGGGGCTGAGACGGTGCCCAGAGAACAGCTCATGATAGCAAACTGTCAGGGCTGCTGATGCTTCTTTCACTAAACACCCACTTCTCATCCTTTCCCAGGGATCTCCTAGGCTCCAACACCCTCATCCCATAATCAGATTGAGCAAAGCATACCTGGCACGCACTCTGCAGACAGACACAACTCTGGCAAGGTTTAGAAAGTCCCAAGTACTGCCAAACTCAAATGTGGGTGAGCAAAGCTGCCTCTCAGCCAGGAGAGTCGGAGCGTGCACAGGAAAGAGCCTCCCTCCCTCCCTCCCTTTGCTATTTTATTCTCCAGGCATACAATGAGGACTATTCTCTCCTGCAAAGAGGAATCCAAAACACTCCAGCATTTCATTGATCGACTGCAGAGGGAAGGTATGGATTCTCCTCAGCCAGCCAGCTTCCCATGGAAGCAGCCGTGGGGAACTGGTGGAGCTGAACCAAGAGGAAGTGGCGCCGGTGGCTCTCTGGAGCCTTCAGAGTCGGCGTTTCCGACTGACTGCCCCCCTCGCTCCTCCAAACCCCTCAACCAAAAACCCCGCATTCACCAGCCAGACGGGACGGGAAATGAGAAGAAAAACCCTCTCCCCATCACCATCCTCTTTGTAAACCACCACTCACCAAAGCAAGGGCACAGCCTTGAAAGTGAAGCCGGGCCATGGAAGGAGTTGGCTGGGTTAGAGACAAGAGCTCTGACATAGTCAAGGGCTCAGCATCTCCCACACGGCACAGGATTCCTGTGTCTTTCATCCTGCTTTGGTTTTAGAGTGAGGCCATGAGGAAAAAGAGAGCCAGGAGACAGTGGGGCTCATGGGCTGCTCCATGAAAACACATCCTGCATTCAGCTGGTGTGATCTCAGGTATTTTACCAGCCCTTGGTGAAAGGAAGCAAAAATCATTAAAATGCTCTCCAGAGGAAGTTCATGGGGCTGTCATGGGTAATCCTGAGCTGAACAGTCGTTACCCAGGACAGCAAGGGACAACAAGGTTGCAATGGGATGCCTGGAGGAAGGGAGAAGCCTTTCCTTCCTTCTCACACTTGATCGCTGGTGACCAGGGATATGACCCAAGGGAATACCATGAAGCTGAGTCAAGGGAGGGTTAGGTTGGATATCAGGAAAAAGTTTTGCCCCAGAGGGTGGTGGGGCACTGAGCAGGCCCCCCAGGGCATCGGGCACAGCCCCAAGGCTGCCAGAGCTCCAGGAGCGTTTGGACAACGCTCTCAGGGACAGGGTGGGATTGTTGGGGTGTCCTGGGCGGGGCCAGGACTTGGACTCAATGATTCTTGTGGGTCCCTTCCAACTCAGGAGATTCTATGATTCACAACATGTGAATCTATGGTAACAACACCCCACAGACCTAAACCAAAGCAGCCTGTTTGAGGACATCCCAGAGGATGCCTTAATCCAGTCTGGGACCCCTCACCAACCCGTGGAAAGTGATGGGACTAGCAGGGCTCTCCCATCTCAAAGCCCACCTTTATCCAGCTTCAGCAGGGCTGGGAGGTGAGACACAGCCCAGCTCAATGGTTTCACTCTCCTGGGACTCCCACAGCCCAAGCTCTGAACAACGAGGACATTCCAGATGCCATGTGCCCATTGCACTAAAACCCACGGCACTGCCCACGGAGCTGATGGGAACAGATCTCAGAGAGCTGGTGGTGATGGGAGCTGTGACCCCGAGCTGCAGAGAGACCCACCCTGCCCATGACTTGGGCTCATTGTTCATCCCGATTCCCCGCTGCAGGAGACGCAAATGTGCCTGTAGGTGGCCCAGAAACACTGGCTTATTAAAAAGAAAAAGGGAGGGGAAAAAAAAAAAAACAGAATGAATGCAGCGTCTGTCACCCTTTTGCAGAATTGTTATTTTTTTTGTCTCTAGTTGGTGTTTGTTTTCCAAAGATTTACATTTTTATGTGTGTGTCATTCGCTTTTCATGCATTTGGAGACCTCAGAGCTTAGAAATTCAAAACACTTGTCAGTCACGTCAATCCTTTTGGACAAAACAGAGCTGCCACTTGGATGGGTAAAAAAAAAACCACAACAAAACAACAAACAAAATGCACTTTTCTCTCAAGCTGTGACTTGGTCACCCTGCTCAATGCAAGCAAGACAATGTTTAGAGAAAGCAAAAAGAAAGATCTGAGTTTTCATACTCATTGGTGGAACTAAATTGATTAAGGTCATTTCCTAGGTAGGTTTGAAATCTTCTGCAACAATTTTTTTTTTTTTTTTAAAGAAAAAGAAAAGCGTCCCCTCCAAAAAAGGGAAAAGTCACTACTGCAAAAACATTAAATCTGCTTGGGTAACTCAGAATATATGTTGGCAAGGCAACATATCTCAGCTTGAACAGTAAACCTGCTATGTCAGAGGCTCTGCCACATATGAAAGAGACTTGGGTTTCAATATATCATGCTGAATTTACTTCTTTTCAGCCTTTCATGGCAAAGTATTTGATGTCTCTCCTTTCACTGATCCAATCGATAGGGTGACCTTATGTAAAAGTTTCCTGACCTTTGCTGTTGTAGGTATTGTTCAGTTAAAATGTAATTTAACTCTTTTTCTTTAGTCTGGAAATAGCACTGTACAGAGAGCAAACATGAGAGGGGGCTGGGATTTTTCCCCTGTTAACCTAAAGGCAAGAGGCAACATCCATCATCAGAGTTGGCTGCAAACCAGCTGATGTCAAGAAACATCATCTGCTGAGAGTCTGGTTGGTTTCCCAGTGCTTCCCTGTAAAGATATTGACCTGCCTGGTAAGGTAAATAAGTAAAAAAGCCTTACTGTAATGCCCACTCCAGTGCCATCCTCCTCAAGATTTTAGGACTGAGTGGCCTCCCTGGACTCACATCATTGGGATGTTGGTATATCTTTGGCCCTATGAAGTTTTCACAGTTCCAGGATAGAGAGCTTTAGCAAGGGCCTTGCACGTATTCCACATGATGCCAGAAAAACAAATAGATGGAGACACAAATAAAAAAAATGAGTTGTTTTCAAACAGCAACTACCAAAGTGGAAGGAGATGGATTTTTCTGGTGACAGTGGGTGCTACAAAGTCAGCCACATGTTTTAGAGTTATGGCTGGATTATCCACCCCAGGATCTTTGTGAGCCTGGTTTGAATCACATTATAACCCTTTAATGCACGTACTTCTGTGAAAGCAAACTCACACTGTTATTGTCTGTTGTGCTGCTGTTATTACATCCTTCATTTGGGCTGGATGTGGGTATTACACTGCATTAGTGATGCAGATGGGCACGTCACCACTCACACCCAGACATTTGCACAGGATTATGGCTAAAATTCCTGATCCGACTTATAAAAAGCCCTATAAATCCAGATAGCTCCTTTTAAATCAGCAGCATTATCCCACTGTAAATCCAGGCTGTAAGTCAGAGCAGACTCTGGCTCGGATGCTCTTCAGCCACACACCATAACAGAGCAGGGAGGCTGAAGCAAACCCTGGGCCTTGTACACATCAGTTCCTCCCAAAACCCACCCCCATCACATCATGCCCTGCTCAGCCCACACCCCATCACCTTTAAAGTACCAGCTCAACTCTCCTCATCCAGAAACTCTCTGAAACAGAATAAAGAGCTGGCTTTGGCAGCGCTGCCGCCCCCATGTGCTTCAATATTGCTCACAGCTGAGTTATTTCATGCTTCTTAGGAACTTTAACTGGCTTTTATGCTCAGTGAACTCATGAAAGGCAAGTATCTAAAGTCAGCAGCACTGAAACGATGAATTAACACAAGGAGAAAGAGGGCAGTTGGGCGTTCCTTACAGTACATTACCTAGATGGTTGCCAGAGGAGCTGATTTAAAGTCACTGTGCTACACCTGAATGTCGTTTATGGCTCATAAAAGGAAATCTGTGTTTAAGTAACAATAAAGCAGGACTGCACTTTCTATATAAGAAAAGAAATAAACCCTTTCTCGCAGAGTAGATATATTTTTATTTGCTCAGTGCCTGTCTCAGGCTCGTGGAGACGCTTTCAGCCAGAAAGCACAAGAGTTAAGCAGGAGGACTTGCTCCAACGTGGCTTATGTCTGATTTTTACTTATTTTCCACCCAAGCCTTAACAGTGAATTTGAGCTCCTGGCAAAGGCAAGACCTGAACCCCCACATACAACTGTAGCTGCCAGAGGAACAAAGGGGATCCCCGGGCACAGGCAGCCACAAAGCCACAGCAGGAAAAGCGGGGACCCTTCGTAACACAGAATCATTGAGGTTGGAAAGCACCTCCAAGGTCACCGAGTCCAACCTGTGCCCAATCTGCACCTTGTCACCCAGCCCAGAGCATTAAGTGCCACATCCGGTCCTTCCTTGGACACCTGCAGGGATGGGGACTCCACCACCTCCCTGAGCAGCCCCTTCCAATGCTCCCTTCCCATGAAGAAATTCTTCCTGAACACCCCAATATCCAGAGTTGGGACGTTTGGCCAAACAAAGTGACAGCTGCCACCACATCAATCACTCCAAGTCACAGTCACATCTATCTGCAAACTCACATTTTCAGTCACCTGTTATCCACTGACAAATTCCCTCATATCAGACTCCAAGGGGTGCATATTCACTTTTTTGGTCTCAGTACAAACACCATCTGGGGTATTGCATCACACGAAGCCATGAGGAAAGCTTCCTAGAACACAGACATGTTTTTTCCTATTATACCTCTGCTACAGTTTGATTTTGGGGAACTTTCTGCATGAAAACAAAGTCCTAATGAGAAATATGCAACAGTGACAAACTCCATCCTTCTGTCCCCCTGCACTGTTCTGCACTCCACCCATCTCCCACCCTCTGCCCATTACCACCCTTATCACAGGTCATGGCCACCTTGGGGCCACCCACCAGTGCTGATCCCTGGAGAGGACCTTGTTCCCCCTTCCACAGCCCAGTGCTGCTGGTGTGTGGGGGTGCTGCCTTCCAGCTCCTCTTGTCCTTTCAAGGGCCAAGGAGACAAGGTGGGTGCTCAGCCTCAGATCTTTCCTTCTGAGGAGCTGGAAAGGACCTGTGTGTGCACGATACAGTTGTTGGTCAAGGTCCTGACCTTTACCTGCTCTCTGTCTGACCCTGCTTTTGCAAAAAGGCACTGTCCCACCACGATCCACCTCACCAAGAGGCCTGGAGACTTTATCAGTCTGGTCTCTGCAGCAGGTCTGCAGGATCTCCCCAGCACTCAGCACCACCCAGGGTATCTCCAGGGCTGACACTGTGCTGTGAATACCAAACTGCAGAGAGAAAAAAAATAACCATGAGTTTCTGCCAATCCAAACCAGCTACAGCACCACGTGAAAACAACACAGTGTCTGAGAGGGAACCTGATCTGAAACAGTTCTGCTGCTCCAAACTGAGCAAGACCCATAGGTGGATGGGAAGGGGGTGCCAGAGCCGTATCCAGCACCTTTGGAGAGAACACAGAGCGATGCTGAGGCATGGGAAACAATGCCCAGCTAAAGCAGGAAATTAATTTCTCAGCATTAACCAATTTTATCTGTCAGCATGAGGGAGCACTTTCCTTGCAGTTCAGCAGTACCTCAAGAAAGGCTCACAGGAAGCTCAAAAAATCCACTGCTTATAAGAAGCATCGGCACAGAAAGTTACATTAGCATTCCGTTGTCACAGCTACGCCAGCTGCCCTTCTCTGCCATCAGAAATCCTCTCTCTTTTGGGATTTCTCCCCATCTGGAGATGGACCAGTGCTTTCTTAGCAACACCAGCACAAGGAGGGGATGGCAGATTTGGCAGCGCTGGTAAACGTCTATTTTTACAGCCTGACCTTCAAGAAGGCAGTAATGGAACACAGAGAAAGAAACAAAAACACAGTCGAGATATTTTGGCAGTTGGGATCGCAGAGAGAGGAGGGTATGCTTGGATTTAACAGGAATTTAAGTGCAGCCTTCACAGTTAGCGCTGTGCTGGAGCTGTAAAACACACACCCCAGCGACGGCTGGGAGACATCATCGAGTTGACATTAAATACCTTGTCCTGAGACAGCCACGACTTGAGTGCTTCGCTGGCCTAAAGCTCCACTTCACAGGTCCCACAGCGGCTGCATCCTGCCCATGTAAACCATAACAAAGGGAAGAGGAGATAAAAAGGGATTTAGTGCTGTCAGGACCACTAACCCCCCAATTCCATCACAAGCAAAACCCACAGAGCACTGAACCTGGATTAGTCCCATCTGCACACTTGCGTAGTTTTCCTCCACATGTTTATTCCTAAGCTAGAAAAACACAGCTTTTCATCACTCCCAACGGTTTTCACCTTATAAATCCATCAGTTTTACCTTTCCCAACAGCACAGCCCTCCACAGATCTGCTCCTCCCACCCCCTCCCCAGTCACCACACACCGGTGCCCGTCTCACACCCCTCCATCAGTGGTTTCTGGCCACTGCCAACAAACACCAGGAAAACACCGACTGAGCTGTCTGCTCCTGCACCAAAGGACAGAGGGTGGCCTTGGGATTTCTTCTTTTTGGTTTGTTTTTTTTTTTCCTGAGGAGGAGGAGCATGGCAAGTCAAACCACTGGCAGGCATAACTTTTTTTTTTTTTTGCAGATCTTTATTTTAAAAAAATAACTTACAAATAGAGACAACTCTCAGCAGTAAGATCATTCATTCTGTGCAGAAGGACACAGCTTGGTGAAGCAGGGGCACAGGAGTTAATGACTCTGACAATACTGTTAATTTTAACATGATGGTAGCTATATTACACTACATACATTTCATGCTCCAGACATGTGGGTATGACACCACATAAAGCTACGGTCGATAAAGTGTGTCAGCCAGGGAGGATGCACCTAAGAGACCATTTCCATTCTGGTTATCAGCATCCTCTTGAAACCAAATGGCAATCTAACACTCAGACTACAGCACTCTGGATACGCTCATCAGCAATATACTTCAAATACATGATAAAAATATATTTAACTTTCAAATACAATTGTATAAGGTACACCAAGAGCCAGAAAATAAAGTCTCGAGCTTTTAAATACAACACACTATATATAAAAACACACACAAGGAGACAAGAGGGAATCTACATGTGGAAGGAAAAGCTTATCCTGGAAATATGTGTTATTTGTGGTACACAATGGCTTTGTCTGCTAGGAAGTCATTTTCATTTGCATAGCATTGTTGAGAAGTCCAGACTGGGCTAGGAGGAGGAAAGGTTTTAATTTTGGTACCACTTCCACTTTGCAACTGATTCTACTCTTAAATTACACTTTGCTCTCTCTTTTGTAGGCTGGAATTCATGCCCCGTTCATAACAAGCACATGGAAAGGAGGGAGTTAAAAAATAAACAACAAACCACAACACACAAGGAAACACCAGGTCAGAGAGTCAGGGAGGTTTCTTCATGGGGTTGCAGTCATTTGGCATTTTGCTCCAGAGCAGAGTATTCTGCTTCCGACACCCTGGAAGCGTCGATGAGTTTAGTGAGACCTGTTTTGGCAGAGTACTTGAAAATAAAGGCTTTCATGAGCTCGTATCGGTAGTTGCGGTTGATGAAGCTGTACAGGATGGGGTTGACGCAGCAATGGACTAGAGAGAAACACTGAGTGATGTGGAGAGTGGCATACAGGAAGTTCTCCATGTGACAGCTGAAGGGGATGAAATGAAGGCTGTAGAAGATGTCAAGCAGGACAGCCACGTGGTAGGGCAGCCAGCAGACGAGAAACACCACCACGTAGGAGAAGATGATCTTCCCGTTGCTCTTCCGCTCTTGGTCACTGGAGGCAGAGATGGTCTTGGCAAGGAGGAAATAAAAGACAGCAATGATGGGAAAGGGGATAAGAAAGCCCAGCACGACAGAGATGAGCTCCATGCCAATCAGCCACTCTTTGAAGCTCTCCTCCGGATAGACGGGACGGCAGTAGGTTTCATTGCTGGAAGAGACCGTCTTGAGGTAATAGGTGTCTGGGAGAGATGCGGAGAAGGCCAGGAGCCAAACCAGGATGCAGATGCAGCGACGGATTATCTTCTTCTTGCGATTGCTGGAGTTGGTGAAATAGGCCACAGACAGGTAGCGGTCCACACTCATGCAAGCCAGGAAGAAGATGCTGCTGTACAAGTTGATGGAAAATATAAGGTGAGTTATCTTGCATGTGATTTCTCCCATGTGCCACTGGTTATGCTGGACAAGGGAGACGACCCACACAGGGAGGGTGATGACGACGCACAGATCGGCGATGGCCAAATTGAAGATGTAGAGGTGGGTTTCATAGCCAGTCATTTTGGCTTGGAGGTTGACCCACACCACAACCGAGTTGGCCACCAGCCCTATGACAAAGATGAAAATGTAGAAGAAGGACAAGGTGTAGAGCAGGGCGCTTTTGTTGAGCGTGCCAGGGCATGTTGTCGCATCCACCGTGATGCAGTCGCCGTTGCTGCACGTCCAGTTGATCTCCGTCAGGTTGGCTGTTTCCAGGAAATCAAGGATGGATGTCAAATCAAGCGCGCTCATGTTCGCTCAGTTTGGAGTTCGAGTGACCTACAGGCCAGACAGGATTGAAAGAAATCACATCAGTTAACAGGTATTTCTGCTGCCATTTCGTACCACAAAGCACGCGCAGGACGTACCATTTCAGTAACATCCTACTCTTGTCCACTGAAGAGCCCCGCGGAGCAAAACAACCAAGATACTTCACAAAACTCATCCGGGCTGACCAAAGAGGAACAGCGCTATTTTTTTTGTGTGTCTTTTTCTTTCTTTTTTCGTTTTCTTGCAGCTCACATCTGACATCATCAGGTTGGCTATCGTCCCCGGGTGTGAAATCCGCAAAGTACATCGCGGCCAAATAAATGTCAGGCGACTAAATCTGTCTTCTGCAGCATAAATGATGATACTATCGCTTTCAGCAGGGGAATCTTTAAGCCATTTTATCTGCACTCCCTCAAGCGTAGTAGAATTGATCTGGCTGATACACGGTACCGTAAAACATTTACCACAGGCTCTGGGCAGCATCTTGTCAAGCCCAGCTCCAGCTGCATTAAGACAAAATGGCAAACTAAGGGGCTTTGTATCTCTATCCAATTTTAAATTTAAATTCTGCTCCATCCTCCTCCCTTCTCTTGAGTTCTATTTTACAAAGTATCCCCTGCATTTAATGATTATTACATAGCTTTGAGAAAAGAAAAAAAAGTCAGAACTTGACTGCTGAGTAGATCTGCTGGGCTTAAGTTTTCTTTTTAGAAGAGTGCTTTGATTTAAAGACACTCCACCATCACAGTTGGCTCCACAACTGCCTCTTCCCCACCCTTTTGCTTTTCTACATCTACTTTCCTTGCCGTTTTTGCACTTTCTTTTACCTGCAGTGGAAAGCAAGGGGTTCCTTGTTAACTTCCTCACCAGCAGAAGGAAGGGACCCAGCAGACTCTCATGGCTTAGGCAAAATCTAAAGCAGAGCTCTTAATTGCTGTTGTGCTTTTGGGGCAGCTTAAAAAATGCTGTCCCTGCCACTGGGAGCCTCCCACCTCACAGGGCTCACAGTACCCCCCCAGCAACAGCCAGCTGCCTTGGCTCATGACCACCATGCTCCAGTCAAGCAAGCTTTGGAGTGCCCTGTCTGCAGGCTCTGGCTTTGAACACACTGAAGTAAAGATGGAGAGATGGGTTTACAAAGGATGGATCCCACCTTGATCCCTCATGGCTTCACTTGAGGTGGAGGATCAGGTCAGCCAGTGCACCCACAGCCTCCACCATGGACACTTCCAGCATCCCAAACAAGGGTCACCTTGCTCTTCCCGCACCAGCAGCCCCAGCAAGGTGAGCTACTCACTGATGCTGCCCCAGCATGGCTGAGGGGCCAGAGAACAACATCCTTGATCCCACCACAGCACCTCCTGGTGGGGCTTACAGGATCATTGAGGGGAGAGTAAGCAGGGAAGAGCTGGGACAGGCTCCCTCTTCTTGTCCCCTCTCCCAGAAAAGGGATGTTGGTTGACACAGCACCTCTCGCTCCTCCATCTGCATAATTGGCTCTTCCCAAAGGTCCCGCTCTCCCTGCCTGCCAGGGATACAGGCTAGGAAGAGAAGAGAGATAAGGGAGGAGATAGGACTTGAGGCACTATTGTCCCAGCAGAGGGGAAGCCAGTGGCACTAACAATGAGGGGGGCCATGCACACATTCAGGGGAGATCAAATCTCTCCACAAATAGGCCCAAATTGGCCCCATGAGGAGATCTTTCCTATGGCTTTCATCCTGCTGGCCTGATGAAAGACAGAGTTGAGATTCAAACCAAATTAAACACGGATTTTGCTAAAATACTGGTTAAAGAGGGAGCTGCAACAGTGGTAGCTCTCTGTGCTGGGACAGACGATCCTCCAGCTCCACCTCAGGAAAGCAGAGAACCATTTAACCCATGTTTATGCAGGGCAGAAGAGCTGATGCTTTCTCCCAAGAGACACAGGCCCCCCTCAAGCTGCCTGTACCATCCTTTTGGTGCAGGCACCTGGGATGTGCGCTGCCCAGGCACAGCTCCCCTGGATACTTGCTTCATCCCAGGGCTGCCAGTGGGAAAGAGGGATGGGTCTCCTGCCAGACCTCACCCAGGGTCCCACCGCTACCACTGTGTCCCCAGCACAAATCCTTTCCAAGCCTCTCACACACAGGGAGAAGCAGCACCATCCCCAAGTCCCTGTATCTCAAAAACCTGCAGCAACTAAAGGAAACTCCCTAAAAGCCAGAAAACTCCCAAGTTCCATGGCACAGATCACCAGTTCCTGCTGGTATTTGGGAGCAGCAAAGCAAGCAGAGCAGGAGGAACACTGAGCTACTCCCATAACACCCCACAGAAGTAGCACGGATGGGCCTGAACTTATTCTGGGAAGGTACACGGTCCAACAAGGGGAGCAGGCTCATTCCACATCTCAGGACCACAGCTCAAAACAACCTCCATGACAGGGCTGTGACCGTCCACTGCCAAGCCTCCAGCACATCCCTCAGGAAGAAAAAACTCAGACTTGGCTGTGGGGTGTCAGATTCTGACAGAGAGGCACCAACAGGGCAGCAGAAAGCCCCTGAAGCGAGGGCTTACATCACATTGGGGACACCACGGCCACCAGCGAAGGAGAGGGAGCACCACCAGCCCAGCTGCTCACTCAGAGCCACACTGGGGATCCCACCAAACACAAACGATGCTCAGCCCAAACCCCAGCCTGTCTCCTGTCCAAGAGCAGGGCTGCTGCACGCACGTGCATCCATCTGTCTGTGCATCCATCTGTCCGGGGCCGCCCGCGCTTCGCATCCCCAGTGCGGCCATAAAAACCCGACACCGCCCGGCCTCCCGGGCTCCGAGCCCTGCTGGGCAGGATGGCTCTACCCTGAGATTACAGCCCTACCAGCGGGGCTGTAGTCTGGGATTAGCTGCTGTAACCCGAGCTCTGACTCCCACCCGGATTAGCTGGGAGGTGTAGGGGGGAACCCACTAGACAAACTCAATAAAGCCACTCTGTGCTCCTAAAAAAAAATACCTTCAGCGCTCTCTACAGACAGCACAGTATCCAAAAAGCTGGTGAAGGCAGTTGGGGCTGCATTTTCTGTCCACAGCACTGCAAAGCTCTTGCAGGCCATCAACCCTTCACCCGGCAGGCATGAGTGCTCTGTCCAGCCACTGGAGCTGGCAGGAGTTATGACACGAAGGAAAGGAGACACACATGAAATCCTGCTCCAGACACCCAGAGCTGTCCTGGGACAGCACACTCCTCATCCCACCTCCTGCACAGGACTTGCTGCAGGCTGCGAAAAAGAAACAGGCACAAGCATCCCTGCCCAGAAGGGCAGCCCAGCACTGTGTGGCAGCGTCCAAGCCCTCAACAATTTAGGGAACTTCTCAGCACCCCGTCTGCCACCCAGAGTATCCCACAGCCCAGTCCTGCCTGCACTCAGATCTGCTTCCCAGCTGCTCAGGGGTGCGGGCAAACTTGGCTTAGCCCTTCCTGAGCGGAGAAGGAATCGAGCTATGCCAGGAACAGTCAGGATGGCTGGGCGGGTTGCCACCCACACACCTTCACCATTCCCACGTCAAAGGACCAGCCTGGCTCTCCAGCATGGGCAGCACAGCCCCTTCTCCAGGCTGCGTGGCCTCCACAAAAGGACACCCAATGCCCTCCAGGGGCTATGCAAGACTGAGCCCAGCACATTTAAACTCTTCTGCAGTTCCGAGCTGAAAAAACAAACACTAACGGTGGGGGAAAGCAGCGTCCGATGGAGCTGCGGGGTCACACCTGGGCACCCGGGGGCACCCAGCGGGAGAGCAGTGCTCCTGCCGGTCCCCCGGACCCTCCCGCCACGAGGAACCCAGGTGGGGGGCGAGAAGAGGAGGCTCCCGCCACGCAGTGCGAGCCGAGGGATGCGGACACAGCCGGGGAGGCTGCGGGGGCTTGGACCGTGGGAGCGCGGCTGCGGCGGCCAGGACACCCGGGCCGGGCTGGGGACCAGCTGGGGACCAGGACACCCGCGGGGCGACCCCCCCACACACCTCCCGCATCCCGTGCGGGGCTCGGCAGGGCCGCCCCTCTCTTACCTCCCGTGCCGGAGGAGCGCTGGCGGAGCGACTGAACGCGGCACCCGCGCCCATCCTTTATGGCCGCACCGAGGGCCCCGCCCACGGGGGCGGCTCCGCCGGCTCGGAACACACCCGGCCCCGGCTCCGAACACACCCGGCACGGCACGGCACGGCACGGCCCCGGCTCCGAACACACCCGGCCCCGTCTCGATACAGACCCGGCCCCGGCAGGGTGGCGGCGCCGAGCGTGCGGGGGCTCCGGAACGGGAGCGAGGGGTGCGGACGGCGAGGGGTGACACGGGACGGGGGGGGAGAGAAGGCGGGGAGAAGAGGGGGAAAGAGAGAGAGGAAAGGAGAGAGGGAAGCGAGGAAAAAAAGAGAAACAGAAGCCACGAAAAGAAAAGAAAAAGAGGGAAAGAGAGGGAAAGAGAGGGAAAGGAGTAGCAAAATACTGAGGAAAAAGGGGGGAAGGGGAAAAGATGGAAGAAGAACAGATGATGGAAGAGAGGAGGGCAGAACAGGGAGAAAAGGAAGAAGAGGAGAAAAGAAAGAAGGGGAGAAAAGGGGCGGGGGGGGGGGATGGGAGGAAAAAAACCCCAGAGTTAAAAAGGGGGGAGATGAATGAAGAGAGAAGGGGAGAAAAGAAGGAGGAAAAGAAAATAGAGGAAAGGGTGAGAGGAAAAAAAAGTGAAAAAGCTGAGAAAAAGAGAAGGACAGAGCAGAGAGAAAATATATAAGAGGAAGAAAAAAGAAAAGCAGGTTTCTGGTTTGATTTGTTTTCCCCTTGCCACTGTAAATACTGAGCAGACCAGGCAAGGGGAGGCAGCAGATCCTCACCTCTGCTCCCTCCCCAAAGGCAAGAAAAACTAATGCCAAGGGAAACTAACGCCAAGGAAAAGTGACAAGAGGCCAGAGAGTCACTGACTAAAACTGAAAATCCCTTCCTTCACACTGCTGCTGAGCACAGGGAAGGCAGGGGGGTAACAGAGCCCATGGGAGGGAAGGGGGTTGGTCTGTCTGTCCTTCATCCCAGAGAAGATGCTGGGATTAGAGGACTATCAACCTGCCGACCTGCTGATCCCTAGATCTGCACATACCTCCAGGCTGCTCTGAAAACACCAGGTGACCTGGAGCAGGGTCACCCTGCCCAAACCCTGCTGCTGGAGCCCACACCAACATGTAGAGTTCCCAGAGCCTAAATCACCTTGGCACTGCTGAGCCACTGCCCAGCCAGGGGATACAGCTTAGCTAACACATTTCAACCACTGCTTTTTGGAAGATATAGGGCTAAATTTTAGCCCTTGCAACCTGGGGGCTTCAACACCCCCAGAAAGCATGTATTTTGTTTCCCCAAAAATGCTTAATCCTATTTCCCCAGGCAACGAACAGGAGAAGGGGAAAGGCTTCAAACTGAAAGAGAGTAGGTTTAAATTAGATATCAAAAAATAATCCTTCCCTGTCGGGGTGGTGAGGCCCTGGCACAGGTTGCCCAGAGAAGCTATGGCTGCCCCATCCCTGGAAGTGTCCAAGGCCAGGTTGGACAGGGCTTGGAGCAATCTGGGCTAGTGGAAGGTGTCCCTGCCCATGGTAGGGGGTGAAACCAGATGATCTTTGAGGTCCCTTCCAACCCAAACCATCCTATGATTATATGATTAAACCTGCTGAAAAATGCATGCTTAAAAAGAGAACATATTTTCCCACAAAAATGTCCAGCACAAGCTATCAAGCTTAAACCAAGTCAGAAATGCAGCAAAACAAGACATTTTACTCTGTGGTGGAAGAGACCCATGTAAAAAGAGTGAGGGTGCAGGTTAAAAGGACTCCCAGCTGCAAGCAGAGCAGTCTTAATTCTGGGAAAAAAAAAGACATTGATATTTTACATGTACTCTTTTTCTCAGCTCACAATTCCTTAATTCTGCCCCCATCGAAGAACAGAATCAAGTACATCACACTTACACTTGCAGATGTGACAGCACAATCAGCTTCAGCTTTTCTGCCAGAACAGAGAAGATTAAGCTGTAGATATTGCACTCCTGCAGCTCCAGGCATGCCTGGTGCTCCTCCCAGCTCAGTCCCACGCATCCCCAGAGACCTCCGACAGCTCCCAGCAGGCACTGCACTGGGGTGTCCTGGGGAGCACATGGCACAGAGACATGCTGAGGAGAGGCCTGACTGGTGGGCCTTTGGTGGTGCCTCTGTCCCCACCGAGATCTGGGCTGCCACAAGCTCCAAGTGCCGCCCTGCAGCATGGCCACAGAAGCCACCAGGACCATCCCATCCTCTGGCTCACACACTGCCGGGGGTTTGGGTGCCAGGGAACGAGGAGAACAGAGGGACAAATCTCCCACCATTTCAAAACGGAGAGAGTGTGATGTAAGGTACCTCATCTCCCTTCCTGACCCCCATTTTTCTTGGATGAGGTCCTCCAAACTTCACAGCTGTCAGTAAGCAAAGTGTTTCAGCATCTGCTCAAATTCCAAGCGCTCAACCAAGTCCATAGATTTGGTGGGATTGAAGCACGATGAGTTCAGACAATGACAGGATTATGTTTAAAAATAAGCATTGTACTGAAGCACTTGGCTAAATCAGGCTCTGAAAATCCTAGGGAAAAAAAAAATAAATAAAGTTACTCCAGCAGAACTCCAGTCACTCAGCCAAAAAAGCAAGTGGAGTGGTTTTTCCTTAGCTGGTGTGCCAGAAAATAACACCAAGTAGTCCAATGTCTTCCACAGCTCTCTAAAAATACCAGCCAGCACCTGCAACCACAAAGCTGCTGGGTGTCCAGGAGTCACTGGCAACCTTCCCTCACCTGCATTTTGCCAAGGGCAGAGCCCTCGCTGTCCTCTCTGGGTTCCTCCCTTCAGCAATCTTTTCATGGGGAGCATGTTCCTCACACAGGACAGCCAGGGCCTGTTCCCTTTCCATTGTGACAGGTAGATTTTGCTCAGTGTTCAGGCATGACAAAACTGAATGATACAAAACCACCTCCCCAGAACAGAGCAAGCAGAGCTGGGCACCCCAGATAAGATCAGCAGAGGATCTTGCCATGATTAATTGGGATCTGCTGCCAATCCAAGCAGGTGTCCCCAAAGATGTGATTGCAGATAGTCCTGTAGCCAACAACACTTGTAGATGCAGCTGTCCAGGTGATCCACCACTCACAGGAATAGGAGAGCCAGGGGTGTTCAGCCTGGAGAAAAAAAGGCTTCAAGGAGACCTTAGAGTCCCTTCCAGTGCCTAAAGGGCCTGGAGTGCTAGGACAAGGAGGAATGGCTTCAAACTGCCAGAGGGCAGGGTTAGATGGGATATTGGGAAGGAAATTTTTCCTGTGAGGGTGGGGAGGCCCTGGCACAGGTTGCCCAGAGAAGCTGTGGCTGCCCCATCCCTGGAAGTGTCCAAGGCCAGGTTGGACGGGGCTCGGAGCAACCTGGGCTAGTGGAAGGTGTCCCTGCCCATGGCAGGGGGTGGAACAAGATGATCTCTGTAAGGGCCCTTCCAACCCAGAGCTTTTTATGATTCAAGAAATAGGGAAAGCAAAGTTCTGCAGCTTTCACCTGCTACACAGGAGTCTGTGGCAACATGATGAGGAGGGACTGGCCACCTTCACAGGGCAGCAGGGAACCTAATTATGTTCACAAACCTCATTAGGTTTGTCTTGAGGTCTTTCCACAACAAGCTTCTGCTTTCCCCAGACGATGGGGGGCCCTGCATAAGGTCAATGCTCCACTGTGCTCAGCACTGCAGATAAACACACCTAAGAGCGAGCTCTGACTCTCAGAGATAGGTACAGCAGGAGAGGAGGCACCGAGTGCTGGGCAAAACACAGCACTGAAAGCCAGATCATTATTTAATGCTTTGTTTCACATTCATATTTTGTTTAACGGCCTGAACTACAGCAATATATTCTTTTATGCTCCAAAAGCACAAACTTTTACTAATGGGGGAGAGAGAAAAAAAAAAATCAGTCATTTCCCACAATCTCCACAGCTTCTCCCTGTTGACATTGGGAATGCAGACTGCAAGCATCCTCATTTTCTCTTAAGGCTTCCCTTTCCAGCTGGGAGGCAGATGGAAGTTGATACCCAGCCCTGCCTACTCAAGTCAACAGAAAGTTTAAAAAATAAAAAAATGCAGGTTGGCAGCTTCGAGTGCTAGAAAGACGTGGTTTTTGGGGGGTGAGAGAGAAAGCCAATAAGGCAAAGTGCCATATGTGTTGGGTGGGGGAGCTTTTCGATCGCACAGCAAACATCCAAACGGGACAAAGGGAGAGGTTTCCCCATCGCACAGGAGAGGGTTTGCGTGCGGCAGGAGCGAGGCGGGAGCAGCACCGCGCTCACGCAGAGAACGCTCCAGCCAGAGTGCAAACACCCACATCGCCTGACAGAGCCAGGGAGAGCCCTGGAGGAAATCAGGCTGTGATCCATGAAGTGTACAAAGGTAAAAAAGAGCTTCCTGCAATCCTTGGAGCCAGCGCCAGCAGGCCGCTGCATGAAAACACAGCACTGCTTCCTCCCTCTTTCGAGACATCTCGTTCTCTGTCCTCTCCCAGTCACGTTCCTCACCACATCGGTTGGATGATGGATGGAGGAACAAGCCACTACGCTAACAAAAGGAATAAATAGATGACTGCATCAGGAGTCCCCTCTGAAATCACAGCAGAAGGGAAACGAGCAGCAAGTTTCCAGCAGACAGCGACTGCGGTACTGCCCAGCTCCACTTCCCCTGCCAACAGAGAACAATCGAGTCATTTAGTGCCAGACCATGCCTAGAGCAGTGTCAGCAGCCATCAGGAAAGCCACAGGGCTGGTGTCCTGTCCAGCTCCAGCCCATCCGGTTTGGAAGAGATGCACGATGAGGAAACCAAGGGAAGAGAGCAGGGAGAAGCAGCCTCCCCATCACTGCACTTGAGGCAACACAGGGAAGGGACCTGTGCTCGTAGGCTGCTTCACCAGTGTCCTCCTCTGAGCAAGGATGGAGAAAGCCAGAGGTTCCCCAAACTGAAGGAAGGGAGTGGGAAAGCCAGTGCTCGGGAAACGGAGGCAGAAGGAAGCTGACCTCTTAAAAATGGAGTAAAAAGGAAGAGAAGTCCAGGGAGAGGCTGCCAGGGCAACCACGACCCATCCTAGGGCAAGGCTTCTGCTTCCCCTAGCCCAGCCTAAATCACTAACCAAACAATCAAAGAGAAATCACAGTACAGACTTCCCCTCCTCCTCCTCCATACCACCCACCTGTTAGTTTAAAGGTTCATGAGATACAATATTTTTACTGCAGAAACCCCTCAGGGGGCTGGTTTCCATCTACACTGCAGCTCCAAAGCTGCATTTTCACCTTCTCCACCACAACAATAAGGACCAAAGTGAAGGGGAAGATTTTCGGGCTCCAGCATCTGTGGTTTGAGGCAGCACACGCTGAAAGCCCTGCAAAGAGCTGCCGGGAGAGATCCGTGTGTTCCAGTGCTGCCCAACCCCGGGGCCGTCAGCACTCGCCTGCTGACAAGTGACGGTGAACAGCCCTGATTCAGGGAGACAACACAAAGCACACGGATCTTCACGTGGCCTCTGACAGCTGGGCCACCCAGGATTTTAACCATTCTCTGGCTTTTTCCACCCAAAGACGGAATCACAGAATTACTGAGGTTGGAAAAGACCTCCAAGACCACCGAGTCCAACCTGTGCTCGATCCCCACCTTGTCACCCAGCCCAGAGCTCTGAGTGCCATGTCCAGTCATTCCTTGGACACCTCCAGGGATGGAGGGGGGACGCAACAGGAGAAGAGTGTAAGATCTTGCCCACCTGCATGGTAGGGTATTTTCTGTCAATCCCAGTAACCTTTCCCAAAGCCAAGCAACTCAGCAGGATCCCTGAGGAGAGGGTGGCAGAGCATTTGATTTACTGTTTTCAATGTGATGAGAGCTTTTAGGGAAATCAGTTGTGGTGCAATTAGGAATATTACCCCTGTTTTAATAACTACTGGAGATGGCTCTCTCTCCTTCACAGTTCATTTCCCTCTTACCCTTTCCACTAAATAAAGGTGTTACCTATGGATGTTATTTGCTGCTTCATAATTGGCATTACTGCCATTTATTAGAGGGCGTGCTGGAGTGTGACCATGAGGAGGATGAAACCAAACCCTGAGCCAGAATCCTGCCTGGAGCAGCCAAGCAGCCAGCAGAGAACACTTTTCAGAGGCACTGATTTTTACATAAACACTATCCATAAACTTCTCCTCTCTGCACAGCACAGTCTCAAACTAGCAGGGTGACATTAACGTGGCAAGGGCAGGTTTTGACAGAAGCCATGCTATGGCAGGAAAACCTGCATTGGTGACAAGTAGCCCGCCAGGGACAGAGAGGAAAGAAAGGAGTTGGAATGAGGGTGATGGGATCCCCCCCTACCTTCCCTTGCTTCCATGGGAAAGAGTCCTGCTAGGTGTAAAATGACTGAATATTACAGGCCAGTAAGAAATAAAAAATTCATTAAATCATAAATCTTTTGGAAAGCGGATCTACTGGGGAGATTATATTCACTTTTCATGGACATATTAATTCAACGGTGGCATATTATATTGTTCTCTGTGGGGGAAAAAGGCATATTGTTTTAAAGTATGATGTTTAGAGCAGTCCTTTAGGAAGGAAAATAAATATAATCTTGGCAAGGAACACTGACTGCATGAGCACCGAGGAAGGGACATTAAACACAGGGCCCAAGTTCCAGCTGCTGACAGTCAGCAGAGCTGGACTGGAGTTCCTGGAGCTAAGCCCGAGCATGGGAGCTGAGAATGACAGTCACCCCCATTTAGCAGCAACTCCTTGAAAATGTTAAGTAAATAAAGTCAGTGTGGGACTGGTCTCATGGCCCCCTTCCACACATATTGGTCCCACTCCATCTTTGGCTTCCCACCTCTCTCCTGACCCCACAAATGTTGTGTTCCTTTGAAACAGGCACATGCCTCCTCCCTTTGTCCCTCCGTACCTGTAACAGGGTGGTCAGCACAGCCCCACGTGGGACGTAGATTTGAACTCCTCTAGCTTGGCTCCAGGCACGGAGGGCACTGGGATGAGACTCCTGCCCACCATGCACATTCTCCAGACACTCACTCTAAGCACAGGTCCCTGAGGAGCCCTGCTGTCTCCTGTTCCCTCAGGAGGAACCTGTGGATCGTGACAAAAGCTCTCACAACAGCTACAGGAAGGGGTTCAGCAAACATAACTTACTGTACAGCAACTGCTCATGTCCTTGTCCTTCCTCTGTGGTAACTCCCAATCCAAAGTATTTTATTCCAGTGGAACAAGGGGAAAAATCAGTTTAAGATTTCTGCACAAGATAACAGCGACTGCTGAGCAGCTCCTGAGCCCTAAAACAATTCATGCCCCTTTAACCACATCACCCTCTCAGCCAGCTCAGGCACAGATAACCCACTTGACCCATCAGAAAAGATGGGATTTGCTTATCACGCCAACTGCATTGTCCCCGTGCAAACTCCTGTGGACTTCCCGCTTCCCTCCTTCCCTTTGCCCAGCTATGTCTCTGACAGCTTCCCCGAACACCCCAATGAGGTGTGAAATTTAGGGCATCACAGAACTGCACACGGGGCTGTTCCCAGGGAATTACATGTCTAGATAAAATGAAAAAGGGCTGAGAAAACATTAACCACGAACAGCCCAAACAACAAAGTCAGCGCACACCCCACAGACTCCTAATACAACACTAAGCCAGCTGTACCTTAGTTGTGTATTTGCCATGTGTATCCAACACCTGCTCGAGATGAAAAACACTAATAAGGCTGTATTTTTTTTTTCCATACCTGGGCCAGGTTCCCAGCTGAAACAAGCAGTTTATACCAGCCAAACACTTGGACACTTAATTTCTGTGGAAACCCTTGTTGCTGGGAAGTTTAACACTGGATTGATATTCAAGGCACACTGGTAGCAGCACATAGCCCAACACTGTAGGAAGGCAGAGAGGTCTTAGACTACTCATATAATCCAATGTGAGCAGAAGAAGGAGGCAGTCTGAGCTTTAGCTTTTGCCCAGGGCCCCTGGAAAGCTAATTCTATCTGATTACACCACTTCTTTTCTTTTTTTTTTTTTCCATAGAAGAAATAAACAGTCTATTGTACCAAACATAAGGCTGCCTTCTTTTGAAGGAAGATTTATCATCCAGGATAAATCCATGAGTTCATTCCATTTTAGCCACAAGTCCTCAAAGCTGTGTTTTTCACTTCACGATGCAGTATCAGTTGGTCCCGCCTCTGTGCCAGGCAGTCCCCAAAAGAGATTACACTTTTCCTTAAAATAAAAATAATAAAAACAAATGCAGACCATCTCATCAGTTGCTTAAAGCTTGCATAGCAAATTCCATGCAGGCGTGTTAGAGCCATGCAAACACATCCATAAGGAGCTGGGACTGGCTCCCCTTCAGACCACAAACACCAGGAATGCAACGGGAGCAACCTGGTCTAGTGGAAGATGTCCCTGCCCAGGGAAGGGGGGTGGAGTGAGATGAGCTTTACTGTCCTTTCCAACCCAAACCATTCCATGGTTTTATGGCATGACATTGCTCATGAAGAGAAGTGACTGATGGGTGACAAAATCTGCTGTCAGTTGCCCCAGGAGAGGACCCAGCTCTGAAATAAGAAGGATTGCTCGGTGCCTTCCCTACACCAACAGGGGCTCTGTTGTACTGAGCCCGAACCCTGAACTCGTCACAATGTCACTCTGTCTTTGGATCCCATATCCTGTCGGGGAATCTTCTGGGAATGTATTTTGGTTCAGACTTGGGTCAAGGAGAGCTGACTTGACCTGAAAATAAATCCAGGCGATCTCGAGCTGAAGAGCTATTGACTACTGTTTGCAATACAATAAAGTGAGCAGATCAAACTCGGCTGAAAGCCAGGGTTAACATAAATCCAAGCAGAAAGGGGAACAAGAAAATTCATTCACCACCATGACAAAGGGGACATTTTTTTGCATTGGTAGTATTCAGAGCAGGGACTGAAAGCACTTCCCTGGCAGCAATTTTAGTGTCCCATACGGTGTGTGCTGTTTAGCCGTGCTGAGATCTCCGCCACACTGGCAGGAAGATAAGAGGTGTGTGACTGTGTGTGTGTGAAAAAAGGGGTGGTGGGTTCTTCTTTTTTTTTTTTACCATTTTTAACGTCACGAGCAGGAATTCCTCTGCTCAGGCACAGGGCAGCTTTTGTGAGAGGTATTTTATATGGATCCCCAAGGAAAGGTCTCAGTGGCCAGGCTCTGAGCACTCCTGTGTGCACATGTGAGCAATAACTCCTGGTTTATGCTCCAGGAGAAATGCTGGTTGTACTCGCTGAAGCTCCAGGATGAAATCTTCTCCTGGCTCATGCTAAGGGGAGTTGTACCACTACCTTCCCTGAAGTTAGCCTTTCTCCTCTGCTAGGAGCTTTTATAACATTTCTTGGATAAAGCAAGTTTCAATCCAGCTGATACTTCCTGGGTCTGTAGTGCAGGTAGCTCCCTGCCCACGCTGCAATACATCCTCAGAAAAAAGGGGACAATCTCCCCCAACTCTCCTCCTCCTCAGATCCAGAAGCAGCAGCTTGACTCACCAGCCCCTACCCATAACACATTTCTCACTCAGTAAATTTTCCAGCTTCTGGTTGTCCAGCAAAGACTCAGGAGGATTCTCTGTCCACCCAGCAGCCAAAACACAGTAATTTGGAAATTTTGCCAAAGTCACAACTTTACCAGCAAAGCTGTCCTACAAGGGTCTGACACAGGCATCCTCCAGAACAAGCTGTAGATAACAAGAAGACCTACTATCCTTTGACATCACCTTTTTATGCCCATTCTCAGTATCCTCAGAGTTCTCCTCAGCATGAGCTTGCGCATGATCCCAGCCTAGAGCAACTGGTTCATCTCAGAGGAAATATTAAATGCAGTGTAGTCCTTCTGCTGGCATTCATTACCCACTCCATTTTACAAATGGGGTCTGGTCAAATCCCTCTAGTCTTCCCAGACAAGATGGACCAGGGTAGCTGCTTTCAGGAGATGAAGGCAGCCTCTGTGGGAAGCACGAGTGCCACATTCCTCATTTGAGTGCAACTATTTCTAAACACAGCTCAGGGAAAGCTGCATATTTATTTTTTCTATTGCGTTAAAACCCATTTTATTAACCAACTTGTACTTTAATGTAGATGATGCCTTTGTTTATAGAATAAATTATGCTGTTCCTTCCCATCTCCCACTGCGATTGCATGATTCCTGGTCAGATTGTATAATGTTTGATCTAAGAATGTATAAACTCCACTAAACAAAGCTGCAATAGAAAGCTGAATAATAAGTCAGGCTCCAACTTCTCTCGGGGGAAAAAAAGGTGAGTTTGACAAAGTAACATGCTGAGAGAGCCTGGGAATCTTTCCGATGAAACAAAGTATTTTAAGAGGGTCTCAATATTCAAACTCAGCGTTTCAGATCTGCACCCTTTAAAGTTGACAGGAACTTCACCTCTGACTCAAGCAAAATCTTCACAAAGTGGGATTTCTTTTATAACTGTGTGAAAATCAACACTTTCACTTGCAATTCGCAGCACCACAGCCCTGCTCACGTTTTTGCTCCAGAAACAAGTTGCACATGAATATTCACAGCCAAGCAATGCCAGCTCACAGAAACTTTCTAGTGCTGGGAAGTTCTTTACACGACTCTCTCTCTTCCAGATCAGGAATGACAGAAAAAAGGCACAGAGCAGTCGCCCCACAGTGACTTTGCAGGTGGTTGCCCAGTCGCTTCCCACCTAACCTGCAGTGCAGCGAGGATTTGCTCTGCCGAGGCAAGTCTATGGAATATACACATGGAAGCACAAGTATTTTTGAACGGGCACATCTTCCCTTCACAAAAAACATCCATCATCACAGTAGCTCAATGTCTCAACCCCTCTTTTCCCTGAGACATATGTTTTCAGGAGCGTCTTAATGCTCCTTTTTTAAAAGTCATTTCCGCCTAGAACAGCAAGGAACATGAGGAAAACCAATCCTGGAGATTTTCTAGCACTCAGGAGAGGTCCCAGTGAGGAGGAAGACCTGCACAGTCTTTTATCCATTACCTGCCCCTTCTTTGCTCAGGTATCGAGTGCATTGCAGTCACAGTATCTGAGCACAGCATGGCAGCTCACACCAATAAAACTAATTAGAAAAGAGGGAGAATCATGGGTTTTAATATCCTAAGCTTGATGGAGAGGGAATTAAGCCTTTTTTTTAATGCAGCAAACAGTCTTCAACTTAAAGCTGTGGTTATTTCAACTCTATCTCTCCTGACCGGTGTAATTCAGCCTGAAGCAGGACAAGAATAACAAGGAAGGGAAATCACTCAGGAGTAGGGGGTGGAAAAAACACTGATACTGCCTCATGAATAGTCACATTTCAAAGCACACGAATGAACCCCAGCAAAGCAGTGGAAACCAAAGTTACGAGCTCAGTTACCAACCAGACCTGGGGCAGAGACTCTGCCTAGAACTTTAAAAATCCAAGCAAAATGTCATTCCTTGGTGGTGTTCCATCCTTAAGCCAGTCTGAAGTCATTTCCAGGATCTGATGGGTGGAGTTACATCATGTACTGGATAGCCAGAGGCTACCCTGCTCCTCCCTTTGCAGGAAGGATGTCCCATCCTCTCCTCCCTCTGCACGACCTTCGCTTTCCAGGGTCTTCTCCAGCACCTTTCAGCTGCACCAAGGCACAAAAGAAAAAGAAAGGAGCTGTTTTCCAGTCATGATATTACTGGCACTGAGAAAAAGGACATTCCCTGAGGCTCCTTTCCACTCTCTAAATAGCCAAAAATTTGTTCTCCACCAGAATAGCTTTCAAATGAAAGGTCAGAAAGAAACGTAGAGCTGACATCAAAACTATCAGTGTAAATTGGTGCAGCCCTTGCTGACCTCAAGGAAACCAGGAGAGTGGGAAGCAGAGAACCATGCTCCTCTGAGTTTAATATATTTATTTAAAACTGGATGCCAGGAAGGTGAACAAAAATAACGTTTGAAAGGAGAGAGGGGCTACTTACGGGATGGCAAGACAATTTGTGTTTACAGGGTCATGAGATAAATGCAACATGCCTCATCTGAAACAAATTGAGAACAAATTAAGCACCTAAATTGAGACAAACACTTGAGCCATTTATTAAGTCTTGCTTGGGGTATTAGAGAAAATTCAGTTTTAAAAGCAAGTTGCAGAAAGCTCTGGAACATGCCTTCTTGCTTTACAGAGCATCTTATAAGGATGAATCAGGTACTAAAGTTCTTGCCAGCAGTTATGTTGCTTGGCTGCCTTAAAAAGCAAACAAATAAACAAACAAAAAAAACCCCAACAATGCCTTATGATGCCTGATGGAAACTTCAGGCTAGTCCTGGAAAACTCCCCAGCCCACCAATAGAGCTGGTGGGGAGCGTTCCAACAGGCAGGCTTTGGATAGAAAGAAGGTTTTCTCACGAAAAAAAGTTGGGTTTCATGAAAATATTTCAGTTTTCCAGCAGGACAGAAATTGAAGGAATGACGTCTTAATTTTCAGGCAAGGTTAAGTCATCATTTGGTCTAGATCAGCTGCTACTCCCCACACCCTTCGTGAGTGAAGCTTTCTGCTGGAGCTCCATTAACACGATCCATCCAACCCTCTCCCAGGAGGGACATTGCTTCGTTGGCATCCCTCCTGTATCCTGAGAAACACAGTCCAGCCAGGGGAGAACGGAGGCAGCTGCTCCAGGCTCTTGCACAGAAACAGGAGGACTCAATCACGCTCTTAACATAGAGAAGAAAAAGATCCCCTTGGTTTTGCAGCCAAGCTGCAGTGATGAGTCGGGACGCTGATGGTCAAGCCCAGCGGTGTAATCGGTACACACCCACAGCTGGCTCAGGGAGCAAGGCAGGGGAATGTGTGGGTTATTGCACGGAGCCAGGGCTGGGAGCAGCAGGATTGCCACCAGGCCAGCTGCAACCTCTGCTGGTCGGGCTAAATCCTCTGCAGCCCCCAACAACCCATTAATGGCCAGATGGAATAAAGGGAGGGCAAAAGGCACTTCCAAGCGATCTGCAAGATCTTCACTGAGCAGATAATTGTTCCAGGCAAGAGGCCCACACATCAGGGGTGACTGGGCTTGCAAAACAGAGGTTACACATGCTTTCGGGGTTTTCCAGGTTCATCAAGGCATTTTGGTCCGTTCTTCAGGACTTGGGCATGAAGTATTTATTAGCACAGACAACTGGCTGGGTAGCAGGGACAGCTGGCCACAGTGGGGCAAACACCTGGTGCCTGTGACCAGGCGCTCCAGAACAACTTCTTGTGTGAGCGAGGACATGCCAGGAGGTCAGAAGCAAAACAAGAATGAATTTAGGGCAGACCCTGGGACTCCTAATTGGTCTCACAAGCGTGCACAGTGTGTTTGCACAGAGCAAAAGGTACTGCTCACTGCGTTTGGGCTGTAACTATCAATAATCCTTTGTGATTGCCCAGGAGTTCAGCGCAAGGAGTTCAGCGTCAGGTCAAGACGCCACAAACAATTCCTTTGCTCCAGAGATCAACGTGACGGGTATTTACTTCATGCCCTGAGCCATACAACCACTGTTAGTTCTGTGTCAGCTAATCTGAGCAGATGGGTGCACGCTGATGGAATCTCAACCCCTCAGGATTGTTTTGTCAAAGGACCATCGTGCCCTGCCTCACCTACAAGGATTTGCTGGCATTCCATGAGCACGCCTGGAAGAGCACTGAGCTGGAAATCCCAACATGGAGCCAGAAATAAAGACTATTTCTCTGTCTATGTACTGAACAGCAATCTCTTGACCTTCCCACTCGAGAAAAATTTACCTTTGTAAGATTTCAACCAGCATTTACATCCCCATAACAAATCCACACAGAACAGGGCAATGAGACAGATTAACTGGCTATGAGAGTTTTTGAGGTCAGTGAAGTCAACAGAGTAATTTCGTGTTGGGCTTCTTTCAAGTAATGTACAACAAAGCCACTTATTTACTCAAAAAGTATCTGGGATGACATAACCCTGCTCACACCAGCAAGACCCAACTGAGGCTTTTCACCCCTTGCCTACATTTGGCCATTGAAGTCTTCTCTGAGTTACACCTGAAACTTCACACTTTGGGACAGCTGCTTTTGGAATCCTTTAGGATCTGAGGCTACCAGTTAAACATCAAACAGCCTAACAAGGACTTAGACAGAAAGAGGGTAAAACAACACTCTTGAGAGTCAAAATGTGGCTCTGCTGAAGATAACATGAATTGTGTTTGGCCGAGACATCCAAGGTTAGACCTGGACAAAGTCACTCTTAGAACCAACAGTAAAACAGCGTAGTTCTAAAATACAACTGATTGCATCCACAGAGAATGACACTGCATAATAAAACCCAAGCTAAGAGTCCCACCACCAGCAGTACTTAGCAAAGACAGTCCATTCCACAAAGTCCCCAGTGGGAACCCCTGGGAGAGGATTCAAGAAGCAAAATGACCATGTTTAGAACTTGTCAGGAGCTTGTAACTTGCCACATAGGTTTCAGGAAACTCTCATACTTATTCCTACCTTCCTTTTCTCCTTCCTGCAGATCATACAAGGGTTTTAAAGTAAGCCTGGTACATGTCAATGCCATCTCTAAGGATCCTCGTTCCTGGGTGGATCCTCATTCCTGGATATTCACAAATGTTTTATTGCACAGCTGAAAAACAGGAGAAGAAATAAATTACAAAGCATCGTGAACGAACATGCCCTCCCATGAGGCACTTAAAGTACTTACAGGAATAATTTACAACTGCATTACAAAATCTCTTGTTCTTTAAAGTGATGCTGATGCTGCAAAAAAATATAAATCAATACTGCAGAGGGCTTTCAAAACTGCTGTTACTTGGGGTTTATGAGCAGGCTACGATGTCCAAGTTAAACGTGAGGGCTGCATGCCTACAAACCAGCTACGTTCTTCCCTTCTGTGGGCTTTAGGCTGTCAAATCAAATGCAGAAATAGCTTCAAAAAGGGTTCAGAAAATGTAGGCGCACCCCAAGAACCTGACAAATTGTGCCTGCTCTGACAGACACAAAGCCATCTGAACTACTGAGGAGCAGCAAAGCTTTAACACATGGGGAGTCACAGGCTTCTGGTGACACGGAGCTATTGGCAGCTGCCCTACTCATTATGCCCTGCCATCCTTTGAAGGCTATAAATCAATACCCCACACGCTGCTACAAGCTGAGCCCACGGGTCGGGACATTCTCTCACCCCCTCAGTGCAGGGTAACACATTGCTTGATCCTGCTATGGGGAGTGAAGAGGGGAGCGAGGAACAGAAAACCTCCAGCTTGCTGCTGCAGGTCTGGGGAGCATCAAGGAGCCTGGACTGTGGTCCCTCTGGGCAGGCACAGATGCCGCTGGTGGGTATTTGCCATGGCCCTGCGTGGCCAGGCTGACACCTTCAGCCCGGTGTCAGAAGGATGACTCCTACAAACACTGCCTCCACTCAAAGCCAACAATAACTTCAACAAGAGCAACCCTTCAGCACGAGAATACCATCACAAGGTGCATCTTTAAGGAAGCGTTTTAATATTGATCAACCCCAGGAACCCGCGTTTGCAAGGGATGAAAAAAGGCTTTAAGCACATACGACAGGATCACTGTTGTCCAAGCCTTTGGATGCCTTTGTTGCCCTATCAAGACACTCCAGCGACCCGCTGGGCTCGTCCCCCTCAATGCCAAAGGCTGGCTCCAGCCGCTTTTCATCGCTGTCTAAGAAATTATCACAGGAGACTTCATGGAATTAGGCCTCAAAAATGGGGATGTCAGTCCTCCAGGGGGACTAAGCCTGCCTCATGAAAGCGACTCCAGCCTTTGCTTTTGCTGCACAAGGTGTTTCTTTTTTACCCTGAGGATTTATATCAAAGCAAGACACTAGTCAAGACGCGGCGAGCCGCTGTACTTTGTACCTCTTTGTAGTTTATCAAGGTGAATGGCAGCAGAAAAAAAAACCCTCAGAGGTGACCAGGCACAGAGATGGCCATCTAAAGTTTCATACTTTGGTACAAGAAAAATAAAAAACCCACCCCCATGTTTTTAGTAAAAGCAAACCTGGTCTGTCTCAGCAACAGGACTCCATTCAGAAATGGGCAACGGGAGCGTAATGAGCTGCACAAAACCAGCCACGTCATTTCTCCCATGGACCAAAACCTCTCTCAGGATCCACTGCCTGTCTGAAACAGCCTGGCTGAGCACAGCCCATTCCAAGGCCAGAACACAGCACTGCCCAGGCCACAGGACTGTCCAGTCCCTTTTTCCAGTTCCCTCGTGGACCTGGGGGAGGATTCGTTCCTAAGGCGATGTGTCTCAGGGTGGCTCCAGCGTCCTATGGGACTCGAGGTACACGCTCCAGCTGCTGATCCTGCTCATAAGAAATAACAGGGGCAGGATGTACAGGGATAATATTTGCACTGAATGTATGTTTTGCAAGAGCGTGCTTCAGGCCCAGCTGTGTAAGCAAAGCGGGTAAGGAGAGGTGTCTCTGGTGAAGCCCAGCTCTGCAGCAGGCGAGCTGGAGGAGGTCACAGATCAGCAACCTGGATGGAGGATGAGGGCAATTCAAGGCTCTGGATAACACACTCATTTTTCCTTCTCCTTCCATTCCTGACTCTCCCTGATCTCTGCAATCTCTCATCTTGGGGCACCCCCAAAATAAAAAGCCTGCAGTGTTATGTCTGCTTTAAATAATGCCTACTGAACCCAGGCTGCTGCATCCGGCATGTTCAGCTCACCTGGACAGGAACCAGTGCCCCAGCAGGAATTGGGATGATGCTCCCATTCCAGCAGCCACCTCTTACCCAGCCCATGGGGAAATCCCAAAGCTGACAAGATTAAGGAGAGGAGACAGGAGTTGCCACTTCGCCACACCCCTCAGCATCTTCCTCTGAAAAGTTTAAGACTTCTTACATGGCCAAAACATCTCTTGCAATGACAAATTTAGTGATGAAGAAGAATTAAAACTTTCAAACATTGCAGCTGACACACCCACTGGATAGATACAAGCCATTCCTAAAAAAAAAAAGCACCCAAAAGGGAAACAGTTCCATCTAGAGAAAAAAACCTACATATTGCCTTCAGACCGGGCTGGACTCCTACAACATATATTTTCACAGGCATTGAAGAAAATGTGGTCCAATCCTTCCCTTTTCCTCCTGGATATAACACTTTCTCCAAACTGAAAACAAAGAAAAGCTGGGAATCCTTCAGCTGGAATGACTGCAGGGTTTCACTGCAGAGGTTTTATCCAAAACACTCCCTAAACATCTTCACTCAGCAAAAGAGGGCTGAGCTTGTAACTTCTTATTGTGCTCTATGTTTTTATTGCATCTCTGAAATGAAGACAGCATAAAATGAATTGGTCTTAATCCCTTTCTTCCCTAACTGTGTGTTCAGGGGAAATAACAGGATGAACTAAAATAAAAAAAAAAAAAAACACAGATAAAACTCATATTTAGCTTTACGCAGGAGTAAAGCCCTTCCTTGCTGGACATTTTGACCCAGATATCTCCTTACTATGGCTGATCCAATCTACAAAATTTCCTTTCATTTTCAGTCTGGATATGAAATGCCAGTGATACAGGGGACAGAAACATCTGTAAGGTGTCCATCTTTTCTGGCCCTCACCAACACACAGGAATTGTCATAAAACAATAGAGAAAACGAGAAATTGATTCTTGGCTGAACTACAATGAAGCTGTAGCTCTCCCTTCACTTCCAGAGCTTTGTTACACAGATTTGATTGGATGAACTCAGTTATACAGCACACTGGAGATAAGTTGGTGAATTAGCTTTGCTTGTGCTCAAGCCTGTCATGTCAGACTGGTTTGGCCTGGCATAGAAGGTGGGGAGAAGGTGTGATATTTAATGTTATTTATTTAGTGATGGGCCTCATTATTCCAGGAGGGGAAGATGGCTGCAGAGAGGGAAGCTGAGGGCAGAGGTTCTCACAGCCACCACCCCGGCATCTGGATACAATTCCCTGCACAGAGCTCATTTGCTGGTGTAGTTTTCCAAAGTTCACAGAAGTTTTATGGGCATTTTGAACGCTAGGAGGGGCAGGGAGATGTCAATATCTTGGCTGGGGTGGGTTTTTTAACTTCTTGCTGGGCTAACTCTTGGCTTTATTATTTCCAGTTCCAATTAATATAATACCAGCACCAGAACACTGCAGAAGGGTGTGACAGAGCCAAACTGGCCTGTGCAAGTAGAGAGCAATTGCTTTCCTCTTCCAAAAATGGGGCATCCACCCTAATACAGCATCAAGTGCCAGAGGGACAGATTGTTACAGCTGCTATTGACCTCTCTCGAGATCCTTGGGAGCTAATCCCCTCTGGACAGGAGGGAGAGCCTTCCAGTACTCATCTGTCACTGGACAAAAATCAAAGGCAAGTCCAAAAGCTTCACCTGATTTCAGGAGGGGGCAGTTATCTGCTAATGATGGTGTCTGCAAGGCACGTGGTCACACTGAGCTGGATGCAAAGCTTGGAAAGCACAGCGGTGCCACCTCCCCTTGAAACTTCAGTACTCTGTTAATAAACTGGAGACACTGGTTATCAGAGGGTCCACCAGTCCCTCCTCAGCTGACTAGAACCAACACACAGAAATCTTTCAAAAAGACAAAATTGCACAAGTGTCCCGTTGCAAACCAAGTTTTTTTGGAGGCTTCCAGCGCCACTTGATAAAGCAACACATTTCCAGAAAATGAAAAACCAAATGAGCAAAGTCAAACCTGAGGCTTTGTTTGCTTTAGAGCAAAGGAACCAGCCCCCAGAAGTGAAACCTTATCCTGTGACTCCAACAGGACGAATTCCTGTCTCTGCCTTGCTCCTAGACTTTCCTCCATCCAGGCTGGCCTCCGGAGGGTCCTCCTCTGGCCACATGAAAGGCTTTTCACACCCCTCTATGGCACCAGCCTTTACTAGAGCCTAAAAGTCAGACTGACTGTTAGATCCCTTCCTGCTAGATCTGAGCTCAGGCTGGTCAGCCTTAAGTTTCCAACACAGAGCCTAAATGTACCGTGAGAAAACCTGGAAACAGAGGCACTTAGGGTTTTAATAAATGGAGATTTGCCTAATTTGAAGCTCAACATCAGATTTCTGCTGTACCTAAAGTAAATACCACCCATTAATGGAGAAAACGTGGGAATTTTTTTTTTCCTCATAAAAATAAACACACATGAAAATTAAAAGCCATAGCCTATAGCTTTCTAAGGACTGCCTTGAATAAATTGCACATCTACCCATTTTCAGGCATGGAAATGCATTGGACTGAAAAAAAAAATGAGTGTTCTAGAGCTAAGCAGCCTTTTTTCTCCAGTTTTATAGAAATGATGCCGAGTTCAGACTGCCCAAGGTAAGACATCAGGGATGTTCCTATAGCTTGGCACAGTGCAGATCCCTGTGCCAAGTGAGCTCCCACCTCCCCACTGCTGGGGCACGTGGAAGTGGTTGAACCAGAGAGACCAAGCAGAGTGTGGGGAGCAAGCTGGAAAAGGTGATGGAAATTTAAAAAATGAAAGAGAAAAAAGAACAATCAAAGCTTCCTGATGGGTTTCCCAGCTGATATCAAATACCAGCACCAGCTGGTTGCCGGTGGATATAACCCACACGAAGAACAGAGCTCTGGTTTCTGTCAGTCACAGCAAGAGGGAGTGGACTGAGCCCCGCATAAGGGCTGAAGCTGGATTTGGGGAAAACATTCCCAAAGCAAGCTGACTCTTCTTTCCACACACCAGTGAGGGACACCTGCTTATCACCACCACTTCTGTGCTGGGCAAGGATGGCACGTGATGGCTCAGGGTGCCAGGGGCTGGTGCCCACAGAGAGGGAGCAGACACTCCAGTGTCTCTGACAGCAGCAAGTTATACAAATCCCCACAGATTGCACCCATTTACATGTTTTAACCTCATTCCTCCCACTGCATTCTCCTTCCCAGACTTCCCCACCGTCCACAGCAGCACTTCCCACAGCTCCCATCTCCGTGACCTCTCTGTTGTCCCGCTCCCCCACCTCCATATATGAACGTCACCTGTAAAACCCAACCACAGCCGGATCTCCCTGACCTGTGCACCACACAGAAATTCCTCCTGCCAACATCAGACATGCTTGAATTAGCAAGGAAATGAAAACAAGCCACGGGAAAGCAGCAGGCTGGGGGAAAGGTGGAGGTGGAATGCTAAGCAATCACGTCAAGTCACGGCTGGCCACATCCCATTAGCCAAGTCTGAGGGCTCCTTGTGTCAAAACAGCATCTCTGTAGCCAAGGAAAGATTCTGCATGCCCAATCCTGCAGCACTTTGGACTCTTCTGTGGGCCAGAGACTCCTTCAAGGCCTTGGCAGCCGGTGGCTACACATCCCATAGCTCCACAGCTTTATACCAGGAGAACCCAGAAACCACCAAAGGCTCAGCCAGACAAAACCACCACTTTCAAAGATGCTTTCCAAGGTCACTGTGCAGCTGGGAGAAAGGAGTTTGGAGAAGAATTAATGAATTTCGTTTGGTACTAAAAGTTTGAAAAGTTCTGATAATAGTCATGGAAACTCCTGGAAAAAACCACACCAACAGGAAAACAATCCACCACTGCTGTTTCCAAAACAAGCTTGTTTTCCTCTTTGCTAGTTCTAACACAAACACCAGGGAAGATTCCCAGCACTGATACAAGCAACTCTCTTACCCACCTCATAAAAAGGGCGGAAAGTGGGATAATAATATGTTCATTTTCTTTCCTTCCAATATCTCCTCAGCCTCCTTTTGGCCTTGAGCATCCCAGGAGATGGTGCAGAGGTGAAGACACCACCAATAACACCCTCTTAAGGTTGAGCAAATTCAAGCATTGAACAGTTTCTGTGATTTACCCAAGCAGAACCATAATCTCAACTTCTCTGCATGTGTAAGATTGTCTCCCAAATTTATCTCACCAGTTCAAAACACGACTCTGTGGGAGGCAGGGGGGAACTGTCATTGAATATATGTATTTATATTTCCTAGTCCAAGGAGGTATAAAACTATTTCCAATACTCATTATGCCCTTTTCATTAATGTATTTTTTAATGCTGTGATGTGGTTTAGTGGTTTTTTCATTGTTAATGCTCTTAAAGGCCCATCTCCTCCAAATATCCCTTTAAAAGAACATGAGCTGCAAGAGCAGCAACCGCAACAATACACAAGTTGGGCTGCAACAGCAACTCTGCAGTGGTCCAAAAACAAAAATAAAAATCGGTCTTTGGCTCTTGGTAGGTTAATTAACTGAAGAATGAGGAGGACTTTCTTCCCAGGACAGGCTGCTTGCTCCCCACCACAAAAAGGGGTCTCCTATGCAGGGGAACTTTTATCAGTTGTTCCTAAGCTCTCCAGATCTGATCACACTCTAGTCTTCAACAGGATATGGAAAGAAATAAAGTTATATGGAAAGAAATTAAGTGACCACCTTTAAAATAGCTCCACAGATTATGACCCTGGGAGAAGACACTCAAGAAACATTAAAGATCAGATTTAAATCCAACGCCTGTAATGAAATCTGTACTTACAGATGTAACTCCCTCCTTAACAGGCTGGACCAAATTCAACCCTGCTCCAAACCACCCGGAGATGGACCTGGCCCAGCCATCTCCAGTCTTAATGAAAGCTTGTCCATGATTTGAACCCAGCAACAATTAACCTTGACAGGGGGAGATAAGATTCAAGTTTCAAAGCACAGAAAGTTTACTGGGGTTTTGTGCTCTTTCATGAGGCTCTGATTATTATTTTAATGCAGTTGTTTGTGGTTTAGTTTCCCTTTTTTTTCCCCCCCTCCCCTTAATGGTAACATTGAAAAGATAAAAGTTTATGCACTCATGGCAGGAGCCAAAGGATGTCCGAACTCCAGCCTAGCTCCACCCCACTGCACTCATCGGATATGCTTCCAGACAAGGGGGAATCAGACTAAGAGATGCTGTGGATAGTTCAGGACTGACTGGCCTCAGACATTTTGGAAAAGGGAAAAGAACTCATTAGACTCACAGGAAAGCCAAGAGTGGTTATGAGAGCACTCTTTTAGGAGACTACAATAAGAAGCCAACAGATCTCTCCCTACTTCCCAGCAGGAAGCCTGCAGTCATCCCTAACAGTGCTGATAGACTCCCGTGCTTGGCGAGGCTCCCACCCAACCATCTGGAGCTCATCCACCGAGGTACAGCTCTGAGGAAGCAGAGCCTGGCAAAGGTGTTCAGAGGGCAGCTGGGGAGAGGGGTTTGGCTCCTGAGCTTCAGCACAGCTTCACTTGACAGCAGGTGAGGGCACATCTCCTCTGAGGATGGAGCAGCTCCGATGGCACCGCAGTCCTGAATGAACTGGGATAACCAGCAGCCCCTGCTGACAGCAGCACGTGCCTGGAAACCCTCCCCAGAGGCCAAGCCAGCAGCTGGGCAATGCTCCTGCTGCACTTGTGTCGGTACCTGAGCTTGTTACACCCTGCTGACCTCGTGTCTCCAGGACCCACAGAGCCACAGCAGCTCCTGCCCCACAGAGCGGGACCTGCGTCCCTTCTGCTGTCACCAGCTGGGGTTTTCAGCTGGCTGATGCCTTCAGCACAGCTCCATCCCACTGAGGGCTGGCAGTTTGCTTGGCACCTCTGACGCTGCTTTGAAGGCAGCCCCCTCCTCGAGGGCTGTTAATGAGAGCCTGTTTCTCTAGTGAGGTGGAAGTACGGCTCTGAAGCCTCTGCCAGAGCTTTCCCAGACAATGCAGCCACAGGCAGTCTTTAAATAAGAGGAAAGAATCAAAGGTGGGGAGTGACCTGGTCAAATCAGCTGGGGAAGATGTAGGGGGAAAGTGGGAGAGAGCAGACACACACTGTAGTTTTCTTCCCACGTCCATTGGGCAGCAAAGAACAGTGGCATGAGAGGTCACAGGTGCTCTCAATATTGGCAAATATCACATAGAAGGGTTTGCCACCTACACTGGCAGAAAATGTGCCATCAGCATAAGAGAAATGCAAATTACGGTGTAGTATAATGCATAGATATATGGAATTTATTTATTTATAGCCTCTCCCAACACATGTACACACGCTTGTGTACCCACAATATTTTCTTGGCTGCACTTACCCCTGCTTTGCATTCAGACTGCATGCACTGAAACCAGTCATTAAGTTAAACACATGGACTTCCCTTCTCTTATCCTAAATCTAACTTAGAGGACACCTTGCTGGAGGTGAGGGGAGCAGGGAAAATAAAAAAGCAGAAGAATGAGAAAGGGACAAATTTTTTGCCATGAAGCCACCACTGGATCATGTAACTGCCACCCATTGCAGCAATGAAAAGACAGCCCAGGCTGAGCTGTTCCTCTCCAAAACACACCTCCATGTTAAGATGAAGCTGCCACATCCTCACTTCTAGCCCACTCCCCTGCCTTTTCCCCACAGAAGCCCTCAGAGGTGCAACTCACTCACCTTCCAAAGTGAGGTTCGCGGCAGCTCCTCAAGGCTCATTCCAATATTTCCAGGTATTTGTTGGCATGCTGTAAGCGCACTCAGTTCCCTCCTTAAACCTCCTGCAGCTCTCTGCCCTCACACTAGGAGTGACCTCTTACTATTAGATTACCACATTCAGCCAGAAACTAGGAAGCTCTTTTTCCAAGGGGCGTCTTGAGCCCAGGATTGGCACATGGCTTTTAAAGCTTATTGCTCTCACTGAGACCACCAGCCAGTTAAAGCACAGCCTGTTTTCTAAAGAGCAATCCCACAAGGATTTGCCACTATGATTTAAATCAGCTGTCAGAGGAGACTGAGGGTGGGGGTGGTGAGGAGGGCAAGACCCAGAGATGCACCTGGCCAAGTCCTGCAGAAAAGATGCACCTGCAGGCAGAATTCAGGCTCCTCCCAGAGCCTGAAATGGCACCAAACCCACAGCTGAACCGTGTCTTCTTTCAGATTTTCAGCCACTAGATCAAGGGACAAAGGCACAAGGGCACAGCCATACTCTGCAGCCTGAGCTGCCCCAGATTTTTTGAACTACCTTGGAAAGCTACTGCAAGGGCTTGAGGGGAAAAAGTGCTCCCAGTAACACAGAAAGCCAGGTTTCAATATTGTGTGTATCATGGTCTGGCTCGCTGCAGGTCACCAACCTCGTACAAAACCTGGTTTGAGGGGAAAAGTCTTTCTAGTAGCACAGGAGTCTCTAAAAAGGGGAAAAAATGCAGCATCACACCTCCAGAAAAACAAGACACACTGACAAACTGACTGCACACAGCTCCCAAGCCACAAACGAGCCGTGGGCAGTCTTGATTTTTAACAAGAAATCACTAATGGTGTATTACAAACTTAAAGAACAGCTCCTGGGGCCAAACCACCAAACCAGGACTCCTTCAATATCCCACAGCTTGTGAAACGTTGCAGAGCAGCGCTCTGAGCTGCTGCTGAGCAGAGGATGGCTCAACCTTTGCCACATCCTTCCCTGTACAGCTTTAAAGTGCCATCCTAGCACAGCGTTTTTCCTGCTGCTTGATGATTTCAGACCCTTGACCTGGGAATGGTATCACATCTGCTACCCATTATCAGGGAGGGAGAAAAGCTCTCCCCTCCTCGCTTCCCCTGCGTGTAGCTCGAACAGTGTTGTGTCTGTGAGAGCTGAAAGCAGTCAGGCTGTAATTCAAACAAATCAGATCTAATCACCCTTATCAGAAGGCTGATAAAAATCAGCAAAACTGAGAGGCTACAAAAACACAAGGCAAAGAGGTATTTCATGATGGGCATGGAAAACCAACACCTCTGAAGAGCTGTTTTCCCCACAGAGACATCAGATCACAGTGGGGCACTGCTGAAGAGTGTTTTGCAGACCTAGAAAATGTTACTTCCCAAACTCTGATGCTGGAGAGGGCTGTGAGGCACAGAGGGCTGCATTCCAGAATGCCCCCTAGCTCCCAAATTTTGGACAAAGCAGTCACAAAACCACTACAGGTGGACTAACACCATCTCAGCCAGATGTCTAATGGGTGCAATGATGTCCAAACAAAACATGGAGACAGATCCAGGTGCTGTGGAGCGGACCATGAGTCTTACTTTGCTACGAGAGCTCCCAAGCCCAGAGCTGGACACTGGCACAGGCACACAGCCGGAGATGAGGGTTTTCTGAGTCCAGGACTCACTTTTAGAGGACAATACAGCTCTAATGGAGCCCTGATGTCAATCCTCCATCTGCACGTAGCAATATCCTGCAGCTGGCTCCCCTTTGCCTGGTCAGCTCCCAGTCCCAAATTCACCAGCTCCGTGGCACTGCACCATAACAGGAACAGTCCTTGGCAGGGTTCCTGCCTGGAGCTGCCTGTACTTTGTGAACCAGGGTTGCGATCACATTTTTCTGGTTAAGATCACCTCCAGAGGAACCACCTGGAGTCCTTGGCCAGCTAAAGGAGAACCTCTGCCCTCATGTGACTCACTTTCCCATGGCAGAGGAGCATGGGAAGCACTTAGGAGAGGAGCATTTCGCAGGATGAGCAGACACGGGTGCGCAGGCAGACAGGGAACTTCCTGACACACACCCTGGGACTGTCTGCTGGCCACGAGGGCCGAGCCCTGACCTCCCTCCAGCCAGCCTGACACAAAACAAAGCTGCACTTACCCACTGGCAGTGAATGTCATGCAGTGACGGAAAAATAGGGGTTGGAAGAGGCCTCGGGAGGTCACCTAGTCCAGCTCTGTGCCCCGTTGGAAGAGTCAGCGCTGCATTGTCCCCGTCAGGCACACATCTAACCTGCTCTGAAAGGCCTCTGGTAATAAAAGCAACATATTCGAGGCTTTTGCTATTTATATCATGATTTGGAGCAGTGCTTGAAGAATGGAGGGCACAGAGGGGAATTGCTGCATAATAGCTGGGAATTGCTGCATAATAGCTGAACACTGCATTACTGAAATGCTGCAGGACCCAGGGGAAGCTGCTGAATAGATAAGGATATCTCAGTGCAAAATGTAAGGGCAGGACCACCAGCAAGGTAACAAGGGCACATTGGAGGGCCCCAATCGGGCTGGCCAGGCCACCTTGCAGGGTTGTGACATCCGGCAGAGCCAGGGGGGACTGACAGGCTGCCCAGGGAGGGCATGGAGTCTCCCCCTCTGGAGACATTCCAAACCCACCCGGACACGTTCCTGCATCACCTGCTCCAGGTGACCCTGCCTGGGCAGGAGGGTTGGACTGAACAATCTCCAGAGGTCCCTTCCAACCCCAGCAATTCTAGGACTCTGGGATTCAGTGCCCCTCCTGCAACGTGGAGGCACGGACCTCAGCACTGCCTCCCACAGAAGCTGGCCTGACATCCTTCATGAGGATTAAAAAAGCAAGCAAATAAAAAAATAAAGTCATGTTCTCAGCTACATGGGAGAGGGTGTCTCGGCAGGGGGAGGCTCTGGGCATGTTTACCCAAACACGCAGACTTTTAAAAAGAACAGTGGAAACGCTTAGCACAAAATCCCATTAGCAAATAACAGGATTTCTGGGAGCACCATCTGTGCACCACATTGAACACTCGCCCCGGAGCACGGAGACTAAGGCACGTTGCATATGGAAATCCAGACAAAAGAATATACAATAATACACAAAGGCAGGGAGAGCACATATAGGATGGGGAAGAAGCCAGAAGAGACTTTTTCCTCCCCATCCTCACAATACCCAAAATCCCATTCCCTTCACAGCCTTCCCACAATGGCTCCTGAGGCATCTCACGTCCCTTCTGTGCCCACTGTGAGGCCTCGTCATGTTGCCACAGAAGGGGAAAAGCAGCTTTGACATGAATGAGAATCAGCTGACAAACCAAAGCTGTTCAGTGTGAGGTGACACACAGGGTCAGTCTTGGAAATAATTTTTCCCCCCTCGGGTGTTTTCCAGGGAGGTCTCCCAGATTTCTAAGCCAGGAGATTACCTGGAAAAGGCTCTGTCTCATCTGTGAGGTTCTTCAGCTCCACCACAGCACAAAGGGCCCAGAAGTAAGCACACTAGGGTAACTCAGAAACAAAGCCAGAGAGGATTTGGTATGAGTGGGTTCTGGAGAGCAAAACAAACCCAACTTCACAAACTGGCAACTTGAAGGAGCCCTCTCCAGTGATTCTCAAGCACCCCTTCTCCTTCACGCTGCCAAACATCCCCGTCTTTGTCCGCTCTCCCAAGGGCTCTTCAGCAGCATCCTCCAAAACAGTTATTACAGCAATTACTGCAATTAATTGATTTGCATATCCCCAAAGCCCCATCATTAGTGCAACACAGCCAAGCGTGTTAGTGTTTAATAATATCAATCAACAATTATTCATAACATCCCACCCTGGCAGACCTAAATATAGAGACAAGCATTCATGCGAAAACAAAAAGGAGGGGAAGAAAAAACCCAGCAGCTAAACAAAAGATTTAATTTAGAACAGAATTAGGATCATAAAAACAAGACAGACAAGAGACAAGGTCAGATGTCTCACTCCCAGCTCATGTGTGACTCTCCCAACCTGCCTGCTCTCAGTTACCAAGCGAGCGGCAACTAAATCAAGTGATTTTCTCCTTGTAGTAAATAGCCAGAGAGCTGCAACGAGCACATACGAGGGGGTGTAGAGGAACAAGAGACGACTTTCACAGTCTGCTGGCCCTGGTTCAGAACAGCACTTCAGCTACAGCTCGAGAGGGTCCCCATTCAGGACAACACTTAAGCACATGCTGAAATTTGAGTATGTGCTTAAGTCCTGCTCCTCCTCGGGCCAGGCGCTAGGAAAAGGGAAAGCCAGTTTTCCAGGCTTTTAGAAATACAAGCTGTACCTCTCAGGGACCGTATGCTCTTCACCAACCTCTGGATTTGGAGCCAAAGCCTGTTTGCTCCACACATGAGCCCTTCAGGACCCCCAACGGTCCCTTCGTGCTGGAGGTGCCACCACACACCAGGAGGGAGGCATGACCAGCTCAGCCTGGTCTCCATCACCACCTTCAGCAGCAGGAGGAGGTCTTTGCAAGAGCCCAGTGCCAGATTACATAACGTAATTAACAGATATGTTAACGTGCATGTTGATCAAGCAAAGAACAGCATCTTGCTCTGAAACAGCTGCCAAGAAAACTCAGGCATTCGGCTGCTCGGACAGTGTCAGCTGATGGAGTACAGCAGGCACCAAAGGCAACTAGTTTTTTTACACTTCTGGAGAAACTGGCAAGACCATGGTGGTACAAAGCCACAGCCTTGCTGCAAGTCACTGCTTTTCACCAAGCTCTGACAATATCCTACTTATGAAAGGAATTAGGCCAGGAGGGGCTCAGTAGGTGCTTCCCACTCTCGCAGATGCAGCCAGACAGCTAGTGGGGCAATGATGTCTCCAGCCTTCATCACTCACTACATCCTGACCATCCAGCAGGCTATGGCTTCAAAGCCATCTTAACCTTCCTCCATCCTCACCCAGTGCATCCCGAGGTCCCCCAGACAGCTCCAGCACAACTGTGGGGCAGCAAACAGTCCGATATCACAGAGGGCAGCAGGAAGGACGGACCGACCACCAGGAGAAATGTGGGCACGGGGAAGGAGCAGCTCTGCCCTTGCTTCGCACCCTCTGGCACTGAGACAAGGGTCTCCAGAGCACATTTCCCTCTGCTTTGGCTCTGTCAACCCATCCCATAGATAGATCCCAACACTGTAAATCACACCAGAATGAGCAGAGGACACCCCCCTTCCCAGCTCCACACCCAGCACTCCTGCTAAAACTACTGACTGCAGGCTAAACAAAGGCTTTTTTAGCCTGCCCACAATCTGGACTCCTAACTGGAGACTCATTCAACATGGAATCTATTCCCATTCCTTTCACACCCCTCCCTGCTCCACTGGTGCCAATGCTGGGGGAAATATCGTGCCTTGACAGTAGGAAGGAGTAAAATGCAATGTCTCTCCAGCAGCATTCTAAGTAGAAAAAGAAATAAGATTTTAAAGCCCCCTCGCCTTTTGCTGGCTTCCAGCTTCCCCCACCACTCTGTAGCCACACACAACGTGCCGGGAGGGGTGCCCAAAGCAGGAGCAGGAAGCAAGGAGACTACAATTGCAGTAAACCACTTCAAAAAGGCTTTGCATTTGCTCAGAATTGCTTGAAAGGAAACTTGCTGCTCATGGATGTTCGTCCGTCATCTTTCACATGTTTTAAAAGAAGTATTAGTCTGATTGTCTGGGTTTTTCTTGGGAAAAAAGAGTTTCTGGAAGTCAGGGTCCAAAAGCAAAACACAAATAGGAAATATAAATGCTTCCTTAAAGCCGTATTTGGGTCGTTTGTGAAAATCCCCAGCAGCTTTCCCTGCCTCCCAACAGCAATTGAGAGACTTCAGGGGAAAAGTAAGACATGAGTGGCCACAGTGCTATTTTCCAGAATAATGTGGAAGGGGAAATCCAAAACAACTAAGTGCACAACACTGAAGACCTCAGAGAGAAGTTTGCCTGGGGCAAACATCTCCTAACTGCTGTAATTACCGTGAAAGGTCATCAAGGACACCTCCCCGTGCATGCTAGAAAAACTCATGCAAGCATTTCGGGTGTTTAGGGCAGCTTTTTCAGCAAATGTAACTAAGTTCTGACATGGAGCCATATGAGGTGACATCAGCAAACAGGCATTTTCCTCAGAAAGCGCATGCAGAAGAAAGCTGAGGACATTCAGCACCTTCCAACTCCCGCTCTCCTGCTTTTAACCACGGCCATTAAAAAGTTCAAACCGGCCAAAACATGGGGTAAAAAGCAAAGGCTGCACACGCAGGACTTCGCAGTGACAAGAGCGAGTACAAAAGAGCTCAGTCTGCGAGCGTAATTGGATTTAAGAGCCAAATTTCTTCAGGCACTGGCTGTGGAGAGGCTGTGGTGTCCCACCCCGGCCGGGCAGGTCCCCATGATGGGGGAGTTGGCAGCGCGGGGGCAGCGCGTGCTCCTGGCCCATGCAGGCACCCACATGTGCCAGCCCCTGCCCCGCCTGCCCGGGGGGGCTCAAGGAAAGGCAGGTGCAAAGGAAGGGTTCATCCTGGGTGCTTCCCTTCCCGGGATCCAACTCACGGGCCCAAGGTGGAGAGCAACGGGATAGACAGGCTGTTGGGGAGAGGGCCCTCCACGGCTTCATCGCCAGCTGGAGCAGCGTCCTCTCTCCTGGGACTGGAGTGCTGGAGGACACGTGGGATGCTCCGAACGAGTCCTTCCAATCCTACCCTGGGACTGGCCACATCTGGTGGAGCCAGGTGAAGTCACGGCACATGCAGGTCTGGCCAACTGGTTTTACCTGTCTCGGGCAAAATGATTATTTTGGGGCTGGACTGACTCCTTCCCGGTTCCAGAGCTCATTTTCAGTGGTGGGGGAGAAAGCCTTTGGCCCATTAAGTGCCTTTGTACACTCACTGTTGGCACCCGGCGCCCTCGGCAGGGTAAGCACACAGTCTCTCAGGCTGGGAGGGAGCTTTGCAGACCATCTGCTCCAATCCCCTGCTCAAAGCAGCAGGAAACGAATCACTGCACGACTCCCCTGCTCTGCAGCCAAAGGCACAGGTGGGACACGTGTGAGGAGCAGGGAGGGACGCAAGAGACCTCACCACAAGAATCTCTCCTGCTCCAAACACTGTGCGGAACAAGCCTCCTATATGAGAAAAAGCTGCTAAAACACTCGTTGCCCTGACTGAGCACCTCAACTCTGACCTCCCCAACAAGCAGTTTTAGCCCTCAAGAGCCAACCAAAGAAACACTCAGGTACACAGAAAGCACATAACTGACCTTCATCTGCAGAAACAAGTGCACTGGATGCATTTTGGCCTGCGTTTTACCCTTTTCTTCCCAGACCCTGTGGCATTACTGTGCACCTCATAAAGCAGACCTGTCCCAGCAAGGGCCTACCAGCTTCAATTACCCCACGTAGCCAACCTGGGAAGAGCTGTACCTGCTGTCTCTAAGGTGTTACACCACCATACTCCAGTGCCAAATAAAGAAAATGCTGCAAAGCCACTGTTTAACTGAGCAAATTCACCTGTTTTGCACTTTGATCTTGATGCAGGAAGCAGAAAAACCCCCTGCTACCCTTCTCCAGCTCAGACAAAACCTTTCCCTGTGCTCACTCCCAGCGACAACCCCGCACCAGTTATGAGCTCTTCCTTCTCTGGCCTTTTTATTTCATTCCATCACACCAAAAGCAGAGACAGGCTTGGAAATTAAACTGCAGCCACCAGTTTCATTCATAAAGTTGGCTGCATAATGACAAAGTGAGCTATTGTTGTTATTTCTCACAGTTTACCACCTCTGAGCCAGGGAGTATTGTTTTTATTGCTATTGTGAGAACAAGAGCAGGGGGGAAAAAAATAATCTTAAGCTTCCCTTCCCCTCCCAATCAAATATAATAGAGAAAAAAAATCCCAACGGGGCGGATGTCAGATCCTCGAGGATTTTTTTTTTTTTTTTTTTGAGTTATCTACAGGAGCTCAGCCTGGTGCTGCAGGTTTCTTGAGTCTGAATTTTATCAATGGGCTGCACTGGGTCCATTTGAAAGGACAGCAGGTGTTCGAACAATGAACTCAGGCTGCCTCCACATCTGGGCTACAAAAGCCATCGCCATGTTTACAAGAAACAGGATAATCAAGAAAACATCCTGTCACAGGGCACCTAAAAAGCTACAGCCCCTTGTTATTCATTTTTCTCTCACACTGTGCTGCTTATTTATAGCACGAGAAGTTGAACCGGGAGGAGGAAAAAAATAAATGTGAAGTTTCTCACTCATTTCCACAGAGAAGTGAAGGCAGGCACCGGGCTCCTATTGTTCCTCCAGCTCGAGGTGGGATGGTATTAACCCCTGAGCTCTTGCTGCAATCAGTGAATTATCTGGGCATAGCTTGTTGGTTTTGCTTCATTGATGCAACCGTGTCAGTTAAACCTGACTCATCCTGGGACACCCCAGAGGGAAACTGAGTCACCACAGACTGGAAATAACGTCCCCAGAGCCTGAGCACACAGACATGGGCAATTACAGGGCAGGGATCGGGGAAATTGCTCATCCATCTTATCCTTCATCACTTAAGGTTGGATCCTGAGGGGCACCAGAGCACAAGAGGCTCTTCCAAAGCTTAGAGAGGACATAGAGGGTCCCCTCTGGAGGAACTTCTTTCCCTGCACAATGCACCAAGCACATCTGCAGAACCAAAGGTTGCCACCAAATTTCAGTTGCTGATGGCTTGTAGCTCCCTACAAAGCCACTGTATTTTGGGGTTACTTTCTGCTGATGTTTTGTTCTGCTTGCTTTTAACTTTTCAGTGAAAATAAAGCAGGACACATCCAACTTAGTAATAGGAGGGGGTTTTTTTTAAATCAAATGAGTTCAAATTCATTGAAGATGCACTAAAATGGGAGCTTTAAAATGTTTCTCACCATCCTTAAGAACAACTTGGGAAGCTCCAAGATATCTCCTCCTTCCAGACTAACACTTTGTGACTCAAGTCATCCTTATGTCCAGCAATATTAAGTATCCTCCCTTCCTTGCTCTAATAGTTTCACTTCTGGAAGCCTTCAAAACACGCCAGCTAGAGCTCCCCCACAGAAATGCTCAGCCTCTCATGGAGTTTGACTTCCTTGCTTTTGAGTTGAGTCAAAAGGGGATTAACTCAACAGGTGTTTTACTGGAGAGTGGGAGGGAAAACATAACAAAACACAATGAAACAACTGCCTACGTGCACGAATACTAGATGAATTCCTCCTTTTCTGGGGAATGAACTGCTAAAGCAGATGGCAAACATCCCCTTCTGGAGCCCCAAGTCACTCTCAGTTGGCAGCTTTAAACACATCGAGTCCCGGAGCTCCAACGCTTCCCTTCAATCAGACAGGGGGTCTAGAAGAGGATCTTCCTGATCCAGACTTGACCTCTGAAGGACTGAGCTGCTTCCACTGCCCCTTTCTCTGCAGTCTTCTGTACCCTGGTCATGCCCAGCAACACCAGCTGGAGTGCCAAGGCCTTTCCAGCAGCTTCTGTGCCTTATGCACTGTGCAGGATGGCTGAAGCCCAGACTGCTGTCCCATAAATTTGTGGTAACACCTCACAGCTATTTTTTTTCCCACTAACAGAAAGACCATTAAACAGCACAGGGATAAAGAGACCACATCAGAGACCAGCATCTTCATCCCCTCCTCCCATGGAAAGCAAGCTACACGTTGCTGAGTTCTCACCAATCCAGGGCTCTCCAACTGGCTGGGCCCACCAAACCTCCTGCCCATTTACCCCAGCATGAGACACAGGGGCTCAGGTCAGCTGGAATCCCACTGCAACTGCAAGGGCCACACAGCAGCATTTTCTCCTTGTCTGCTTAAGACCATGAGAATTTCTTGGAGTTTTCAGTGATTAATGTGCACACACAGCCAGTGTTAACAGTCAAACTTAGTCATTTTTCCATCAAAATCATGAGAAAAGCATAAATAATATTTCAAACTGCTGACTGGTGAGCCTATGAAGTGAGGAAGTGGTCAGAAGATTCGTGTCTCTTAAGAGAACTGAAATGGGTCTGTCCAGAAGTGCCATTCCACAAGCCATACTGAACACATCTTCACATTACACAATCACAGAAATGCTACTTATTTCCAATATTTGTTTTGCAGGATAATATAGAAGCGAACTTTGCCCCCCTAAGTGACTCAAGCTTGACACAGTCTTTGTGTTAATTTATTAAAAAATTTGCTGGCTGGAGCCAAACGTTCAATTAAAACCTCTATTAACAAATTACTGGGATAATAGCCAGCAGCCGGAGTCCAATCCCTTTTTCTGTTTCCTTCTCACCAAAAAAGCATCTGGTGTATGTTGTCAATCTGTATTGACTCTTTGACTGATGCTGGTTGGCATCTTTAAGAACAGCATCCTAGATAATTAAATAGCAAAATGCTGATGAACAGTTGTTAATACAGAATAAAATCAATACACACCCTGATGTTTCGTGATGGTACAGAGCTGACACTATTTGAACCAGCTTCTTTAGAAAGCTTTAATTTTATCAAACAACATTCTTTCAGGAGAGATGATTTGGGGTTTTCTTTTTTAACAAAAGAGAAGTGGAGTGCGGCTCGGCATTTAATATCTGGCTGAGATTTAAAACGCATGCTCCTTATGAAGTGTGACATTTTATACCTGAAACCACAGGAACATTTCCCACATTTAAGGGATAGAGGGAAAATTCTTCAAATTAGATTTGAACTTTATACCTTCTAATTCTGCTCCAATCCTCCTCCTCCATGTACCACGCTCGGGCCTGATGAACAGGCTGCTATATCAAAGTCTAACAGCCCTGACCGCCGACAAATCCCCTTCACTCAGCCTTGAAGTAGAATTGGCAGTTATGTTAACTGGCAAAATAGCTGAGCCACTGATCACAGGGCTAAAGGAAGTGGTCAGTGCAGCCCAGCTGGCAGAGCCACCCCTCCTGGGGGTCAGCCTGAGCTGGAAGACACCACTGGGGCCACAAGGCTGACCCAAGTCCCCCAGCTTGCAGCAATGAGCCACCCAGAGCTCCTTTACACGCTCCCACCCAAGCCTAAAGGAAAACCAAACACCCATGTGCAAGGAAGTAGTGAGCTGAGGGATGGAGCACCTCTGCTACACAGGCAGGCTGGGAGGGGGAGGTGTTCTGCCGGAGAAGAGGAGGCTCCAGGGAGCCCTACTTCTCACTTCTCTGGACACAGAAGTTTGCTGTGCAACTCAGTTGCAACCAGGTCCCCATCTGGGGACAGTTGTCCTGCTGTAAGTGCTGTGACAGCCACTGTGCCTGGTGGGAGAGCTCCTCTGTTGAACCCTCCAGGATGAGAGGGACACTGGTGCTCCAGGGTAGGGCTACGGAGCAAGGGGGATTTTTAGTGTGAGACATCCAGCAAAACATCATCCCCTCCTGGCACTTCTCCACCACCCCAGTTTCATCCAGCTCATTAGCAGGACACAAACAGGCCCTTCCACGACCCCTCATGTCAGTGAGAGATCATGGAATCACAGAATATCCTGAGTTGGAAGGGACTCACAAGGATTGAGTCCAACTCCTGGCCCTGAACAGGACAACTCCAAGAATCCCACCATGTCCATGAAGGCCTCTTCATAAGGAAGCTGCAGACCCAATGAGGTCTCCCCTCAGTCTCCTCCAGGCTGAAAAAGCCAAGTGCTCTCAGCTGCTCCTCATATGGCCCTTCTGGGCCCTTCACCACCTTTGTGTCCCTCCTTTGGATACTCTCTCATATAGTCTAATAGATATCTGATATATCTCTAATACATAACACTTCTTATACTGCGGGACCCAAAACTGCCCTTGGGACTCGAGGTGAGGCCACCCCAGCACAGATCTCACACCTGTCCCGTGGCCACACAAGAGGTAGAATCCTTGACTCCCAAGTGGTGTCCTGAAGCCTCAGCTCATCCATCCCACATGGTGAGGAGCCCTTTGCCTGCTCTTTGGGCCAGCAACACTCACAAAAACTCCACTCCATCTTCCACCCTGTGCCTTGAGGGACAATCCAGACCTCAGTAAGTGCTTTGAAACACAAGTTGCAAAGGCAGAACATTATTCCCATTATGTTCCTCGCTTTACTTAAGCCCTGCTCAATAACAGACAGGTGCACTAAGCTCTTTGCCAGGGACCCATGTTGAGAGGAACAAGACCCTCCAGTTTTATATGTTATCCCCTTGTAAGCTCACAAGTCACCTCTTAAGCTTGTAATAAAAGACTTTTTTGAAAGATGATGGCACCTAGTTTCCAAGGCAGCAGAACTTTTAAGCTCATGTTTGCAAGAGCCTAAGCAATTACAGATGCCAAAAGGAACACGGTGTATAAAACCCATCACCTATTCCTGCTGCAAAGATTAAATAACACAGTCTTATTTTTTAATGCAACATGATCTGGATGAGGAAGTTGCTAGTGATGCTATACAAAAAATGTACAGTGCATGGAATAACAACTACAAATCCCTTTAATCTCTGCTGGTACCTAGAGACCTCAGATGGCTTGCTGCCTGTAGGGATTATTGGAGACATGTGACCCCATAATGGAAAGACCGAGACAATCCAGTATGTTGACTGACCACTGATGGTCTGCTGGACCTCAGCTGCACTTCAGGCTGCAGTGATCATAGGATCACAGAGTCACTGAGGTTGGAAAAGACCCCCAAGATCATCAAGTCCAACCTTTGACTGATCCTCACCTTGTCCCCCAGCCCAGAGCACTGAGTGACATGTCCAGTCCTTCCTTGGACACTTCCAGGGATGAGGACTCCACCACCTCCCTGGGAAACCCCTGTCCACCCTTTCAGTAGAGAAATTCCTCCTGATGTCCAACCTGACCCTCCCCTGGTACAGCCTGAGGCCATTCCCTCTCCTCCTGTCCCTTGTTCCCTGGGAGCAGAGCCCGACCCCCCCCGGCTCCCCCCTCCTGTCAGGGACTTCCAGAGCCAGAAGGTCCCCCCTGAGCCTCCTTTGCTCCAGGCTGAGCCCCCCCAGCTCCCTGAGCTGCTCCTGCTGCTCCAGCCCCTTCCCAGCTCCGTTCCCTTCCCTGCACATTCTCCAGCCCCTCTATGTCCTTCTTGTCGTGGGGGCCCAGAACTGGACACAGCCCTGGAGGGGCCTCGGCAGTGCCAGCACAGGGACAGTCACTGCCCTGGTCCTGCTGGACACACCGTTTTTGATACAAGCCAGGATGGACTGGCCTCCAAGGGAAGAGACAAGAAGGGAGATAAAGAAAAGGAGAAGAAAGCAGGAGATGGGGCTGGAGAGCAGCTGAGCCAAACCTGAAGTGCAGGCACAGCAAATGTCCCAGGGCAGTGCTTCGAGGACAGCCCCATTAAATAGCCCAGGCAGCCCCGTGCCCTCCCACTTCAAATTACCCAAAAGCTCAAGGATTCAACTGGAATGCAACTGCTGAAACCTACAGCAAACCAGAACATCTCCCACTCCCCAGTTTCTTTGTTTATAAATCTCTATTTTCTTAGGCTAAGCCAATTACTTATTCTCAATCACACACAACTCCCATTTCAGATACAAAACAAGCTCCTTTCCCATGAAAAGAAAAAAAACCCCAACTCTACTTATTTCATAATTAATTTTGCTGCATGACTTTTCCCAGCAACACAATTCTTTTTTTTAAAAGTTCCCTACAAACAAATCCCCTCTGCCCGTGCACAGCCTCCCTGCACACTCTCACACATCACTTCTTCATGGCTTAATTTCCCATTTTTAAAAGGAAGATATTTGCTGTTCTCCAACTTTCTTGGGGGGAGTGAAGAAGCCAGGTGGGGAAGTGAGCAATGGGCATTATTCCACCATTAATACAGCTTCTGGCACAATAATCTTATGCACTGTGGCACTGAGGTGCTAACAGAGGGTAATAAATTCAGATTAATAATTAACATCCACATCATATCAAGCCATCTTGGTGCTCTCATTTCAATTCCTTCAGAAAGCTTCCTACTTTTTTATCGCAAACACATGCAATAGGTTAATAGCCATTAATTTTAGAAGTTATTTTTGAGCAGTACATTGCAGAATAAAAGCATGAATGACCCCTTTCACATTAATACAGCAAGTTACAAGCTGATTGTACACCATTGTCCCAAACTCAGCCCAGAGAAAGTGCAACAAGTACTCAGAAAACAAACAAACAAACAAAAACAAAACAAAAAACATTGATCCAATACACTTAAAGAAATTACATGATGGGCATCAGAAAAATAACGTCTTACATGCTTTTTATTATGATCTTGATTCTTCAAGATTTGCATTTTCAAGCTTTTTCCCCAAAATCAGAGGGGCTAGGAACTTTACTTCAAACATTTGATAGCCAAGAGTCTCACCTAATTATGTGAGCTGGGGCTTCAAGGGAGAAAGAAAAAAGGAAGAAGGAACACAGACACAGAGATTTATGGCAGAAAATATCATCACTGGCAAAACGCTCATTGTCCCAAACTTCTTGCTTTTCCCTTCTCCACTGGCTCTCAGAGGAGTGCATTTCCCCCAAAAAACTGTGCTAGAATCCTGTCTCAGTAGCTTTGATTTTTTCCCCTTTTAAAGAAGGACCCTTTCAATGTTCTGCAACAGATGCTTCTCACTCTGCACACAAGCAATACATTGAAACAATTCTTTTTTAATACCCCAACTTGCCTGCCAGCTAGACATCATTCACAAGAAGGTAAAACAGCTCTACCACCCCCAAAACCAGCCTCCTACCAAAAACAGGGCTTGGAAATTATGGGTGGGGTTTTACAAGCAACATGCTCCCATTTCATTCATTCCTGATTTTTTGTCATATATCTATCTATACTTATTTATTTATACTTATATTTTATACAGACATGTATGTTATATATACATGTACACTTACTTGTTTTAAGAAGCAAAAAAACCTGAGGAAATCCTGCTAGGAGTGATGAAGTGGCATTGTGGGATGCAGACACATGTCCTCAGTCTCAGTGGTCACTTCCCAGCCACCCTTGGTGCACAGATGTGCTCACTTTGGGGATGCAACTGATGGAGGAAACACAATGCATGAGGCAGGTTTACAGCAGTTGTCAGGGGAAAAAATAATACTAAACTGGTTTTCAAGTGGTAAGGGAATGGAAAACCACCAGAAAGTTGCCTCAATATGTATTTGTGGGAAAGAAATAAAGGGGGGGGGGGGGGGGGGGAAAGGAGGAAAAATGTGAATGCAACTGGGACAAGCCCCTGGGAGGGAAAAGGAAATAAAGGGATCGATGGGGGGTGGAGGGGTAAAAGGGAAGAAAGACAATATCAAAGAAGCAGAGAAAAGGGAAAAAAAGAAAATATATGAAAGGGGTAAAAAAGAAAAAGATAGGAAAGGGGAGAAAAGGGGGGGAAAGAAGAATATAGAAAAGGGGAAGGAAAGGAAAAATATAAGGAAGGAGGGGAAAGGAAAGCATAGGAAAAGGAAAATAAAGGGGGCAGAAAAGGCAACTACTGGAGGGGGGAACACACAATGAAAATAAAGGGGAAAAAACCCGAAACTATCAAGGCAAAAAAACCAAACATAACGGCAGGGAAAGGGTGTTTAATCTAAAAGAGAGGGATTTAGATCAGATATATGGAAGAAATCCATCCCTGGGAGTGTCCAAGGCCAGGCTGGCCAGGGCTTGGAGCAACCTGGTCTAGTGGAAGGTGTCCCTGTCCCTGGCAGGGAGGGCAGGATGGGATGGGCTTCAAGGCCCCTTCCAACCCAAACCGTTCTGTGACTCCATGGAAAAAAAAAAAAAAGAAAAAAAAGGGGGGGGGGAAGTGTGTGTGGGGGAACCTAAAACTCCCTTTGCTGCCCGTACAAGCCCCGAGGAGGGATCGCGATCGCTCCCCCCGCACCGTCTCCGCGGTAACGGCCGGGACTGACCCCGGAACGGCCCCGCGGGCGGCATCGGGCTCGGGGTGGGTGCCCCGCTCTGGGGGTCGGGCTCGGGTTCCGGCTCTCGGGGTCGCTGCCCAGCATGTCCCAGGCGTGAGTATCGCGGGCCGCGGGCGGGGCGAACCCCCGGGGTGGGAGGGGGTAGGTAAAGCAGCCCGAGCCCGGCGGGGCCAAGGGGAGGCAGAACCGGTTCTACCGGGGTCAGGCACCGAGGGGCGGGGGGAGCCGGGACTCGTCCCCGGAGCGACCGCGACAACGGCAAAAGTAGGCAAACGGTATCTTAGAATCATAGAATCAGCTGGGTTGGAAGGGACCTTCGAGATCATCAAGTCCAACCCTTGATCCAACCCCGCTGTGGTTCCCAGCCCATGGCACTGATGCCACATCCAGTCTTATCTTAAAAACCTCCAGGGACAGAGAATCCACCACTTCCCGGGGCAGCCCATTCCAATGGCTGATTACCCTCTCTGTAAAGAAATGCTTCCTAATATCTAACCTAAACCTCCCCTGGCACAGCTTCAGACCCAGCCCTCTTGTCTTGCTGATGGTTGCCTGGGAAAAGAGACCAACCCCCCCCCCCGGCTCCCCCCTCCTGGCAGGGAGTTGCAGAGAGTGAGGAGGTCTCCCCTGAGCCTCCTCCTCTCCAGGCTGAGCCCCCCCAGCTCCCTCAGCCTCTCCTCACAGCACTTGTGCTCCAGTCCCTTCCCCAGCTCTGTTGCTCTCCTCTGGACCTGCTCCAGCACCTCAATATCCTTCCTGAACTGAGGGCCCAGAACTGGACACAGCACTCGAGGTGTGGCCTCACCAGTGCTGAGTCCAGGGGAAGAATCACGTCCCTGGACCTGTTGGCCACACTGTTCCTGACACGGGTCAGTATGCCAGCAGTGTTATTCCCTTTGCACAGAGGGTTCCTTGCTTACAGGCAGATTCGCACATGAGGCTTTTCTCCTCCCCTCGTGCTCTCAGCACAGTGCAAAGCTTCCCGAGTTTATTTGCGATGAGCAGACACTGAGGATGGGGCTGGATCAAAGTGCCTGCGAGGAGCCCTGCTCGTTCCTCTGGGAACATAACTCAGAGTCCAAGCCCCCATATTAAGCAAGAATTATTATTATTGCTGTGCTACAGTGCTGGGAGCTGAACTGTGAGCATCTCCCACAACATCATCCCCCAGCTCCAGCAGCACAGAGCCCTGGGCACAGCTCAGTTTGGGGAGGCTCTTATTCCCAGTTCTGAGCTGGATGTGGCTTGCTCAAGCTGAATAAGCAAAAGTACATTAGGAAAAAAAAATAAAACAGCTCAGGGGTTAATTTCTACCTCCTTCTGCTCCTCTCCTTCACATCTGAGCTCTGACCTGGTCAAACCTGACCATATCCAAAGTGCTGCCAAACCAGGTTGTGAGCAAAGCCTCTCCTGGCTTCTTTCCCATGATCCTCCTACTCAGCATCAAAACCTCCTGGTTTTTTTGCTCAGTATCATCTTTACAAACTCCCAACTCCTTGCTAGGTTAAAACCCCTCATACTTCCAGCCTCAGAACTAGAGCAGCTCTCCTTGTCACCTCTCCCTTGGGTTTCATAGAATCATAAAGACTAGAAAAGACCTCCGAGATCATCAAGCCCAACCTTCAGCCAAATGCCACCACCGTGCCCTCTAAACCACATTGTGGGGTGCCATGTCTACTTGTTTTCTGAACACTTCCAGCTGTGGTGACTCCACCATCCTTGGCAGCAGCCTGTTCCAATGCTTAACCACTATTTTAGTGAAGAATTTTTTCCTAATATCCAATCTAACCTCCTCTGGCTCAACTTGAGGCCATTTCCCCTTGTCCCAAAGCTGGCTGCCTGGGAAAAGAGGCTGACCCCCACCTCACCACAACCTCCTTCAGGTAGCTGCAGAGGGCAATGAGGTCTCCCCTGAGCCTCCTTTTCTCCTCTGACCCAGCCTCCTGCCTCAACACATTTGCAGCCTCAGCCAAATACCACCACAAATTCCACTGCTTTCCAGCCCTGCAGCTTCCTTTTCCACGCTTCTTGGCTCAGGAGAGAAAGGTGAGGTGAAAGGAATAAAGAACATCCCCAAGGGTACAGCAGAGACTGTCTGGGGGCTGTGTCCAAGGACACACACCAACAGCACAGCTTTCAGCAGGCATAAGTATGAGGAAAGCTTGGTCAGGTTCCTGGTGAATCCAGTGCAGGCCTTGGCTTGTAACAGCACAAATCGTGCCTTACACTACCACGGAGTCAGTTCAGGGAAGTTCACAAAGGAATGGATAGTTATCTAAATTGCACTGTTTAGAAGGGGCAGGGGGGAAGAGAAAGAAAAAAAACCCACAAAAGTAGTGCTCGACCTCTTCCTGAAAGTTATCTCAGACTGTGTCATTCCTACAAAGTCTCTGAATCATGGCTGAGTGTAGCTGGAAAATACTTGTGATTCAACTCTTTTAACTCAGTTTAATTTCAATAGAGAGGGGGCTCTTTAGCATTTCCTATTGCATTGCCAACACTGAACAGCAAATGTACATAAACATGATAAACATCTCACACCACATGACAAAAACATGTGTCCAGTTCTGCTTCTGAGTGACGTGGTGGTGTTGGTAAGGGACCCCAACTGGACACTGATGCTGCTTGGCTCAGTTTGCTGTAATCAGGCTGTAGCTGTGCACAGCACAGGATTTATGGCTGGGCTAACCCAGCCCTTCATAAACACAAGTCTGAGTTGCTTCTTAAGTTACACAGGCTACTTTTACACAGCTGTATGTGGTGAGGTTTTCCTGGCTGTTACCATAAATCATAGAATTGCCTAGGTTGGAAAAACCCTCTAAGATCATTGAGTCCAACTGTTCCCCCAGCACTGCCAAGGCCACCACTAACCTATGTCCCCAAGTGCCACATCCACGTGGCTTTTAAATCCCTCCAGGGATGGGGATTCCTGTACCAGGGACTGACAAACCTTTCCATGAAGAAATATTTCCTAATATCCAGTCTGTCCTAGATCCTTCCAGTATCTAAAGGGGGCTTACCAGAAGACTAGAGAAGGACTTTTCACATAGGCATGGAGTGACAGGGCAAGGGGGAATGGCCTTAAGCAGGAGGGCAGGGCTAGACTGGAAATTAGGAAGGAATTTTTCCCTGTTAGTGTGGGGAGGCCCTGGCACAGGTTGCCCAGAGAAGCTGTGGCTGCCCCATCCCTGGAAGTGCCCAAGGCCAGGTTGGACGGGGCTTGGAGCAACCTGGGCTAGTAGAAGGTGTCCCTGCCCGTGGCTGTGGGTGGGACTGGATGAGCTTTAAGGTCCCTTCCAACCCAAACTATTCTGTGATTCTATAAACTTTCCCTGGCACAACTTGAGGCCATTTCCAAAGTATTTTAAGTGCCATGTGACAAAGTTGTAACAGTCTTCCTTACACGAAGGCAGAGAAGCAAAGAGCTGATAACACAAGGGGTTTGTGAGAAAGAACTTTGGTACTTCAGAAATACAGATGCTGCACAGCACAAAGCTCTTTCTGAGCTGGAGTTCTGAGGCATGTTCGGCATCCTCAAGGCCCTGTGATTCTAACAGAGGTGTGGGCTAAAGCCCACAGCAGTGTTTAATTCCACTCCCTTAGTAAGCTTTGTCTCGGGGCAGAGCCAGGATGCTCAGAGAGCACACAGCCACATTCTCTTTGGGTCAGTAACTCCAGCAGCCAGCCAAGGGAATCATAGAATCATAGAATAGATTGGGTTGGAAAAGACCTCCAAGATCATCAAGTCCAACCCCTGATCCAACTCCAATTACTATATCATGGCACTAAGGGCCACATCCAATCTCTTTTTAAAAACCTCCAGGGATGGTGAATCCACCACCTCTCTGGGTAGGCCGTTCCAATGCCTGATAACCCTCTCTGTAAAGAATTTCTTCCTAACATCTAACCTAAACCTCCCCTGGCAGAGCTTGAGCCCATGTCCCCTTGTCCTATTGTTGGTTGCCTGGGAGAAGAGACCAACCCCCGCCTGGCTATAACCTCCCTTCAGGTAGTTGAAGAGAGTGATGAGGTCGCCTCTAAGCTTTCTCTTCTCCAGACTAAACAACCCCAGCTCCCTCAGCCTCTCCTCATAGGACTTGTGCTCAAGTCCCTTCACCAGCCTCGTTGCTCTTCTCTGGACCCGCTCCAGCACCTCAATATCCTTCCTGAACTGAGGGGCCCAGAGCTGAACACAATACTCAAGGTGTGGCCTCACCAATGCAGAGTACAGGGGAAGGATCACTTCCCTGCTCCTGCTGGCCACACTGTTCCTGATGCAGGCCAGGATGCCATTAGCCTTCTTGGCCACCTGGGCACACTGCTGGCTCATGTTCAGCCTCCTGTCGATCAGCACCCCCAGGTCCCTTTCCGCCTGGCTGCTCTCCAGCCACTCTGTGCCCAGCCTGTAGTGCTGCAGGGGGTTGTTGTGGCCAAAGTGCAGGACCCAGCACTTGGCCTTGTTGAACTTCATTCCATTGGAGTCAGCCCGTCTCTCCAGTCTATCCAGATCCCTCTGCAGAGCCCTCCTGCCTTCCAGCAGGTCGACACTCCCTCCCCAACTTGGTGTCATCTGCAAATTTGCTGATGATGGATTCAATCCCCTCATCTAAATCATCAATAAAGATGTTAAAAAGGACTGGACCCAGCACTGACCCCTGGGGAACACCACTGGTGACCGGTCGCCAACTGGATGCAGCTCCATTCGCCAGCACTCTCTGGGCCCGGCCCTCGAGCCAGTTCCTGACCCAGCACAGGGTGCCCCTGTCCAAGCCGTGGGCTGCCAGTTTTTCCAGAAGTATGCTATGGGAGACAGTGTCAAAGGCTTTGCTGAAGTCCAGATAGACCACATCCACAGCCTTTCCCTCATGTCAGCATGTCCGGACATGTTTGGCATTTTCCAGGGATGGTCACAGTGCCCAGGAGAGCACAGCCACTGGCTGTAGGGCAATTAAAAAGTACTGGAATATCTCACTTCCTAAAGTACTCAGCCCTCAGCATTTGCATACAGATGTACCTTCTGCTCCAGACACTGAACACCAGATTTACATAGATGCTTTTGCATTTATGTTTTCCTGCTGTGTTTCCTCCTCTTTAATGAATTTGTTTACCATCTCCTTGACCTGTAGGATCTTGACCAGTAATTTCTTACTTTGCCCTGACAGTCCTAGTCCAGACAAGTTCAAAGCTGAGTCTTGGCACTGCTGCCATTCCTACCAGGTTTTAATCAGCTACAAGACATTTGCCACTGCCACCAAGGAGCTTTAAACAATCAAAGCGCTGTAAAATTTAATCTCGTGTCACAAATAGAATTTATATTAATTCACTAGTTAAATATTGATCTAAGACAAGGTCTTTAGCATCTCCCCTTCTGCTTCCAACAGAAACAACCAAAGGAAGGCTCTGTATTTTATGTTACATCCCTCAGCTAAAGAAAATTAAGGTGGAAAAAACCAAAATGTGAAAAAGTCAGTGCAACTTCCAATCCCCTGTCTCCCCCACTCTCCCTGGCTGCATTATGATGCAGTTTCTTATGTTGTAATCACATCCTATTTTCTTCCCACAGGGCCCCAGCCTCCTCAGCCATTGGGCTGTTGTTGAATATTTCTTTTTATCCCCTCATTCGGTGTCTGGCCCCAGGCCATATTCTTCAAATTCCATCCAAACACCACAATTATGAGCTTCCTCCTGGGCATTCCTGGAGTGTTCTCTCTCCTATATCTCCCAAGCAGTCACAGATCCATCTTTGCCCCTCCTTCCACCCCTGGTGAGCATTAGCACATCATCTTGGTTATGTTAAAGCAGGAAATCAGAGACAGGATCAAACTGATCACAGCTAAGGCTTAAAGCTGCAGCTCCCTCCCCTGCTTACCTTCATCTTAATGAGCAGGTAGGGAAAGAACTCGTGCATTACTTGGACAGTGTCTCCTTTGGGAACAGGCATTGTCAGTGGAAATATCCCAGCAGCACCTGTGCTAGGAAACAGTGGAAGAACAGGCCACAGTTATCAAGAAACTGAGTAGACTGTGTTAACTTTGAGCTGAAAGCCTCCTGCTCCTGGGCAGGGGCAGAGCAGCACCCAGACACAGCACTTGCCCTTTGTACATGGAATTGTAGGCAGCCAGGTGGGTGACGGCTCTTTTCTGTTTTGGGGGGGGGGGGGGGGGGGGAGAAAAAAAATAAAATTACACATCTAGGATGGTTAAAGCTGAAATAAACTTCATTGCCACACAGAGAAAAGTGTGTTATAGGAAAATGCTGCTTGGGATAGGACAGGATTGTCCTGCTCACCCCAAAGGGAAGGGCAGCCTCCAGCCCAGGCAGGAGCTGCAGCCTGTGGGACAGAAGGACAGCCCTTGAGCACTCAACAGCAAAGTTCAACCCAGAATTTAGACTTATTCACTTTGGCATGTCCTCCTGTAAGAGAACAGCCCTTTTCCCTGTCAGCCCTGGGAGTCTGGCTGGAGCAGGTGCCTCAGACCTGCCAAGGTGAGGTGCTGCTGCTGCTGCTGCTCCATGAAGCTGCTCCCTCGCCTTCCCTGCGGTTTCCCATTACATTTCTGCCACACAAATCCTTTATCCCTTATTGTCCTTCTGTCATAGGACCCAAGACTGAAATTGGAGATGACAGAAGCACAGAGCTGTTCACGGTAACAATGCCAGCAGGCTGTGTGTTTTCCTCCTGTCACAACCAAAGCCTGCTGAGGTTTATCCTTTATTTTCCCTAAATGCTTCCAACTCTGTAAAACTTCGTGGCTAGAGCAAGCATGCTTAAAAGGTCATCTGGCAGAGTTACATTCACCACCAGCTGAGAAGTTTGGCATAATTGTGAGACTAATCTTATTTAAGGAGCAAGGCAGGCTTAAACAGGCTCATGAGCCTGCACTGCTCTGAACTGCAGGCTAAAGGCTTTTAAATCAGGAATTAATTCAGACAACATTTCAGCCAGTTTGGTTCATGGAGTCATAGAATATGCTGAGTTGGAAGGGACCCATCAGAGTCACTGAGTCCAACTCCTGGCCCTGCACAGGACACCACAAGAATGCCACCACGTACATGAGAGCATTGTCCAAACACTTCTTGAAGTCACAGGTTGTGTCCTAAGGCCACACTGATCTGTTTCTGCCTGCACCTGTCCACTCCCAAAAATGTTTGTCTATAATAAGACAAAAGAGAAAAGAGGGGTCTAGTCCTATAGTATTTTTAGCCCAGCAATCATCCTGCAATACCTGAGCAGGCTGTAGTGGGGAAACAGCTAACTGCTGGCCTGGATCAGCCAGTCTGGTTTTTAGACTAAGTCTGGTGTTTTTAGAAAGAGAGAAAGAAAAAGAAAAGCAGCAGCATTTGTACAAACCCCTTTTCCTCTAGGGGCCTCACTTTCCCCTCCCAACCTTTGTCTCTTGTTTCTTTATTTTACAGAGGCTGCAGGGCAGGGTTTCCCTCCCCAGTGTTTGCCCAGGGCTCAGCACAATGACTGACTTGTGTCTGGAGGGGACCCTGAGGACTGGCCCCTGCACACATTTCCTTGTCACTAGACCCCCATCTTGGTCCCCTCTGCTTCTCTGGGTGACTGCTGTCTTGTCCTGCGTGGTGGTGGATAAGTGCTGGGCTCCCTGAGCCCTGCTGCATGTCCCCTTGCTCTCACAAACCCTGTGGTGCTTTCTCCAGTCCCTGCTGATGGCCCAGCACAGCCCAGTCTCATCTCCTGAGAAAGGAGAAACTCAGGTGGTTTGCACTGGCAGCAGAGGTGCTTCAGAAATGTTTTAATACACACGATTCAGGGCTCATTTAATCACACAGGAGCTTCCAGATTAGGTGTCGAGAGCTGGGCCAAATCAGAGTGAAATGTTTTCCCTTCTCTCTCTTAATAGATGCTCATCTCTCAGAATAAAAGTAGGGCCCATGCAGCACTACACTGCTACAGCATTAACGTGGCTGGCTGCGAAAGCAAGAGATATTCCTGTCCTCAGAGGACAGCCCAGAAAAAACAGGCATCAAAGCAGCCTACAGACAAATCCAGGAACAGACACAGCTTGGAGTGCAAACTGTGCCATGTCCTGGAATAGCAGAGGCACTATTCCCTTTGGCAGCCAAGTAAAACACCAAAACACTTCAGGAGGGGGGTAAAGAAAAGCCACACAAAGGTGACCCCCACCGATGCCAGATTCTACTCTCAGCTCAAGAGCTGTCTGAGGGACAGTTTGCATGCTCAGCAGAAATCCTTCCAAGGTTTTTAAGCCTTAGAACCAGTTCAACACCAGTGAGCAGGCTCACCCCGGCTGCACTCAAAACCAGCACACTTGTCCAAGTGTAGGGAGAGATGGCTCAAGCAAACACACAGAGTTAGAGGGCCCTGGAAAATTAAAACAAGGCAATATGTAACTTGGCAGGATTTTAAACACCTCTATAACTTGAACAGAAAAAAGCATTGCTAAGCTTCGCTCTAAATGAGGAAGCTTTATTTTTTGAGCAATAAAAGTGAGATTCGAACAAGCAATCATGCTACAGCAAAAGAGACTTCTTAAACCTGTACTTTGGACTCTGTTTCCACATCGTGGGAGTGAAGAGAAGGGACATAAGTGAGGAGTTAAAGCTTTGACCTTCCCTCCAAGCTGTAAGTCACCAGAAAGCACTCTGGGGGCTCTGGAGTTTAGTCACTTGATGTGTTTTTTCCACATCTCATTACAGTGCTGCTTATTTTCCCCATAACACCCCTATTTTGTAGTTGCTATGACAATTTGTAGCATTACTTACACTGCTATATGATGGAGACATCTGGAGACAGCCTTCTTCTCCAGCATTTAATGACCTTATGCCTTGAGTAGGGAAGTTAGCTCAGTCCTGCTGGTTACCTGCACTAGTTAGATGCTCTAATCCCATCTAAGTCGGATGCAATACCACTGGATACAGCTCACAAGCTGCTCATTACAGAACAGGAACGAGCCTACAAGATGAAGCAGTAACAGCAAATAAAGCCAGCACACTCAAGGCTGTGTTGTCCTCCCCCTTCAGTGTGTGGAAGCAATTTAGAGGGAGTTCACAACTTAATACAAAGGGACACTGAGCAAATAGGCAAAAATTCAAATGGAGACTTGGGTCACACGTTGTCTGACTACCAGGCAAGGAAAGGCAGCCCTCTCCTTTGCTTTTACAGCATAACCTTGAAGTTACTCCTCCTTACTCCTCTTGCACACGTTTGTCTCTAAAGCTGAAGGGCTCCTCTGGTTCACAGCAGCTCTGTCAAGTCCCTCAGATATGGCTATAAACACCAAGTACACCTGATCCTTCAAAATAGTCCGGGAGAGCTCCTATTTGGGCACCAGTAAAACCTGAACTAAGTATTTTAAACCTGTTCTGGGAAGGGGAAACAAATAGCTCTGCATGTGTCCTCTAGGATTTTAATCAGGGTGAAGCAAAGAAACACTCAAATCACTTTTCTGCTTGCCCTGTCCTGTTATCAAGTATCTGATGTCCCCATCACATGCCTAACAAACTGCAGCCCTAGGGCCAGGTCCCTCCATGGTGTCAGTCACCCTGACCACAACAGGTACACAGGGACTATCAGCCTATCCCAGCTGAAAACTTAGTACTTCCACATCAACCTTTTCCTTCAATACTTCATTTTCCAGCGGGCCTGTCCTTTCTTTTGCCCTCATTTACACAAAACTGCTGCAAAAGCTACAATCATACCATAATATCCACAGTCTTAACATCTGACCCCCAGCAACGTGCTTGCAATCATCTCAGTGCTTGTCTGCTAAAGCAATGCTTTATGGAAGCAATTACGTTCTATCTGTAGTGCCTTATGTTAATGCCCTCCCGGCCCCCTCCTCCTTCCACAGCTCATTCAAAATATAAAAAGAGACTGGATATTCGCTGGCTCAGCAGGAGGAACCACTTGACATTCCTCAGTCAGAGGAGGCAGAAAGGGAGATGATTGTAAATGAGAGCGGACGGTGGCGGGGTCGGTTCTTAGCACAGTTGGCTCTCTGCAATAACCTGCCTGGGAAATGCTCCAGCTCATGGATACCCGTGGCTCGTAAATCAGCTGGGTGGCTGTGGGGACAACCCACAGGGCTGGGCCCCCCCAAAGGTTTATGACCTCCCCACTGTCTGTGAGAAGTCACAGCAAAGTACGCACAACACCGCGCTGTTTCCTCCCGTGTGGAAAACCTCGCGCACCAACACACATCCTCCCGTATCCTGGCTCCAGAGGAAGCGTTCAGAACTCCCATGGATCACCCAGCAGAGCTCCCACCTACTGCTGGCCTTGTTTGTGCCTATCTTTTCCACTCTGCTGGGTTTATTCTGCTTATCTCCTGCACCTGGGTTAATTACTGCAATTGAGTGATACGGGTGGTGCAATAGGATGTAAGTGAAATGGGAAAAAAGGAAGGGGAAAGACCTGGGTGGGCTGCAGAAGCTTTAGGAGAAGCAAGACCAGCTGCATCCTGCAGAAACCCAGATCAGCGGAAGAGCATAATAGACACTTTACAAAGTTAATGGTGCAAATTCAATAGCAAGGTTCAGGTTATTGGTGTTTTTGCCAACTGCTCCGGGTAGTCCCAACAGCCCTGTCAGCATCCAGGATGTGCAGAACACCCCACACTCACGGGCTGGAGTCTGTCCTGTCCATCCCACAGGTCCCTCTTGCAGCACAGGCCTCAGGTCATTCTGTACTCTGTGATTGGGAATGATAAGATCAGCTGACAGAAGTCTGACTTAGGCATTTACTAGGAAGCACAAGCAATTTTAACAGCTGGCCAGCTTTCCAGGCAGAATTAACACACCAGCACCCCTCAGAGCAGCACGAGGTCTGCTCTGAAAGCTCATCTAATAAAGGCAGGGCCTTCTACTGTCCTCATCCTTTTTTTGAGAAGCTCTGGGAACAGCAAGTGATAACTTGGTTAAGCACATGCATGGGTCTAGATTGCACCACTGAGGTCAACGGCCTTTGTTGCTAGGACTAACAACAGTCAGCTTTCCCTGTTCCCATTCCCACTGTTTTCCCCTCCTCCTGCAAACCTGCCAGCATGATTGAACTGGTTTTCTCCCAACATAACTGAGTCTCAGTGCAGAAGGAATTTCTTAGCTCTGCTACGAGAGAAGCCTTTTCAAAGATGTAAGATTTTTAACACCTATCACACCCAAGAGTCTCCACCTGGCAAAGAGAGGTTACAAAGGAGAGCAGGACCTAAAAGTGTCATCCCTACGACAGGTGATAGCACCTTTCCATGACAGTCCTGCTCTTTGAGCCCTTCTCTGAATAAAAGCCTCAATGCCCAGAGTCCACTTCTTACACCTTTAGGTTGATTTCCCAGGACATTCTGCAGTGATCTCCTTTTCTCATGAAAAGCCACTGACAGAAGTCCACACTCACATCAGAGCTCCACCTATTCCCACCAAAACTACCCAGCGAACAGCATTATTGCCCTCTGGATATGAAGATGGTCTTAGGTGACATCTTTCATGCCACATAATCCTGTAGCCACTGGACCAGATGTTAAGCAATTGCTTGGAGAGCAACAGTAGCTACCATAGAAATAAATCAAATTATTTTCCTCATTTGAATATTTGAAATAACACCCACAGCTTTGCTCTAGCATTGGCACCAACCCCATCCTTACCCTGCAGTTAACTGCAATCAACCACTGCAGAAAGGCAGAACAGCAACACAAACTTTAGAAACATCAACTGGTCCTCATCCCAAACATGCAGAGGCCTCCAATAGACCTTCCCCATTAAAGGGCTTTGGGGGAGACATCTTTTCTATTAAACATCTTCTCAATTAGCACCACTGAATAAAACCCCTGGCACTGCTGGGGGTTGTAACTTCAAGCATCTGAAGGATGCTTCAAGCGTGTTAAGCGTGAAGTTGAAAAGCTTTTAAGCTTTCTTCAGTAAAAAGAGAAACTTTTGCTAATGGTTTTTCAAATATTTTGTAGTTAAAAATCTCTTTATAAATGTAATGTCTCACGTTTCCAGGTTTGTTTTCTTGAGAACTCCACACACACAGAGCCCTGGCACCGTCGTGTGCTAACTCTTGCTTTCATGTCAGGCTAACACGGTCTCCTCTTTTCAACCAGCACTTACTGTAAGATGTGGGCAGACGCCCAGAAAGACCTGGACATCCTGCTCCAGAAAGAGAGGGAAGAGTTCCTGCAGCCAGAGACGAACCTCGGGAAGGTGTCCAAGATGTTGGCCACTTCCTACATCCAGTACATGGAAATCTTCCGTAGCCTGGCGGCCGCCTACAACCACCTCATCCACCAGCAGAAGCGCGCGGCGATCCGGCCGGTGCTGGATGGCGTCATGGGCCGCATCCTGGAGATTAAAATGGAGATGGTGAAGCTGGACAACTCCGAGTGCCAGTACCTGGAGGACATCCTGATGGAGCTAAATCGCCCCCTGGTAGGTCTGCCTCTCTTGTGAGGCTCAATCCTGCAGGCCTGGGACACTTCCAGGGATGGGGCAGCCGCAGCTTCTCTGGGCTCCCCACCCTCACAGCCAAGAATTCCTTCCCAATATCCCATCTAACCCTGCCCTCTGGCAGGATTAACTTTGACTGCTTTGCTGGTGGTGTCAGTAGCTTGACTCTGACAGATTTTCATGTGGGGTTACACAGAAAATAGGAACTGTTGAGTAAGGTACAGTCCACCTCAGTCTGCCCTTTGTGTCACGGTGAAATCAGCCTGGCCAGGCCTCTTCCAGAGGTCACAGGCGATGCTGAGACTTGCACAGACAAGTCTAGTGAAACATTTGAGACAAATCTCTGACTGTAAAGGAGGCAGGAGCCGGGAGCATGTTCAGTGCCCCGGTTCGAGGAGTGCCTGATCGAGGAGCAGCCCCGGACAGCCCAGGGAACACGAGTATGACAGTGAGGCAAAGTGCTGGAGCTGTGCTCTGAAAGCAGGAGGAGAAACCAGCTGGCAAAGGTGGCTCCTTCTCTCGCAGACAGCTCCATCTATTGTCACATTCAGGTACCACTGCTCTGTTAAAACCAGCTCAAATTCCTGCTTTTTCTGCCGTCCCAGTTCTGGGATGAGTTGCCTGATATCATTACAACATCTTCTGAGATTTGCAAACATGTTTCTTTTTGCCACTCCACACTGTAAATTTAGGATAGGAATCACAATGAATTTTAACCAGCTCTACCTTCTGCTTTAATCACTATTTTAAACTATTTTCAACTATGAGAGAACATAAACATCTCTGGGGAAACTAATCCTTCAAATCATGTTTTGAAATCCTTAAGGATTGCTGTTTTCATGACTTACCAGTAAATCCACCTTCAGCAAAATATTGGCAAGTTTGAAAAGTCTTGCCTGACACCTACTAAAAACCAATTCAAATTCCTGCACCACACCTTAATTTTAAGAAGGCATAACATACCTATCTACCACAAAAGAAAAGATTTCAGGTATTTTTTTCAAAGAAAATGTATTTTGCAGTCGATAGGAATACAGATTGATGTTTTTTATAAAACGTTCACATATTCTTGGTAACAGAACAAAATTACTTGACAAATAACTCCTGTTTTTCAAAGAATCTCAAGGGTATGTCTAGTCCTTCTTTTCCCTGTATTATCGTGGGCTAAAATCCATCGTAATTGTAGGCATAGAACACAACAGAATTGTCTCATTTTATATCTTATGTGATGATATTGCATACTTTGTGCTATGTCACTGTAAGGCCAAGCTTCATATTTCTCCAGTTCTGTACCTCGTGTATTTTGTACAGTTGCCTTCCAACATCCAGTCACTCCATTTCCTGGGCTAATTGTGAACGTATTTGGATCCACAAATCCCCGTGTGGAGCCAGGAATGGCTAAAAAGCTGCAAATTTGACTTCAGGATAAACATCCCAAGCCTATCTTTTCAATGCTGGGCCCCAAAGAGAGATTATGAAGAGAAGCAGGCTCCTTTCAGCCCCGGCATTATGGCTTTGATCTCATCTTTACAGTCAGTAAAAGTCACAGCCCAGAATTACTTGTAGTTAAAGGCCAGGTTAGACATCAGAGATACCTGTCAGCCCTACGTGAGGGTGTCCAGACAAACCCCTTGATTTCTTACACCTCAAAATGGCCAGATTTGTAAATCTACCCACAGTGGTTTGCACTCAAAGTACAATGTATAATCATTTCCATCAACTATCAAGGGTGTTGGAAGGTGCAAACGGGGAGCTTAGCAAGACAAATGTTTAGAAACTGTAGCTGATCAGACCTCTGCATTGATAAAACCATCAGGGATAAACACAGTCCCACTTGGAAGCTTTGTTATGGTATGCCCTGGTCTGCACAGTGTGCTGCTGAGGGAATTAGTAATGAATCTGGGAATTGGTAGTTCACAGGGGCAGTTTTCCTTGGCCACAGCCTTCCCCACATATTCTGGAAGTTGGAAGGCCTTGGGGCTCACAAGCAGCCCGTTCACCATGTGCCTGGGTCAAGGCAGAAGTGCTTTTCTCCTCCCTGTCCACACCACAGCTGGCACTGAGGCTACAAGGATCAACTCAAAGGTCTCCCTGAGCAGGTGAGAGCCCACCAGTTTCCACAGCAGACAGATCAGGGAGAACTGATAGCTCAGCACCAGGTCTTGTACCTGTCCTGGGCTCCACAAGTACCTGGGGACAAACTACTCTGTAATTTGACTGTGCAACTCCTCCTGAGTAGCACGACAGGGTAACTCCTGCCTATATCCCCCATCCCTCCTTCTGGGCAAATCATTTGCTTGAAGAATTCCTGAAACAGAATATAGGGAACATGGACCAGTATGAACCAGACCTATGAAGACGTGTTCCCCCTTCAAGAAATGTACTTGCTAGTAGCTGTTCTTGAAGAGTTATCCCTAGTCTTCAATATGATACAAGGAACAGGTTGTGTCACTCTGCAGCATCTTAACTTTTGGGGAGCTTTTTGTCTGCTTCTCTGTGTCTTTTGTCATTTCTCAGCAACTGTACAGGAGAAGAATCAGAAAAAAGGTAAATCAGTAACATCTTTTTTAAGATGGAATCTAGTAAAGACAGGCTCTTCTAGTCATGCCTCATTTTAAGAAGTGACTGAGATATCTCAGTCACAGACAGTGACAGATTGTTGACAGGTCAAAATACCTGTAGACAAAAAGAATTAGGCTCTGGTTCCTTGTAATGGTTAAAAAAGTGCAAGAGAATGGATCTGTTTTTCATGTTGATTAAAATAAGAAGTGGGATGATCACACAACCAGAGCTATTCAGTTTGGTGGAAATCATGTTTAAATTTCCGGCAACCCTGCCAAATATTTTAGCAATTTGATAATATAATTGAGCCATTATAAAAAGAAATATTTCTGGGCTCACATGGTTCAGAAACCAGGTTGATTTATTTGTTTTTGTTGAATTAGGCCTTAAGTAATTGCAAAGTAACAGCAGCTGTTACAGAGGTCAAATTCCCCAACGCCCAACAATCTTTGTTCTATTTAATTGCTTTGTAAAGGTGTTCAGTTAATCAGTAATGTGATTTAAATGCAGCTCTAAAAAGGTATCTCCTGCCTTTCTTCTTTTTCTAGGAAGACATAGAAATACCCATCCCAAAGTATTTCATTGAAGAAAATCTGGAAGTTCTGCAGCAGAGGGAGAAAACCCTTGATGAGATTTTGCTGAATGCTGGTTTGCAAGAGCAGGTAAATGTATCCCATACCTACACATCATACTTAATTTGTTTAGTTTATAGCCACACGTGTCTGAACACATGAGCCACTGGAGTGAGAAGTACTTTTATAGCAGTTAGGAAGTAATAGTCTGTTTACAGATAAGGCACCAACAGAAAGTAACACCAGATTTTCCTGTCTAACAATATCCAGTCACATCCCGAGTCTGGTTAAGACTGAAATCATTCGGCTCTGCTTTGTGTGTGAGAGTGTCAGAGAAAGGGCAGCACTTTGGCCAAGTTTAGTAGGTGCTTTATTTGTCTAGCTAACCCTCATCATGTAATTAGTCCTACTGAAATCAGGCTGGGCTTAAGCTTTCCTGAACCAGGATTCCTGACTGAGCGGGCAGAACTGGGAGTTAGGTCAGCACAGCTGTTGGCATTCGGCTGTTTACAACCCTGAACAGGGAGTGCAGTTTCTGCCGTGCAGCCACAGAGCTGCAGCTGCTGGGAGGAGTAGAAAATTGAGTTTTGGCAGAGCAAAAGTGATTACAGAGAAGTACATGAGTGCTCCAGTGAAGGCTGGTCTGGATTTGATATACTTCTGACCTTTTGGAAATGGTGTGTTGCCTACGAGCAGGTCCTGCTGATCCCTTGAAATAAACATGCCTGGACAACCTGGATTCATGGATATGACAGCGATAAGAGACAGTCCTGATGGACCACTTAGTCAAACTGCTGCACTCCCCACCAGTGACTGTGTGTGTTGGTTCCATAAAATAAGGGAGGGAAAGTTCCCAGGACTAGAAACAGCCCCAGTCAGACAAAGCCTGCAGAGACAGAGCACAGATGCTTTACTGGGCAGCTGCAGCCCCCCTGGCCTCCCCAGGAGAGCTCTGGGTGAGTTCTCTGCTCTTCTGGCACTCTGGTGTTGGTTTGAGGAGATCCTGTTTTGGCACATTATATCCTGGAGCCTTTTAGTTTCCCACAGTTTTGCTCTTGCCCCTGTTCAACGTGGCATCCATCATAGATAATGCTGTCTAGTGTGCAACCAGCTCACCTGGGAGCACCAGGCTCTGGCAGGATCCAGGTCTCCCGTGCCAGGCTGCCACAGAGGCAGAGGAGTCAATAAACATGAATAAAATCATCTCCCACAGTGTGAATGCAGTGCCTGTGCTGCACTTCCAGCTCAGTGACCGCTGGGATTGCTAGAGGGTTGTCAGCACTCCTGCACACAGCCTTGGACACTCAGGAAATTCTCACTGCTGTGCAACAGGCCACGGAATTCTCCAGTGTCCGTGGCACTGCTGTTACAGGCAGTCCACCATAAATCAAAAACAGTGGAGTGAATCTGAGCAATCTGCTCTGCACGTCATTTGTCCCTCTGTGTAATCCTGTCGTAGAAAGCCCTGCTGAAAGCAGTAAGTGCCACACAATATGTGTAGAAGGATTAAATGTGAACTGTCTCCAGCTGTAACAGCCAGAAAGGACACTAATTCAGCTTTTCCATGGAGAGCATCAGAGTTCTCAGGAGTGAGAAAGAGGAGTCTGTCTCTCCACCTGCACTGCTCTGCTCTGTTTTTCCCCAAGCCTCTTCTGCCTGGGCTAGGCTGACTCAGAACAAACCCTCCTTCCAGTCAGGAAAACAACTGCAGTCCCAGCAGCACACCCAGAAACACATCCCTTCAGAAAAGGAAAGGAAAACATTGCACAGCCTAAGAAAAGCACCTTTTAGTAGGACCAAGCCCCGTGGTTCTTTACGTCATTTTTCTCAGATGGCCAAAGTTCAGCAGGATGTATGAGCCATGCAGAGCCATCGTGGCTTCCCACTGTAGCATCAGCTTTTCCTCATCACACATCAACACACCAGGATCACTTGCTCCTCAAGATCCTCAGAAATACACCTCTCACAAGATGTCAAACTTCCAAGACATTGCAAGGTAGCCCTAAGACAGGAGTGTCTGCTGTTTGTGACAGGGTATTTTCATCTTAGAAAGTTTCTACAAGTAGTTCATTCACTGTTTCATTTGCTAATTGAGGTAGGCAATTAACAAAACTTATAACTCTCTTACTTTTCTTTGTTCCTTCCTTTTTGGCTGTGTTGTTGAAGAAACCTGTCGAGGCCATGACACTTCCAGAGGCCATCAAGTTGATCCAGGTGGCAGAACGGGCTCGCCAGGGCCGCAGTCGAGCAAGGTTCATGAAGAAAATTTACCTGGAAGAGAAAAGAACAACTAAACAAGAGGAGCAGATGGGTCGGAGTCCAGATGATGCTGCCACTTGCATTCAAAAGGTGAATTTTAATTTAACAGCTATTCTGGCGAACCCGAATGACAATGTTCTGTTCAGAAGAACAGTTGTAGACAAACAGAGCTCAGAGGATGGGAAGTGTTCTGCAATTACCACTTTTAGGGTATCCAGCAAGGTAAAATACATCACTTAAACGACTTAACAAAATGAGATAGGGCCCCAGATGTGAGATCAGTGGAAACAGTCCTGCACTGGCAATGCAGGATGACTTTATAACCTACCTGTTGTTTTTCCATTCTGATTTTTATGACCTCAGTTGCTCTTTCTGGCCTCCCCTTGGAATTCAGTGCATCTCAGAATTCATGCCTTTTCTTGTGATCTCCAGGGAAGAAGTTCATTCCATATCTTGAAAAGATGACAAAGGGAGATCAGTAATAAATTCCAGAAAGAGTCCTTACACATCAATAATTTGGGCAATTCGGCTTGATGAGAACAAGAGCTCAGTCGAAATATTAAGTCTGAACGCTTCATGAAACCATGATAGTGTTTTGTTTAGAAGCAAGATATACCAGTGTGAGGGATAACAAACCTCAGAACTTGTTAAAAAATATTAGATGGCAACCTGTTAAAGAGCAATAGTTTCAATTGTATATTGTGCCTTTCCTTCCTCTATTTGTTTTTTCCTGTGCCTGCCCCAGTAAAGGAAGCTGTAGCAAGGCCCATTTATCTCATTAGAGCTTTGTTTACAATTCAGGTTTGGCGTGGATATGTCCAGCGCAAGAGAACAGAGAAAATGAGAGAAGAGGAAATGATATTCCTGGGGATCGTAAGTGGTGCTGCCTAGAGAATAGAAAATGCCACCCTCTGTTTGTTCTTCAGACTTTCAAAATTCAGCACAAGTTGGGAAATTAATTTCTAAGATTCTTTCTGTTTTAAAAGGAGTCTCTAAGGAATAGAGAACTAAACTGGAATGATAGATGGCACAGGAGTAGCACAATTTGTCTTATGCTGAATGGTTTTGTGCTGTCTATACATGGCCCAATGTGTGTGGCAGATGTGGAAACAGGCTGGGTAGAATGTGCCCCAGATTTGAGGGAATTTGACCCAGGCATGATAGAGCAAGGAAATTTTCTTAATCAACTTCTCAGTCATGACTTCAAGGCACGTGAGCTGCCTTATTTCTGGAGCAGAATTCACGGAGTCCTTAAGGTTGGAAAAGCCCTTTAAGATCATCAAGTCCAACTCTTAACCCAGCACTGCCAAGGCCACCACTCACCCATGTCCCCAAGTGCCACAACCACATGGATTTTAAGTCCCTCCAGGGATGGGGACTCCACCACTGCCCTGGGCAGCTGTGCCAGGGCTGGGCAGCCCTTTCAGTGAAGAAATTTTTCCTGACATCCAATCTAATTAAAGCAGCAAAGTCTTCTTATCCCACCCTTTTGCAAGTCACTGAATGTGTATGTCAAGAATAGGGAAGAGAAACATTAAAACTGGCATATTAATACATCAATATTTCTCTAAGTCCACATAAAAATAATCAAAATATTCCTCCCATCATACTGCAAAAGCACAGGGAACAGCTGTCCGTGGTCAGTTACATTGCACAGAGTGAAAAAAAAAAAAAAACAAACAACAAAGCACCCTTTCCAGAAGGAACCTGTTCCTTCCCCAGTTCTACAGCTCTTAAATGATTAATTTATAAACTGGTAGTTTAATTTTGAATTCAAACATGCCTTCTTCTTCTCCCAGACAATTTAAGTGATTTTCTTGCCCAGCAATGGAATTACCCTTGGCTACCTTATAGGGTTATGAAAACTGATTGTGCCTATAGCAAAGATCTCCCAACAGTTAGGAGTAACCTTAAAATGTTACCTTTAGAAAGTAAAATATACATTTTCCTAAGGTTTGCCTTGTTAAATACACATAACACCTTATGGATTATTGTCTTTAATATCTGCTGGTCATTAACAGTAAACATGGCTAAACAGAGCCACGGGGGCCAGTTCTGCCTCTGCTTAAGATAAAATTCCCAGAGATTTTTAACTAGAGCAGACCTAATGGTGAATACTTGGGATATGCTGAAAATGAGTTAGAAATTACACCCTTTGAAAAACGAGGGATTGTTTCCTATCAAATCCCATGGCAGTTTCTGTTGAGTCTTAGGAAATCTAAACCTGGCATCAGATATTGGAGGGTTCACAGCCAAGCCCTTGTTTCATGGCGGCCAGTGGTGGGAGTAACTGATAACTGAGATGTGAACAGCCAGTTTATGGGGAGCATAACATAATCTATATGATCATGGGGAAGGAGGGAATTAAAACCAAACACATCTAGTGTGTTCATTTCCTGACTTCCATTTAGGAGCAAGAGAATTGATGTTTGCTACTCTGCACTCTGACTCATTGCTCTTTATCCAGTATATAATCAAAGAATGTAGGGAAAAAATGGATACCTCTACATAAAATAAAAGAATCTGTTCATCTCTCTAGTGTTTTTATATTTCCCTGCACTTTTCATGCTGCATTCCCTTCCTTGGGCTCCAAAGGAAGTGAGTGGCAAGCAGACAGTGGTTCCCACTGATAGACAGGCAGTGAGCTCCAAAGGTCAAGTCCCTTTGATGTATGGTCATGTCAGGCCTTTGAAAAATGACCACAGATCTTCATGTGTAAATATGTTGAATTTGCTTTTCTAATGCTGCACGACTTAGATAAATTAGAAGACCCAGTCATCCATTACCCCAAGTCCATCCCAAAGGAGACTTGACTTTTGTTGCAATAAATATAATTTCTCTTACAATTAGGGCTTTTCTAAAAATGTCTGTGTTACTTTCAGATAAAAACTGCTTTGCAAAAAGAGCTGGTCCATTTGAAGTTCTGAATAATGATTTCTGGGAAAATTCAATTTTGTTGGCCTAAAAAAATAGGAAAATAGGTGTAAAACCCAAGAATTGTCCAGTCTTTTGCTTAATTCAGTATTATTTTCTTTACTGTCTACTTGGTTCACAAAAATTTATGTATCTTTTCAGGAATTTGATTCTATTTCATCTTCAGCTTGATGACAGAGTACAAGCCTATGTTCCAGAGATTTTTCTTGGCTCTAAAGTAAAGCCTCATTATTATTATTATTATTATTTATTAAAGTCTAATTGCAGAAACAGCACGATTCCCTCAGCACATGTTTTTCTAAACCTCCGATAAATCACACTTTGGTATACCAGTTTAATTTGTGAAGAGCAGTGAGCCTCCTAAGAGCACATATATCTTGATAACTGTATCCTGACCTGTTTCCTGATCTTCCCCACATTCCTGCCATGGTGCTGTTTACTGCCAGCTCCACACGACCACCAGAACCACTGCTCCAGGCACAGGTCTGTGTCACAGCCACACTGACGTGGCAAGAAAACACATTAAGCTGTCTGAAAACACACACGTGATGTCTGAACAAACCTACGTTTCCTTGCCCTATTGTACCATTACGGCTCAATTTAACCTACTATTTCTGCAGTTCTTAAACTGGCATGTACTTCCACGGGTCTGTTTCTGGAATTTATAAATTCCCTGTCACTAAACACCCCGTTTAGAGCTTGTTAGGATTGTTTAATTTTGCTGCAGAGCAAGCTACTTATCAGCCTGGTGTAACTGGATGTGTGAACTGGTTTTTGGCAACTGCTTTGTCTCAGGGTAGTGCAGAACAGCCTGAGCCTAACAACGGATCCACACTCGTCGCTCTCCCTGCATGACTCTCCTGCCAGGGCAGACCCTGCAGGAAGTTATACTTATAATCTCAGAACACAGGCTACAGCAAAGAGGAAAGGCTGGTTTTAGCATTAAATGTTAGGATAAACAGTTTGCCATCAGACTGATTTATGACAGGGTAGGAGGATGTAGGAGACCAGAGCAACAGTTGGCTGGATCGAAACAACCAGGTGGGAAGAACATGAGCCCAGGTGTGCCCAGGCGGCCAAGAGACCAAGGGCACTTGGCCTGGATCAGGAATAAGGTGGCAGCAGGATCAGGGCAGTGATTCTCCCTCTGTGCTAGGCACTAGTGAGGCCACACCTCAAGCACTGTGTCCAGTTCTGGGCCCTTCCATTCAGGAAGGACATTGAGGGGCTGGAGTGTGTCCAGAGAAGGGAATGGAGCTGGAGAAGGGTTTGAGACACAGTGGACCAGGACAGATAAAAGGACAGTGACACATGTGATTTAAAAGCTGCTAGATCCTGGGGTGATGACTGTCTACCTTCCTCTTTCCTTTTCCCTTCTTTCCTTTCCCTTCCTTTCTTCCCCTACCTTTTTGTTCTCAAAATACACTGTAAGCCAGACCAAGAAATTCCAGTCAATGCCTTGTTAAGTGCCTTGTGTCTGGATAAGCTAAAGTTTGCCAAGTGCCTTATTCTACTGCAATGTTCTAAAGTTTGAAAGTAAAAGTTGTTACTGAACCCCCTGAGAATTCTGTTGTTTCTGCACTGCCCAGAGTAAATCAAACTCCTTGCCCCTAAACCCACTGAATGGGCTGGGGAGCTGAAGAAGCAAGAACACAAAAAGACAAGTCTCTCTCTCCCATCTGCACTGCTCTGCTCTGTTTTTCCCCAAGCCTCTTCTGCCTGGGCTAGGCTGACTCAGAACAAACTCTCCTTCCAGTCAGGAAAACAACTGCAGTCCCAGCAGCACACCCAGAAACACATCCCTTCAGAAAAGGAAAGGAAAACATTGCACAGCCTAAGAAAAGCACCTTTTAGTAGGACCAAGCCCCGTGGTTCTTTATGTCATTTTTCTCAGGTGGCCAAAGTTCAGCAGGATGTATGAGCCATGCAGAGCCATCGTGGCTTCCCACTGTAGCATCAGCTTTTCCTCATCACACATCAACACACCAGGATCACTTGCTCCTCAAGATCCTCAGAAATACACCTCTCACAAAATATCAGACTTCCAAAGATACTGCAACACCAAACAAGCCCCAGCTGAGGGACCAGACCTGCTTTTGCAGCTTTGAGGCAGGAGTTCCCCCAAGGCCTGGATATCCCCTTGCTCATGTTTTCACTTGATGAGCACAAGTGATCAATCCCAGCAGAGCCAAGTTTAAATGCTTAAACTATTCATAAGACTGAGTCCTGTGTGCTCTGGACATGCACACATGGAAGCAAACGCCTTCTTGTCTCACAGGTACCTCTGGATTTACAGTTGCACAGCTCACAATGTGCTATTCCCTAATTCCAGCCCTTCCCAAAAACTTAGTGGTGCGACACACGCTGTTCTGTGATTTTCTTACATAGTATTTCCACCATCCTTCCTTCCTCTATATCCAGGGCCAGGTTGGACAGGGCTTGGAGCAACCTGGGCTAGTGGAAGGTGTCCCTGCCCATGACAGGGAGTGGGACTGGGTAAGCTTTAAGGTCCTTTCCAACCCAAACCATTCCATGATTCTATGATCCTTTTCACATGAAAGGATCCATGTGGTCTTAAAAAGCTGTTCTCTCCTTCTTACCTCTTTTAAACATACCCTAATTTAGGCATGTTGTCTCAGATAACACTTTTATTTATATCTGAGAAAACAGTCTGCCAAACATTCTTTCTTATTTGAATTCCTGATAAATATAATTCATTTCATCCAGTCAGAAAAAAAAAATTAGCATTTCCCAGAATAGCTTTCTGTGTAAACATTATAGACTATGGCTAAATAAATATTACACACGGTTTAACAAACTGCAAACTCCATAAAGTGAAATTTAAAATATTTCTTCAGCTCTTAAAAGTGAGCAGTTCCAGCACTGGTACGGATCAGGCCTGGTTTTGCCAAGCATAAGATTAAAATGACTTTTGCTTTACTTGCAGCCTGGATGTCAGCACAAAGTTATCTGTTATTTCACCAGGCAGCGATAACTAATCTGTCCTGTTTTCAATAAGAATTTTTAACCTACTTATTTTTGAAACAGAAACACTCTGGGAAGCAAGAAACAAGCTAAATAATTTGGCTTTCATTGGCTGGACTCGCACTAACAATGAAATCACTGCCTTGCAGAGCCCAAAACATACTTGCCTTTTTTAGTACGCGTTGAACAGCATTGCCCAGGTATAATATCAGAAATAAACCCAAGCAGAATTATATAAACTCATGAATGGTAATGTTTTCTCCACTTCAGATTTTCTTATCTTCTTTCAAAATGCTACGTATCAATATTTTCCTAAATATATATTCCATAAGTCAATAAAACAACCATTTTCAATATTTTTTTAACAAGACCTCCTACTACAGATGCTTTGTTTGAACGCATATGACAATTACTTTAATTGGCAAAGCCATTGAAGTGAATCAGAGAGTAGGGAAGCTTTAATGAATGCAATATATTTTGCTTACTTGTTCCTTTTTTGTGCCTAATTTAGGAATTCAGCCATATAATTGATTTGGCTATCACTATTTGTGTACCATGGAACCTACATTAATACAATTTGCATTTGGGGCTTGGAATGAGATGAGCTTTAAGGTGCTTCCAACCCAAACCGTTCTGCGATTCACGAGACAAGAGACCTCATCAAAACACATTCTTCCCTCAGCCAGGCAAATTACACTGGGGAAATAATGAAGCAAGAACACAACTAAATCCTACATTAAACTTTTAAATGTAGTTTGGATCACAGTTTAAAATTCAGTAGAATCATATTATGAAATCACAGGATGGTTTGGGTTGAAAGGGATCTTAAAGCCCATCTTGTTCCACTCCCCTGCCATGGACAAGGACACCTTCCACTAGAAAATAACAGTTATAAGTCAAGGACAGCCCCTGGTTACTTTGGTAGTAAATTCTTTTAGTCTACTACTAAGGAGTTACTTGCCTGTGTAGTCAAAATATATATATAAAAAAATAAATCTCACTTTTACTACTGATGAAAATAAGTAACTTAAAACTACTTTAAAAATACTTCGCTTGGGAAATGAAGTTTTTACTCAAGAGAAGCAAACTATACTAGTACCAAAAATCAGCAATCTACAGCAAAATGCTACACAACCCGTACTTTTTCTGAAATCTTACAATTATGGCCAGGACTGGCTGTGGCAGAACATTTCCTGACGTCCCATAAAACCAGGGAGCATGTGTTTCGGCTCTGCTGTTCCAGGTCTACGAAAAGAAGCTGTCCTAAATTAACTACCCAGCAATAAGAGCTGCAATAAATCTACCTTTCAGGCATAATGTGAGTGTTAGCCTTAAAATGCAGAGGCAAATGAAATGTATTTATTTCCCTGACATGAAGACTGTCTCTCTCGTAAGCATAATGGGACAATTGAGGAGCAGTTAGTTCCACAGCGTGGGGCCTCCTCCCTGTGCCAGGGTAGCCCTAAGCGTGCTCAGCCAGCCTGCACACTTCTAAGTGCTTTATAATGAACAATAAACTGGCTGGGAGGGAGGGGGCAGCTGACTCAGCACAAATGAGGTTCTTCAGGCCAGGAAAATGATTGGGGTCCTGAGTCGAAAAGGGAAAATGGACACGGAATTTCGTAGAATCCCAGAATGGTTTGTTTGGGTGGGAAGGGACCTTAAAACTCATCCAGTGCCACCCCCTGTCATGGGCAGGGACACCTTCCACTAGCCCAGGTTGCTCCAAGCCCTGTCCAGCCTGGCCTTGGACACTTCCAGGGATCCAGGGGCAGTCACAGCTTCCCTGGGCAACCTGTGCCAGGGCCTCCCCACCCTCCCAGGGGAGGATTTCTTCTGTTTATCTGATCTGCTTCAGTTTGAACTCATTCTTGTCACTCCAGTTCCTGATGCAGAACCCTTCTCCAGCTTCCCTGTAGCCCCTTCAGACACTGGAAGGTGCTCTGAGGTCTCCACACAACCTTCTCTTCTCCAGGCTGAGCAGCCCCAACTCTCTCAGCCTGTCTCCATAGGGGAGGTGCTCCAGTCCCCTCATCATGGCCCTCCATCACACTGGCTTACCTGGGAGCTATAGGGAACATCTTCCTTCCTTCTACTGGTGGGTCTTCCACTTCCCTAAAACCCAGATCCTCTTTGGGGAGAATAAGGAGAGACAAGTAAAGAACAGAAGAATCTCATCAGCATGCTTGTGACTGATGAGTTGGAATAAAATTCTTTTTTAGACAATTGTCCATTTTGCCTTATTAATTTAAACAAGGGTTTTAAAGACAAAGCCCATCAAACATTAGATAAGCCTTTTAAGTTAATGGACCATGTAGTCCTATTTTCCCACAAACTCAGGAATCTTCATATTATGTCCTATTTTTACAGCAACATCAATTATTAATATGTATACTTTTGCTGACAGAGGACCACACTAAAAATGTGAGTTTCGTTATCCAGTTCTGGGTCATTAACTGTGAAAAGCTTGTAAATATAATGGTTTATTCACATGGGAAGCCTTCATTAAGATGCATTATTCTACAACTGATGTGGCATTATTGCATTATCAAGTTCACTGTCTCCATCTAATATTTGTAATTTGTTTCTAAATGAGTTGCTGTTTGTAGGGCAAGTTAACAAATTTGAATTTCACATGGCCAAAGAAATTTCTTAAAGATGGGAAAATGCTTCTTCCCCCAAGGAAAAGCTATTTATTAGCATCTTACTGGAGAATGCCTCCCTTTGATTCAGAAGCAGGAACATTAGAGGCGCCGAGGGAAGCGATGTTTGAAATAAATTGGTTTTTTGTCTTAACGTGCACATTAAGCATAGAGGGCTGTGGAAGCAGCATTCACCATGCTGTCTCCTATAGCTCCTTAGAGCTCCAGAACAGGCATGTGGGGCACATGGAAAGCTGTTTCGTGACACTGCAAGGCCCAGGTCACAGACTGGTCAGCAGGGAAGCATTGTTGGAATCCATACTGCCACACCGTCCATCCCTCCTACCCTTTCACTTCCTGTTCTCTCTTGCATCCTCAGGTAGCCAAAGCCTTTTCAGATATATTTTCTTCTGAATTCTGCTCCTTGACAAGAGAGCAGAACCTCCACCAGGGCTGTCCCAGGGACTTTGTCTCCTTTTGAAGGCTTGAAGATGGACACGAGGTCCCAGATCGTGCAGCTGTCTCCTCATCACTGAGGCAGGGTTAGGAATATGTTAAACTCTGAGGCCACTGAGGTTTGGGATGAGATATACTTTTGGGATTAGAACAAGAACACTGGGGACAAAATAGTACAAGTTTAACAGTGGTTTTCTTCAGTTGCAAAGCAGGAAGGTATCTCTTATGCTATTTCATAGGGTTTTTTTCTTTTTTTTCAAATGTTTTAAGAGTCTAAAACAGTCCATATCATCATTAGGTGCCTGAGGACTCTGTTTTCTTTCCTCAATTTGTCTTTTACTCAACAAAAGAAAATCATTTTCTCTGAAAATACTTCACAATTGGTGGAGCACTGACAGCTAAAACAATTCTGGACATCTTGTTATATCTCTTCAGCAGCTCCTGCTGCTCAAGTGTCTATTTTTAGGTTCTGTTGCTAAATTCACTTCCACACTTACTTTTATCTACATCTTCTTATTATTCCCTCCCTACTTTACCAGTTGATTCCTTTCCTTGTTCTTAAGTACACTTGGATCAGTTCTTATAGTCCAAGGAAGTAGTTTTTAAGATGGACTAACAAGTGAAATTGAGACTAAGTACACAGAAGTTGTTTTGACGTTTCCTCATCCTTGTTTTCTTCAAGTCCCTTTTTTTGTTGACCCAAGTGCATTGATTTCAAAGTAGCAGAATAAAAAGTCAGGCCAGCTGTACATTCAACTGTGATGTTTAGCTTAAAAAAAAAATAAATCAAATAACCATGGCATGATGTCCTCACTGCCCTTCAGTGCTTGCCTCCTCCTGCTCCCCCAGAACAGGAGCCAGGCTTGTGTTCCTGACGCGTGTTGGCCTCCTGGTCTTCACTCGTAACCAGGGTGCACTGCGTATGCTCCACATCAGGCAGCCCCCAATCCCTCGGGGCTCATCCATCCCAGCCAGCTGTGCTCCTCATTCCATGCTCCCCTCACCCACTGGAGCGTGTCAGTGCCAAATGAGAAACCGGTAGGATTGGAAAAACAGACAGTCAAAGGAAAATACAGTTTTATCAACTATCCCTGTTCTCCTTTATCCCTCCCTTCAGTGAAACACTGAAGGTGGGTGGCTGGAGTCTTACTTACTGGTAGAAGTAGCTCTTACTTCCTTTTTTTTTTCTTGTAGTAAAGCAGTCTTTGGAAAAGAAAATTTAAAAAATTGCAAGGGGTAAATAGAGCAGAGCTTCTTTTCACAAGCTTCTCTACCAGGTTATGTCTGTACTTCAGCCTCAGGGCTCCGAGTGCAGCTCTCCACACCTATCAGCAGATGGACTGATAACTGAATGGTGCTCGGCACAGGTAGCTGCACAAATATTTACTCGGGGATTGGCTGGATTTTGCCAACCAGAACATATTCTGTGGCCTTGCTGTTATCAGCATCTGAGCCAGCTGGTTTAGAGCTACCTGGACTGTGCCCACAGCAGCTTCATGACTCTGGACTCAGGTGTTGATGTGGTCTGTATTAATTCACTTAAGATAAGAGTTTCCTGCTCCTGAGCTTACTCACATGGGCACGTTCTTGCCAGTTCAAACAGCTCTTACCTCATCTGCCTTTGGGACTGATGAAAGGCTGAATAAATCCTCAGTGGCAGGAGCTGATCTTCCAAGGCTCCCACAGGATGTAGTGGGGAGCAGTTCGGAGGAGCTGAGTGGAGGGAAGGTCCTGGATGGCAAGGAGGACCCTCCTGTCTCTGCTGCTGCTGCTTCTCCATGTTGGTCTGGTCCCTTGTCCATCGCTTCCCTTGCTGTGGTGCTGGCCCTCAGCTGCTCCTTGGCTGGCTGAGTCACCTCCTTATACCAGAGGACAAGTAACCTGAGCAGAAGAAAAGACAAAAGGGATTATTTTCCACTTAGAATCGGTTCACTGCAGGGTCAGGTGAGTGCCAGAGCCTGTGCAGGAGAAGTGAGGGACCACACATCCAGCAGTTCAGGTGGAGGGGGAGCTGAGCCTTCCCAGCACCAACAAGTTGTTCATTTGGTGACCCATCTCCTGACATTTTGCCCTTAAACCTTTGGATGTGAGCTGTAGAGGGGCCTGTCTTTCTCCAACAGCTGTGGATCAGCCTCCCTAAAGCTGGAGATATCTCCATGCCCCTCTGGTGGGAATTCCTCAGGAAAGCTGAGGAATTGCTGCAGGGAGTCCTGTGAGGATTGCTGCAGGGAGACAAATAGCTCAGCGGGAAAGCACCCAAGGGATCTTGCTCCTGGATCTCAGACTGGAAAACAGGCCTTGTGGGTGCTCCTCTGCTTTCCAAATGAGCCCTGAGAAAGCAGCATCACATCCTAGGCTTCATTTAATACCAGTGAGGCAGACAATGGTGAAATACAAATAAACAGTGTTAGTGTTAACAGTTAGTACAACAGTGCTGTACTTGTAAATAGGTGCTGGTGAGGGCGAAGACTGGAAACACTCGACTTCCATGGAAACTGAGAATTGAGCAAAGGCAACATCTCAGGGTGAAAGGTGACACTTTGGATCACGTGTTGAGGGAGAGAACATGTGCAGCCACCTTTCAAAACCACACTGCTGCTCTTATTTCCTCCTGAATATTTTCTCAGTGGTGGCCTTGACCAATTCCTTCAGCAGAGTGCGAGTCACACATCACAGATGCAGGGAAGGCAGTAAATTGCTTTCCTGAATGGGGCCTCTGCGCTTGCTTTGGATGGTGCGTGATCCCAGGGGGGACCTGCCCAAACCAAATTTGCTTGGCACTTGTTAGTGATTTTTGGAACCTGGTCGAAGCATGGAAAAACACCAAATAACAGATCTTATATAAATATAAGCCGGCAAAACCTTTAAGAGAGCTTTTTTTGTCTTTGTGGGAGACTTCTGCAATTAGGACGTGGAGCACACCAGGAAATACATCACCAGAGCAAAGAGAACGCATTACTAAATTAGTCTGAGATGTGCCCATTAAGGACAATTTCTATATGCTCTGAAGTTGAAAGGCCAGAGCAGAATTATGTACTTTTTTTTCCATGCAAACCAAGAGCTTATGTTCACATATGCTGCCATCTATACGTCAGTCACTAACTTTGAGGAGTAAAAAAAACATACTACAAAACTAAACTGTCCTATTTTCTCCTCTTTTCCCTTCTTAAATTTGCCATACACTATCAGGCAATATGATTAGTAATTCCCAAATATGTGGAAAATAATTTGTTCTAGAATTAAAAAAGAAACCACAAAGGTGGTTTACAACTTCATTTTTAAAATGGATTTTTCTCTACACTTACAAGGTACTAACAGCTCATAGAACACTAGAAACATCTTAACTTTATCAACCTTTAAAAGCTAAAAAATGCAAAGTTTCAGCCCACCCACACAGATGGCATTTTTCATGCTTCTGTATTTGAATACCAGAAAGACTTTCATTTTTCTCCCTCAATCTACATGTGTAAAATCAATCACAAGGCAGAAATCATTCTAAGACTTGCAACTGGCTTAGAAGCCCTTCTTGCCAAGGTTATCAAATCATGGGAAACTTGGGGAGCTGTGGTTTTTATTACAGTGTTTGGGGGGTTGTTTATTCCTTTTTTTTTGTTGTTGTTCCTCAAGGGAAGTTGATTTCCTAAAGGAAATCAACCAGCTGCAACAAAATACCAGGAAACCACTGACCAAGCAATGCATATAAAAATTGCAGTGACTAAATTAAAAACAATACTGGCTAATTAAAAAATACCAATGGGAAGTCCAAATATTTGAAAATTCAATTAAAAAACCTCTCCGGCACCCTTCTGACATGGATAAAGCTGGCATTTGCAGAACAGCAGCTTTCTCACCTGTCTCACTGAGATCCCGGGATCCCAGGCTGGAAGGGTTGTTTTTGTACATTGCAATGCTGTTAATTAATGCTGAAACACCAACAATAGAGCATTGTGTGCATCCAGGCACCTTTTATGAGCACAGGGCCTTTTTTTCCTGGCTTCCTGCAAGAAAATTAAGGCTTAAGCTTAGATTCACTGTCAGCCTGGCATTCCAGTAAATATTAAGTTTATTTTAATTCTTCGTACCTTTTATTTTCTCCTCTTGTTGTTTTCAGACTCTCCCTCCTCACTTAGAGGCAACCAGTAGTTTTCAGAAGTTTGCTGAGAAAGTAAAGGCCCTGCAAGGTGATGTCCAGGAGAGACAGGATGAAATATCCTTCAAGGACAAGCTGAGAGAAACAGAGGGGCCCCACATCAAGGAAACACTCCAGGATCAGCTCAGCCAGTGCTTCACGGAGTGCCGGTGAGCAGAGATAAACACTTATCTAAATAAGTCCATTGCCTGATTTTGCAGTTCCTACAAACTGCAAAATCCATCTTGAGGCAGTGATCCTAGTCCCAGCTGAGGAGCTGGTTCTACCCCAGCTGCAGAGCCAGGACCCTGAGCTGCAAGACTCCAGCCTGGGGAGACCAGACCAGGACATCACTCCTGGCAGGGATCGAGGTGCACCCTGAACGCCTGGCTGTGCATCAGCTCCACAGACATTAAAGTGGGGACACCTTCAGTTTGCACATTACCTCGGGCTCAAGCCTTCGTAATTATAGGAAGCACACTCTAAACTTTAGGAACACTGACTTTCTTCCCTGTCTGAATACCTAAGGTTTAAGAGAGAGAACTCACTCTTCCATGAGATAGAAGCATAATTATTTGCCATAGCAAATCACATCACGTCACTGGCACTGCACTCTAGGTGCCTGCTGCTGGCATTATCCAGCAGCCCACATGAATCTGAAGTAGTTTTGTACTTGAGGCCTGACCTTCGAGACACTCCTCCAAATGTAACTTTACTTAAGCAGTGCTGCTGATCTCAGTGAAACTTCACGTCTCAGTAGAGTTAAGCACATACTTACACGTCTTTAAACCGAGTGCTGACACCTATAGTTCTCTCAGGCTTTAGCCAACCAAGTTTTGAGACTGGCAGTTTTCATATGGTCACACTGTAGAGTCTTTTACTAAGGAATATAGGCTGGTTTTATAACATAGTTGATATTTTCCCAGGATTTACCTCATCTGATGGATTAGTATGTAAAAGTAAATTAGGAAGCAGCACCTTAAACTTCCAGGATTTAGTAGCAAGGTTTTGTCTGCTCTGCAAAGTGTTTTTGTGTCTTGAGCTGCTCGGTGATGTTACAGGGCTCATATTTGTCTTGTGGACCAGTGTCACATCCATTAATCACTCAGTGTTTTTTCAGTGTGCTGGACTTGCCTCCAGCACGCAGTTTCCAGTTGGAAACACAAATGCATTCTGATGAAATCCTGCTCCGTTTATTCCTTGAGTCCTTTAATCGGGTTTGGATAGCTGTGCTATAATGCAGTGTTTGATTAAAAAAGTGATCAAAAATAGCACCCTCAGAGGTCTACCACAATGTATTCCTCTTCTTTCTTGTACTTTTGCCTCTTATAGACACTCAAGGCTCCAGTGTATTTTTTTTACTCTCTTTCTAAAAGAGCTGCTGGTTTTACAAACTTCAGTTATTGCAGAGCACTTCCCCATTCCCTAAATCAACCCTGCTTTTCTTGAGCTGCTATTTCCTGCTGTTCCCCACAGCTCCTGGCATGTTCTGAGGTACAGAAAGATCTTATTCTCTTTGCTTAATATTACTCACCTAATAGTCATTCCCTAACGTAGGTCAGTCGTGTCCAATTAACTTCGCTCTAGAGCTTGAGGAGAGCTAACTGAAATAGTGTGAACCAATAACAATGTTTCTGTAGGAGATTAGAGAATAAGGCTGAGCCATAAACCTCTTTTAAGACAGTTATGAGACATTATTAAAAGTTAAGTCACTTAACAGCAGAGCCAACCAAGAGTCTAAGCTGTCCAGAGGATCATTTGGAGGAAGCCAAAGCCATCGTTCAGCCGAGGGAGGTGGAGAGGGGTGGCTGAGAGAGCAGTTCATCAAAACCCTCGCTGCCTGATGTGTGTGAGTCCTCAGCCTCACGTACCTACGGAATACTCTGAAGGTGGAAGGTGGAGTGTAAATGCTGAGCTTTCTTTTAGCAGCCCTTACAAGTGAAATGGGGCCTCCTCGCTACATTTATATCCCAGGTGTGCCCAGGGGCCCAACTTCAGGAGACACTTCAAGGCTAGAGGCAGACATAGGCAGTATCCCAGCATGTAAATACGTGATTATACAACTTATAAGGTGTTCTTTAGCTAACCTTTGAGTTATCTGGTCCATCTCATCAGGTTCAGTAGTCTTAAATCGCATCTAGCCCTGAAAATTAACAAAGATTAAAGCAGATGTTTAAATATAAGCATCATATTAACTGATCTTGGATAGCTTTATGGGTGTGTTTTTCCTGAGCAAGGGATGATGTGAAATAGGACAAAGATATACCCACACATTCTATAAGAGTGCTTATGGGTAAGCCTTTAGCCAGACATGTTCTGCTGCAGCTGAGACAGGCTGAGAAAACAGCTCCCCTCCAACCTTGGACAATAACCCACCCATCCGAAACAACCTCATATTTTGAAAAAATCAACCAAAAAGCGGTTTTAAGCATTTAATCAGACCGTTTTGATAGAAGATGGAGAAGATGTGGAGGTCTGTGGTACGTCTGAGAGCGGGGTCACCGCCGATGACAGAGGGGCAGTGACAAGTCTGTTGCAGTCAGAGCAGTGTGTCTGATCATAGAGTCACAGGATGGTTTAGGTTGGAAGGGACCTTAAAGACCATCTCATTCCAAACCCCTGCCACAGGCAGGAGCACCTTGCACTAGACCAGGTTGCTCCAAGTCCCATTGTACTCCCCGTTAACTCTCATATTAACTGTCCATCATGATCCCTAAAAATCAGTGACGGGAATGTTCCAGCCAAGACTAGACAGATCTCATTGATAAAAGCTATTCTGGTGATTTAGTACATGGTAGATGAAATTCTGCCCCCAGTGAAGCCAGTGGGAGAGCTGCCATCAGCTTCAGCACAGGCTGGACATCATCCACTATTTCAGCTCATTCCAATCTGGCTGAGTGATGCAGTGATTTATGGAGCTGCGAGGAATCAGAGGAGCTGTCTGCTGCCCTGCTCTTCACAGGAGGCCTCTAAGTGACCAAAATCATCTCCCCCACAGACACACCCACTGGCATCCAAAATAGGTTTTAAAAAAAAAAAAACAAAAAAATCAGCAAATTTCTCACCAAGGGGAGCGTGTGTGTCCTGCAGAGCCAAACTGTCTGGGTGAAAATGCCAGAGATGCTGCACAACCAGCAGGAATCGTGTCCTGCTCAACAGTGGGACAGGTCTGAAGTGTCCAAGTTTAAAATAATTATTACCTGCCAGGGTATATTTTGGCTCTCCCCTAAGCCTGTCTATGAGATCAACAGCTAAATGTAGCTTATAAATAATTCTTTAACTACAGTTTTTGACAGAGTTTCCCGTTTTCCATATTCTCTTAAAGAAATAGATAAAGGCGAACAAAGATTCTTTTGAATAAATTTTGCTGTGCATACTGAGAAAATAAACCCAAACTTCCATATTTTATCCTTCACTCAGAAAAGAATGTGATAGAAAAATACAATTAGCAGGTATTGTCTTTCAGCACAGCTACTCTTAGATTACAAAAGCAATGAGCACATGTTAAATTTCTTAACCTGTAAGAACTGTGGTAAATATTTACCTCTTTCTTTGCACAAGGGAACAGCTTCAGTCATTTCAAGACCCAAACCAGCTTCTTATGAAGAGAAGTTCTAGAAAAACAAAAGAAAGCAAAACCCAAAGGAATAGATTAAATGAAATTGTTCCTGTTGCTTGTATCAATCCTACTGCGGGGAAGACAAAATAATTTAAATATAACCCTGCATTTTGCAACCTTACCATCCATCGTTCTGTTTATCTGGGTTGGCTTCTGTGGAGCTGCTCTTATTTGGCTTGCAAATTATTCACATAAAGCTTTCTAGGTTTCCATGTGGCCTTGTCCAGCCATGCTAGAAAGAAAAGATACTGTTTTGAAAGCTTTTTTAAAAGCATCCTGCACTATACCTACAGGCCTCCCTTTTTTTCTTTTTTTTTTTTTTTTCAAGCTATGGTTGGTATTAGAAGGACTACAAATGTTCCAGAATTAACAGTTGCTATGATTATACACATCTGAGTCTGGATTTTAATCACTTGGCTCCCACAGATTTCATCCATTACATTAAAATTAAAAGAGTTTCATATTAAGATATAACTATTGCATAGCTGGGGTTTTAGCTTCAATTTCCTGCACCATTCCAAACCAAACCCATTTTTCTCTAATTTCACATTTAGGGTGTGAAATTGCCTTCTCCACTCTTTACCCACTGTGCATAAAAACAGTTCCCAAATTACGAGTCTTCTTGGAGTCATCCCTAAAATGAATTAAAAAAGGGGTGGGGAAAAAAAGGCGAGAAGGATCCCTTTATTACCCAGAGAAATATAACAGTACCTTTGTCTAGGACAAGTCTTCTCTGGCAGAAATCAATACAAAGGACGAGAACTCAAGATGAGGTTTTTATTACCAGAGATGGCCCCCGGGCTCACAGGGGAGAGCCTCACGCACAGGCTCTGCTGGGACGTGCCTCGTGCCCTCGAGCTGCAGCAAATTGCGCCGGGAATGTCTTGGAGGATTTCTGCGGCCCCGCTCAGAGCTCTGGGGAGCATTTCATCAGTGGCAGGGCTGACCTCCTAACAGGGGATCTCAGTAATAGCACTTCACACTCGTTATGTGTTATTCCCACGGATTTGGGGATTGCTTTTTGGGAGGAAGGAGGCGACAAGGGGTAAATGTGTTCTCATAATAGGTTTACACTTTACTGATTAGCTCTGAATGATCTTCTTGCTCTGCCTGCCAACTCCAGTCCTGTCAGAAAAAGAACTGGCCAAGTTTTGTGGTGAGGGAATGAGACTCCTCTTGAAGCAGAGGGTTCCTGTGCTTTATTTATTCATTTTGAACATTCCTGACAGCCAGCCCGGCCTTTGATGCAGAGGAAAAGAGAAAGAAATAGGAAGTGATCATGTTATATTTCCCTTTTTTCACAAGGCTGTTTTGTTGAGCTGGGTTTACTGCCAATCCACCCGTTCATGGGACTCCCTGGGTAGCAGGGGGTGTGAGGAAGGAGGAGGCAGGAGGAAGATGAATGGAGAGAGGGAGGTTTTGCACTGAAATTCTGCAGAATAGGGAAGGTATTCATTGGTGTGAGGCAGAGGCCGGATCACATTTCACACTGTACACACTGCTCTTTATGGAGTTAATGGCAGCGTGCATGGAAGCTGCCAGGCAATCCATCAGAGCCAGAGCCTTGCCAAGAGGACAGAGAGGGATGACACAGTGGTAACAAGCAGAGGCACTCCCTCCCCATGACCCCTCCACTCTGGTTCCAAGGAATCGTCCCTCTGAGTCCCTCCAGACCCGTGTTGTTGTTTTTCAGTCCCATCTGGCTCATCAGACGCGTGCCCTCAACCTGCCAGAAGTGCTTTCCAAGTAGCCAAGGAGCCTGGATTGCAGCCTCCACACAATATGGCAACAGCTGATGGAAAATATGGAACAGCTGATAGGAAAATTGCTGGAGGACCAGTTTTAGTGCCATGAGCCACTGCAGCAGACAGTTCTCAAAGAGCAAGCTCCAGTCTGGGGGTTCTTGGCAGACAACCTGAGACATCACCAGCCCCTTGATCACAATCCTCTTTCCATACTGTTACTCTGGAAAATTACATCCGTGGGCAGGATGAGCTCATTAGCCTTCTGGCAGTCATCCTAGGAGAAGGACAACTATAATCCCAAACCCAGGCAGATGGAGCTCGTTTAGCCCTGTAAGGCCATCCATCTAAGAGAAGGTCACTCTAATCAAACCTACGTCCTGAGGACCTCACTGCCACCGTCCAAGCTCGCTCGGCCCTGGTAGATGAACCTCAGCATTAAAGGGTGGGTTCAGTTCCGCGCACACTGTGTCTCACCTAAAAAATCCATTGCGCAGGCTTGAAGGCTTTACCCACATGCAAAAAGTCCTGTAGCGACAGGCGAGGGTCGAAACGGCAGGTGAAAGGTGCACTGGGAACCGCAGACCCAACCCTGCATGCGGGTGGTTCAGGATGTTGGTCATTTGAGACTGACTGGAGATGACAGTCTCTTGGGGCAGCACCCCGAACGACCAAGCAGCCTTTCCAAGGACAGCACTGCTTGCTCCACTCGGAGAGGGGCCTAGAAAAGGTGGCCTAAACAAAGCTCATCTCCACTTTCACCCGGTTGGTTAACCGCAGGCCAACGGGCATCTTCTTCCAATGCGGTCGCACAAAGATCAAAAGACAAAAGCACACACCTGCCTCCAAAGGTGTACCTAAATTACACCATCTATAACGCAGCTGTCTCCTTCGAGAACACACGCAGGATCACTCTTGAGGAAAAAAGGCAACGCAGAAAGAACCGTGTATTGCAGAATACACCACTAAGGAGTCTTTCTGCTGTGCCTTTTGCAATCGGATATGTCTGTCACGTATTGGCCTCATAAGCCACCAGCGTGCCTGTAGCAAATGTGGATAGAGCCTTCCCAAATCTTCGTTCGCGAAGCCTAGCCATGACTCTGGAAAATTTATTCCCTTCTCTGCCGCTCCTTCAAGGGCATTTCTGCTGTAGGAACCTACCAAAAAGTGCCTCTGGTATGTGGTACTTGATATTCAGCATAGCCAGGAGCTGCTGCCCATAGGAGCCATTTACAGGCAGGTGATGAACCACTGTCTTTTCCCCTAGTCCATATTGCCATTACTTGTTTTCCCTGTCAGCATCAAAGGATTGTCACACACTCAAAAACCACTTGTATGTGACCTTCCGCTTGGGAGCAAAAGTTTCCAGGCAGAAGCAGCAGCTGTGAGCCCAACTTAAAAATCAGGATTTGGGGGGATAAATTAGTGGTCGTCTACTAATTCCACCAGATGAGGATGAGCTAAAACTATTTCTAATAATTTAGAAATAACGATAATTCTAATAATTTCTACATTAGAAAGAGGTCTCTATCTGCACCACAGTTTTCTCCTGTCCTTATCTGTTCACTGGAGTTGAATACATCTTCTCCTACCATCTGGTACTTTGGGCACTGAGAGCTTAAACACACCAAATTGTTCAGGGAATAGCACAAAACAAGTAGCTTCTCCTTCTGAATCCCTCTGCAGCCAGTCTGCATTGTGTCTATCATCTAAATCTTCTCCTTTTCCTCAGGAGAGAGAAGACAAGCTCTGAATTGTGGCAATGAAGCTCTGAGAGAGGATGGCACAGGCTGGGGTGGCCTCTACTGCCCAAATACTTGGTCCTCCTGCAAAAGCACAAAGACAGTAATACAAGAGGCAACGTCTGGGGGGGGTTCCTATCAGTAGTTTCACCTCTTTTCTGACAGAACTAACAACTCCAGGTTTTGCCAAGGCAGTAATCTCTGTATCATAACAATTAGTGCTGGTGCAAAGTGCTCTCTGAGTGCCTTTCTCCCCTGCCAAAAGGCCGTTCTGCAGGGACGGCTCACATTTAACATCAATCTTCCTGAACACGGCTCAGCCTGCTCCCAGATGTTGGACTGTACCTCATGTAGACAGTCAGTCAAAGCTAATTCCAAAATCCAGCAGGAACAACACAGCAAAACCTGTCCAGGGCCCTGCATAAATATTCTGGCAGGCAGAGCGTGCTGAGCTCCTCTCTGCAAGCAGCCACAGCGCTGAGTTAAACTACATCTGTGGGAACTGAAATCTTGCCTTTGGGCTCTAAGACTGATTAATTAACATAATTAGGAGCTGTAAACATTAATGGATAATGTTCAAGCCTTTCCTAACACATTCTTAAAGCTTCCACTGAGTAGTTATCTATTGACTAATTTTGGCAAACATCTTCAGGGCTGGAGGGAGCAAGGGAATGGAATACAAATGCATCTGGCTCACTGGAGGGAGGCACCAAAGCAAATAACCCACAAGGTTTCTGTGAACAGAGGGAGAATAAGTTATCAGAAACAAGAGGATTGTTTGTTTATGATGGGAGAGAGCGGAGCCCGCAGTTCTGCAACCTGTTTTCCCATTGACTGGAATCAACTATCTAACTTGAAAGCCATTTAAAACAAAACAAGAACGAAAAACCCCATCAGTCCTTTCCTGCTTATGGGAACACCACACCGGCCTCTTTTAAAAAGTGTGAACCCCTCTAATTCCAAAGGAGGGACAACTGTTATTAAGTCCATCTGCAGTTAATCTCCTTTATTGGGTGTTCCTGGATTTACAGGAGGCAGGGGACACCTCTGGAAGCTTCTGTGCAGTGGCAGAAGTTGCCTACTAGTAAAAATTTACGGGAGTGCTGACATTAATGGAGGTGGCTGGATGGCTTTGGGGGGATCAGCCGGAAGCCCCTGGATCCATATATTTCTCATACTTGGTGAAACACCCATAAATCTTGGTGGCAGGTATCTGAGACAGTAAGACCAGTTGAACCCCGGTGTCACACCTCCAGAGAGGCATTGATAAGATCACTAGTTCTGCTTTCTAAATCATCACAAACTCCAAGATCTGTTGTCTTTCCAGTCTTGTAATGCTCCTTGAGCTGACACTTCAATTTATGACTGCCACCTCTATGCAGTGATTAAAAACACATGCAGAGGGCTCTGCTGCTGATCCTTGAGTTTGCTCATTGAACTATGAAAGGTTTGAAACTTTTAAGGAATGAAGATTCTTAAAACATCACAGATGCCAATCAAGTTTCCCAAGGGGTTTTCAACATAACAAGTCACCCTCATGAACTATTATTTAATCACCAAGTGCACCAATGCTGCACATAAGCATATCTCCACCAGCTTTCCAAGCACTGCTGTTCCCCTCCAGATAGACATTCAGATATCTTGAATCACAAGGTCATTAGGGATCTTTCCTGATTGATCTCACCTTTCCCTGAGACTTTTGGCTTACTGACTTTGTCACTGAAAATAGGGTCAGGTCCTGATGTTATTTAACAGTCCTCATTCTAAGCAGACTCCCATCAACTTCCAAGGGGATTCATAGAGTAAGATATTTTTGGTTTTGAGCAAGTTTATCAATTTCAGGACTTTTCCAGGGGTGCTACAACCAGGCAGAAGCACATAGTCTTGTTCCCCAAGCAGTGGAAAATCAGGGAAAACTGTTCCAGTCACATGGCAGTCATCTGGGCTTTCTGCCTGTGATGAGGCATCTCTTGCAGGAGTGCTCAGAACTTCAGGCATTTGTAAGCATACATCCATCTCTTCATCAGGCACGATTTGCATTGCACACCTCTTGCCACATTTGCATATAAATTATGCATTAACAACGTTAAAAGCTCATTCAGATCTCAACAGCCACACATTACAAAGCCATAACGAGCATGTTGCTTCTACAGACCAGGCTCTCCTCCACTTTTCTCCTCAACCTGCTTGTTTCTTGATCACTTTACCCAAAAAGACTTAACCTTTTCCTCACCCCGTTTCTGTCCCAGTTTCTGTCTCTGTAGTTTTCACCTGCAAAGCTCTAAACACTGTGGTGACTGTAGACCAGATTGTCCAAAGTTCAGCCTGTGGAAATAGGATTTTTACAGGGATAGCAAAGACATTTCTGTTCCAAAAGGCAAGTTGACCAAAGGGAAAGATGAAACTCCTTGTTCTAAATCTTGTCAGCAGAAAGATGGTTCTAGTTAGACATTTATTTAGCATAACCAAAATTATGCCTTTAACCATCCTCCATCTGGGAAAAACCTGAATCAATGGAGCCAATATTTTCAGACCTGTACATTGTAAATCGAGTGTCAGCACCTAAACTTTCAGTCCAAATGGTTAATAGCTTGACAAATATATGATCAGCTGAAAAACAGAGCTTCGTAATGGACAGTGTGAGGCAGAAGCACTGGGGAAGTGCTAAAACCAGAAGTGGAAAATGAGTGCAGCTGTTTGGTGCTGTCAGGGCTCTGCAGAGAGGGCACAGCTGTTGGAGCAGGAGCAGCACCAAGATAAGGTGAATGCCAGAGGGGCGAGAGCAGGCAGATACCTGAGCACATGTGAGACAGCCCGAGACAAGGCACAGAGAGATGAGAGGAAGGGGGTCCTGCACCTCCTTCCCCCACAATGCTGCCAGGACTGCGCTTTCTAAGTCCCATTTTTGGTACAAAGTTTCCCAGATATTTTATATTGACCCATATCCTCCCATTCTTGCAGACATGCCCATCCTGAGCACTGCTCTGTAGGGTGATTCCTGCCTTCACTTGCTTCCTACTTTTTGATTTCTACCACTACAGAAGCAAAACTAACCCTTACAACAAATTGAGGTTAGATTCCCTTTTCTACCTTCTTCAAGTGGCTGCAAGTGACCCAAGATACCCACAGTCTATAGACCTTGAGGCTAAGCCTCCTGCTTAGAATTAAAGCTCCTAAAAATATTCATTCCTTTATATGTCTAAAAGTCTGGAATCAGCTGAAGTAAATAGCATTAGTATGAGCTGGCCTATTTACACACAAGAAAATAATCTGGTAACTAATTAGTTCATTTTCCTAAAGTACCTCATACCCATCCCTATAATACTTAGGAATTAAAAGTCTGAGAATGCAAAGTGTTCCCGACGCAATTCAGCACTGGACACTTTCCAATCATGAGGTTTATTTGTTGTCATAGATACTCCCACAGACACAGGCATCACTTCCATCCAGGGACTCTCACTTGCCAGCAGCTGGTTATAATACAGCTCTGTGTCTGAAGGGCAGGACTGGGCTCCTTTTGGGCAGTGCTGTGCTATGTGCCCTGCTCAGGGGGTATGTCAGGCTGCTGGTCTCCTTTATTCCTTCCTAATGCAGCAAACAGGATTTATGAAGGCAGGAACAGACCAATGGCGTGTTTAACACTGATAACTGGGGCCTGATTTTCACCTCAGAGCTGGTTTCTGTTCCAGGAATCCAGCTAGAAGCCTACTAGGCCTGGCCCAGGGGAGCCTGCTCTACCATCTGATCTATTCCTGGTTTAACTCACACAGCAGAGTCCTAATCAGTGAGAAGGAAAGAAGGGAATGAATCCCAAGGGGAAGAGGAAGAGACCCAGCCCAGCTATTATTTCACTCCAGTGTGATAGGGAGAGGTATCTTCTCCTGCAAGTTAATACAGAGCAGGTGGAAGAACCAATTTTCCCACTTCCCCATTTCCAACAGGCAAAGCAAATGAAGATCTGCTGGGATACAGGAACAAAAAAGAATCAGGAGTCCCACTGGTGCCTGGTAGGAGGACAGAGAAGCACTGAAGAGCCGGTGGCTGGCAGAGAAGAGGTGTTTAATGGATATTCTGGGAAGAGAAAGACTAAGGAAAAGCTTAGAAGTAAGGAGAATAAAAATGAACACGAAGCACAGAGCAGTGGCTCCCAAGCTACAGCCCTTGCTCCACTGAAGGATCTCTTTGGAGAAACAAGAAGAGGAGGTGGAAAAGACATTTTCAGCCTTGGCTCTGTAGAATGTAAAGAATAAAGGAGGCAAGTGGGGGGAAAAAGAACCGTGACATAGACTGACACAAGCAGAGCAAAAGCATAGCAGAAACAGTCATGAGGAGCTGGAGAGGCAGAATCAGAAGAGAAGGGATGAAAGAGTCATGTAAGTGGGGAAAAAACTCCTGTGAGTTACCAACTGAAAGACAGGAACAGTTAGAACCAAAGACTGATAGAAAATATTAAGTGTTTCCAAGGCAAAGCCAAAAGACAGGTCCCTAAATGTCTGTGCCAGCAAGCTCAGGTGATACAGAAAAAACACCTTATTGTCAAGGGGCCAGATTTAACTGTGGCCATGAAGGCATGCAAGTTATGGCTGGAAATGTGGCTGTGGATGACAGCCTGTTATTCTCTCTCACAAGAGAAGAGGGATATGTTTAATTCTGAAATACAGCTTCACTGGCAGTGGGTTTTTCAGACTTTGGGGACCACAGCAGCAGAACGTCTGATGGAATATAAGGCTGATTAAGGGCACTGTGGCACCAGTGTACCAACAGGATTATTTAACACACTATTGGCAAGTTACTGAAGAGCTGAATTTCAAGTTAGTTCCTTACCCAGGAGGCTTCCATAATCTAGCAAAGAAAATTCCAGGCTTACACTGAAAATGTGTGTTAAGCAGAAATGATGAGGAATTGAGGGAGGAGGAGAACACAGGTGACAGAAACAGGTTATCCCATCAACCTCAGGTGAGCACCAAGGTAAACTCCTCCTAGCACAAAATTCACGTTCAAGTTGGTCTGTCCCAGTCCCACACTCGGATTGAATCTCGACGTAAGGCTGAAAAGGTTTGAAGACAACATTTCTTTGGGCAGAGCAAGAACTTGCCTGAAACCTGAGTCACATCCATTCCTTCCAGAGCCAATGTGTTTCAGTTTTACTGGGAATTTCAGCATGGGGGAGATTAGTCAGACTCCATCCAGCAGGTTGTTTTAATTACCCAGGTCAGAGTCCAGGCCTTTCAAGTCGTGCTGCATTTCAGTCCTGTGCAGAGACAACAGAAATTCTAATTATTTATAGTAATTTACTTTAAGCATGCCCAGCTATTATGGTTTGTGTGCTGCATCAGGCAACCTTAGGACCACCCTAGGCTGAATAAAAAGCCATTTAATAGCATATAAGGGAGTTTACTGGTTCTTCTCAGACTCTACTTGTACAAAATAACTATATGAATATAGTACCAACTCCATAAGATCTTGTACCAAATACAATCTTCTTTGACTTTCCCCATCCCTGGGAGTGTCCAAGGCCAGGCTGGATGGAGCTCTGAGCAACCTGGTCTAGTGGAAGGTGTCTCTGCCCATGACATAGAACAAGATGAACTTTGATGTCCCTTCCAACTCAATTCTATGATTCTGTGACTTAAGCAAAGAATGTACAACCATAAAAGAGCTGGCTTAGTATTTACTGAAGCATTTATGTAATAGCAGGAGACTGCATGACCCTTTAATCTGTTCAAACAGTTCCCTCTCTCTTCTCAGAGCACCTTCCTGAGTCAGTGGTGGTTGGAAAGGAAGTTTGCTCTCTTGCTTTGTGTTCTCCATCACACAGGGAGACCAGCTCTTTCCTACAGACTTTTCTGGAAAGCATCTAATCCAGCAACCAATTCTGAAGCTGCTGGTTTAAAGCACAGCTATAAGTTAAAGGCTACAGTCTGTGCAGCTGCAGGAGTCCTCCAAGTATTCCAAGTCAAAATACAATTGCTCCAAGGGGGCACATTCCAGAGCCGGAGCTGTGCCATCTTTCTTGTTCCATACATATGCTTCCCATCATTGGCTCAGCATTCAGAGCTGCTGCAGAGGGGTAACACTATGCCCAGATTATCCTTTCACCTTCATCCTCCTGGGAAATCATGGTTTTATTTGTTATGTATTGTAAGGTTTGCAGTTGCAGGGGGCCTGGGAATGAGCGGGAGCGAAGGTGGGAGCAGCAGATTGTGGCCTCTCCCACATATGTGCCTGTATTCCACCCCTGTCCAAACCTAATCTCTCCATTTGCCTGGGGGAGCTCTGCTATTCCACAGTAAGTCCATTCCAAACAAGTGATGCTCTGTAGAGGCCTGTGAAGCAATACATTTACAGCTCTAGTCCTGAAAAACAATACAAAAGAGCCCTAAGATTAGGCAGGTGAGTAAACCTGCCCTGCAGGTCTCAGCCTCCAAACCTGCACTTCCCACACCACCTTCCCTGCTCAACCACTTTGGGGAAGTTACCCATCCTTGGGCTCTTTGCTTCTTCCAAGTTCCCAGAGAATATCCCCTATCCCTGGTTCTCCAGCCTCTTCGCCACGTTGCCAGCAACTCTCTGAAGCACTGGCTTCACCTATCAAAGAAATTATTAAAAATCACATTATTAATCCGTCGTTTAAATTAACAATAGCACAAAAGCTGCATTTTGTGCTTATCATCGGTTAAATTTGAACGTATCCTACCTAGTAACACATGCAGAAGAACTGAGGCATTTAGAAAGGCAGTGCCAGAGGCCTACAAAAGATATTCAATTCTTTATCAGTCCCCACATTTTCAGCCCATTTCAGGAGGCCATAGGTCATACACCAGAGACACACCAAACAAGTACAGGAACACAGCACTCCAGTTTTTCTTTCACAGCACTAAAAGGGAGAGAGTTAAGGAACTTGGCATTTCAAAGCATTACAGTGTGTTTCTTGGACTGCAGAGACGACTGGTTTTTGAGCTAACAGTGTTGATTAAATGGCTGCTCTTAATACCATCCCTGGCTTATAGCTGAGCTCATCTGAAATGCTTCTCCTTCTCTTTTCTCACACTTTTTAATTGCCAAAGTGGAGATTCTAAATTACTTTTCTTGCTTGTGAGTTCTTCAGTTATTAGCACTGACCAGGAGTCTGAAATACAGTCCAGTCTGGCATAACTTGTCTTATTTTTTGCTTCCCTGGATTAAAACGCTCTTCAGCTCCTCTGTCAGGGATGCTCTGACCTGCTGAGCATGTGAGCAGCCTCTGGCAGGCACCACAGGAACCAAACTCTGCTTTCTCTTTCTCTGCACAGAATCCAAGAATAGGTCAGGCTGGACGGGACCACAGTGGGTCCCATCTGGTCCCACCTCCCCGCCCAAGCAGGGTGATCCCAGAGCACATGGCACAGGATTGTGTCCACATGATTCTGGAATATTTCCAGTGATCATGGACAAGCTTGTCCACCAGGACCCCCAGGACCTTGTCCACTTCAAGAGATCTGGGTCTCTGTAGTTTGCATGAGTGTTTAAATGAGCTATTTAATGACAAATCTGAGGCAATTTCATGCATATGAAAGCAGTCACAGTGCTTGACTTTTCTATGTTTATCCCAGTTGGCTCGTGCAGCCTTATTTCAATAAATCACCACCAGGTGTACACAATGTAATACCAGGGAAAGACTGAGTGTTGCAGAATCCATATATAAAATTAGAGCAATGAAAGACAAAGCAGAGTTTGGTTACATTCTTAAAAAGTTATAAACATCCTAGGTACCATTTTCAGCTTCTCCTTCCCCACTGAATTTGTCTTTCTGCATCACAAATGCTTTTCAAGGCAGCACCACAGGCAGTGCCACGAGCCCAGTGCTGTGATGGGCTGAAGGGAATGATTAAGCCCCTCTCCCAGGCAGTACTGTGGGGCCTGCCAGAGGCTGCTCACATGCTCAGCAGGTCAGAGCATCCCTGACAGAGGGGCTGAAGAGCATTTTAATCCAGGGAAGCAAAAAATAAGACAAGTTATGCCAGACTGGACTGTATTTCTGCATTGATGCCATAGACTTCAGCTACTGAAATGTGTGTGGTGCCACCTTTACTTAATGCCACCTCAGATCTACCCATCTTCATCACACTGAAATTATGCAATCGGTTACAAACCCAATAAAAATCATATCCTTTACCCACACTTGCATCAGGGTTGTTTTAATCACCATATTCCCCCTCCATGCTGTACTGTCTTCATCCCAATATTTAAATAAGGGTAGACCAAAGCAGAGCTTCTCTGTTCATTTCAGGCTCTTATTCCCCAATTTGACAAGACAGATAGAAAGGATGTATATGCTGCACAGCACACACAGGGAGTCTGCCATGCCCCAGATGTGCTGATTTATTATGCATGCACAGAACTCTCCATCCAGCACGTGAGCAGTGGGTTAGGGAGAGCACAGTCCTTTCAGGAGCTTTTAATCAGCCAATACCCTTGAAATACTTCAGCTCCCTTTCACAGTCAGGTGGTGGCAGAAGAAATGCACCATGTGCAAAACCATTTCAGAACAAGGAGGAGGCCAAAATGGTGGAAGAGGCAGCACAGAGCTGGGGCAAAAGGGACACTTTTCCCGGTGGGTGACCTGCCCAGGGCACCATTTCTGAGCTCTCCCCGAAGCATTATCTTCAGGTCAAAGGGATGGCCTGTGGCAAAGCAGTTTAAAGCAGCCATGCCCAGCGTACAGCCTTCTTCCCCTTCCAGAAATGCATTTTGTTCCACTAACACCTTGACTTCTAAGAAGCAAAAACAATCACTCAAATTTCTCATAAACAAATCCCACTAGACAAAATGCTCTCTATACTCCATTTCACTCCAAATCCCAAAGAAACTTGTGATGTTGGAGGGCAAGTTATTTCTTTTGGCTGGCCTTGCTACAAGAAATGGCATGCTTTATTTTCCTCTTTACAGGATTCATATTGTGTTAATAAAGTTCTGTTGATTCCCTCTGGCTGACTCTGCAGGAAAACTATTCTCGCAAAGCTTCTAGTCTGAGTTAAAGTAATCTTGCTTAAAACTGCCCATAATTGTTTCGGTCTCTTATGTTTAATGCTAAGCACTGGAAATATTGCCAAATTTGAGTCAGGACCGGGTGTTCTATGAATGCAGGATAAGCTGACCAAAGGTAAGGAATTCAGTAAACGCAGGGGGAATTTGACCTGGCATTTCTCTGAGCCGGCTTCTGTATTTTTGACCTCGCTCTGAAGAGGACGGAAAGATATAAGAAAATCAAAACAGATGAGAGTTTAGTGGGAGTTGTGTGCTCCAGAGCACTCGTTATTCCATCAGCCAAGTCCCCCAGACCCAGTGCAGTCCCTGAGGGCAGCGCTTCCTCCGCAGGAAGGGCTGCTCAACGCACTCCCCACCACATTCCTCCAAAGGCTGGAGACAGTCAACAGGAAGCTGACACTGGAAATCAGCCTGGGGATAGTCTGACTGTGGGCAAGGGGAACAGCCCCTCATCTTTTGAGACAGCCCCTCGAGGAGCACAGCCTGGCTCCCAGCTCCCATAAATATGGGAGGATGAGCGAGGCCAAAAGAGAAGGAAACACACTCAAAGAACCTCAGACCTGGAAAACAAAGCACGGGTGCAGTGCTGAATGTCTGTTTTCCCTCCAAGGGCAAGGATGGGACACCCTTTGTCCTTGGTTCCATCAGGAGATGCTGTCAGTGTTACAGCAGAGCCTCACACCACGTTTACCAGCAGTGCTGCCCAAGGCTGTTCTGCATTGGAGGAGTCAAGCAAAAAAAACTCTAGATAACCTTTCAGGGATCTGCTTTCCAGTCCCTTTAATCTCCTTTCCACTTCCCTGCCATGCTGGGTACATTTAGTAGTCCTCTGGGTTTGTCCAAGCTTTCAGTACAGGTTGTTATGAGCTCTTGCAAAGTAGTTCAGTTACATTAGTCAGGAGGTGATTTCTCCCAGTCCTCAGTTAATTCAGATTTGGGCTCTAAGAAAACTTGGGACAATATTTTTTTGAGTGTGTGAAGGGACAAAAATCAGAGCACCAGGACATTTTGTCAGTGTTGATATTGCCACATTTTTCTTCTGATTTTTGCAGGGCTTCTTTAAATTTAAGCTAGTATTGGAACAATCAATCCTTTTTTTTCTCCTTGGCATTATTCGTGCCTATATTGCCTTTTATTTTCATTCAAAAACTTAGGAGTGATTCGTAGTGCTACCATCCATGTCTCTAATTATTCCAAGGAGAAAAAAAACTATTGTCATTTTTAACCAGGAATGATTTGTCAGAATTCTGAAGGTACCAATAGGTAAAAAAACCCCAAAAAACAAACAAACAAAAAACCCCCACAAAACAAAAACCCAGCCATCTTTTACCCTCATGGTTTGCAGCAGGAATCAGAATAACCAGGAGTCCTGGCACAGAAAGCTCATGTTTGAGTCTCTGTGAAGGGGAACAGAGATTCCCATTTTTCCAGTACACTAATTACCTATTGCTATCTCTAAAAGACCAGAAGGATCCTTGAAAAGGTAATAACTTTATGACAAAGCAGAACAGACTGTTTCACTGCAAGAACTCAAGAAGCTTAAGAACCACTGCACTGGGTCAGCCAAAGGTCTACCTTTCCTGGCCAGTAATACTACATGTAATAAAACCATCAGAGAGAATTACCACATTCCACATTTTGGTCTGTCCCCTCCAACGACTGTTCCCAACTATTACTTGGCTTTGAAGTTCACTTCTCCCATTTCAGATCTAAGGCAGGCATTGGGAACCCAAAAGACCATTCTAATTATGATAGTTACTATAATAAAGGATATCACCTTTCCCCACAAACCTTGCGCTCTTATTCCTCCGTGAGAATGTTTCTCCTTGCACATTGTTGGCCTCACATTTTTAAAGCTGAATATTTATCCAGAACAATAAAGTTTCTGATCCAACCACACCTCCCTGCAAGTCACTCCACTGAAACACTTCCATGCATAACAATCACACATAGAGGCAAAAACTTGGAGGATCAGGACCTCAGATAAAACATCAGTTGTACCATGTCTGAGTCCAACCTCATTAAAGATGATAAGAATGCTGGGGACATTAATCCTGCTTTATAATCAATTCTGTATTTGCCTAGGTTATTTTTTCTGGAATTGATTTTCAAAGAGTCAAAGAAAGCACATACACAAAGGGATAAAAAAATGCAGCAGCAAAGATACCTAAAATAAACCAGCACTGCTATTTAAGTAGTCTGAGAGACCCCGTATCAGGTGAGATTACAGAAACAGGCAAGAACTACAGAACAACAGGGGGTTTATTTCTTTAAAGAGTTCTCCCCTCTTTGTTTTTGTCCCTTTTCCTCATAGAACACTCCTCTGTCCCTCCACTTATAGCACACACTATCATTCATGCCTTCTCTTCTGCACACAGCCCTCATCCTTTCTTACCCTGAGAGGAGTTAAACACTCCTGTTCCTCCAAAGAACAATTTATTTTTCCTGACAAGGCCTTTTATGCAATTAGCTAGAGAAGCCATAGCCAAAAAGAAAGAATAACACACGTAAAACCACGCCAGAGAACAGAGTAGGTAGGAACTTGTTGAGTCTATTACCAGACAAAATGTTTAAATCAATGGTGTGTTCTCATAAATCAAAAGCCATATTTGGCCTTAACTATAACCATCCCTGTGCAATAGAGGGAAAACACTTAAAAAAAATTATGAAGCTCCTGAAAGAAGGAGGGGGGGAAGCAGCAGATGAGACAAGTGCAATGTAGGGTCATCTCCCAGACAAGGAATTTACTTTATAGGTCAGAATGGAGGTGTCACAGCTCTCAGGGCTGAGCAAAGACTGCCAATCACACCAATTCATACCAATCTGGTGGGGATTTGGAGACATTAAAGAGCCCTTTGAACCTGGTTAAAACTTGGACACTTATGCAGGCTGTGTGCTATAACAAAAATTGAGCCCAGAAGAGCCAGAACTCTTTGCTACATGATCAGAGACAAAAGGGTTTGCACCGCAGACCATAAAAGATCATTCCTTTTCAATTACACTTGACAGATCTGAGTTATTGCAAGAGGAACAGGTTTGGAGCAGTAAGAGTGAATCAGAGAACGCAATATAATTCAAGAAACAGTGCAAAAACCTCGTCACACCTTTTTCTTTTTCAGCTGGAGTGGAAGATAATCTCTTTTCACCCCTCCATCCTTGTTCATCCTCTTGCTCTTCTGGTTGAGCTGGTTTGATTCAGATTTAGGACCCCCATTCATCCCAGTTACATAGCTTTTCTGTAAAGCTCTTTTCCAACCCCATGCTCTATTTCTGTTGACAGGATTTCACTGCTTTCCAGAAGAGTAATGGATTTCTCACATACCACACTTTAGAAAGGTCCCTTCCTCAACAACATCCTCCACAGCCCAGAAGCCTTTAGTAGCTCTGTTAAAGCAGTGGCTCTGACCCAAAGGAAGATATTTTGCCTGCTGTGAACTCCAACCCTCCCCAGTTTGATTTGCAGCTCTGCAGACAGAGCTCCCAAAGCAGGGCTGTGCAGTGGCCTGGGAACACCCAACAGGTCACCCACAGGAACCACCCCCAGCTCCCTGCAGCTTTTGGGGGTCTGAGTCTGTAAGGGCTTGCCCAGGCTGCAGCTGGGGTTTGTCTCACAAGGAGGAGGTTTTTTCCTAGCCCTGTCCTTCCATATCAACTTATTCACTTCTTGTTCAGCCACCAAGCCCAGTCCTACCAAGCAGCCATAGTTTTTACAAATTTCATTTGTTCCTTTAGGCAATGAGTTTTACTAGACTGGCATCCTCCATATGAAATCCAAGACAATTTGCTTCTGCTTTTGCTTGCAGTCCTTAACACATTGTCAGCACTCCCACTGAAGCAATCACATTGAAAATAAGAGTTGCTTCTTCCAGTTCTGGCATTTACACATTTTTACGAGATGCTGGAAAAGTACAACTGGATATTTTTTTCCCCTGCAAATGTTGAGACAATAATAAGTATCAGACTCACAGAGTTCTGACTGGCCTGGGATCTAGGTGTTCCTGACATGTACCATGTCTCTCAAATATATTACACACTCCAATACTCCTGTTATCAAGAGCTTAAGCTTAATTCTTCTCTCCCCATCAACATGCAACAAGACTTCCAGGCTTTCCTGACCACCAGTTTCTGCACGGTGCTCCTTCCTCAGTGCACGCAGAGAAAGCAGCAGTGTGTGAGAACTTTGTGGGCAACCTGTGAGCTGGACAGAGAGACAGTGACTGCTGTGCAAAGGAAGGGCCAAGGCACTGGGAATATCGAAAATAAATGCAGACCAAGCAGTTTTGGGTTTTTCACTCAACCAAGAGAGCAGTGGTAGCCAGTCTGATATTCGCACTGTCAGGGCTAAAGCCTTACAGGGACTGGAGCTGCAATTCAACAAGCAATGCAGGTGCTGGCATAGTGCTTTTCTACCCCCAGTGCCATTTTCAGACTATTTGTTGACTGTGGGAAGCTCTGCAGCTCCACCTTCCCTAAGTCTTGGTTTACAGCTTGTTAGTGCCATGTTGGTGGGGCCAAGGAGAATTTCTACCAGAAAGTCTCCTCCACACTCCCAGCAAAACAAAGCAGCCTACTGGGGCTCCAGTTTGGAGCAAGTTCTTACATCATCTGGATTAATTTTCTTACACTACTATTGCCTCTAATCTTGACTACTTCATTGTCTCTAGGAAGTTTCAAAAGGGGAGGGCAATTAAAAATTATTTGAACAATTATTATTGTAAAGCAAGCTCAAAATCATTCTACAGTGTCCTAATTTCAGAGCTGCTCAATGTGCAACATCTCTGGTGGGGCCCTCTAGAGCCATAGATGGTGTGTAGTTTATCTGACAAGACAAAGGTATAGGAGTATAGAATCCCAGAATGGTTTGGGTTGAAAGGGACCTCAAAGCTCATCCAGTCCCACCCCCTGCCATGGGCAGGGACACCTTCCACTAGCCCAGGTTGGTCCAAACCCTGTCCAACCTGGCCTTGGACACTTCCAGGGATGGGGCAGCCACAGCTTCTCTGGCTTTTCATGGAGTGCACACTGGCTGCTCCTTTTATCCTGGTGTTTACAACTCTAAAACAAGCTCACACAAAGAGTTTAGGTCCATTTGAATCCAAATTAGCATCTTATGTCAAATGCATGAGACAGCCCATTGTGATAGGATGCTGCCAAAAAGTGAAGGGAGAATGAAAATTGAGATTCATTAGGTTTAAAGTGGACTTTTGACCAGCAAGATCAATGAGTGCATTTTCCTGGGCAGATTTACAGGCCAAATGAATCCCTGGTTTAACCTCTTAGCTCAGAAGGTTTCATAAAGGGAGGGATTTGCCTATCAGGGTCAGGCATGTGCATGGTTCCCAGGCATTACAAGATTGAAGTCATAGCCATTTCAACCTAAAAGAGGGAAAGGAAAACCCACAAGAGGCTGGACAGGGAAATGAGATTTAAGCACACTCCCAGACCATCAGGCAGTGATTGATATGCTAAACAACAGTACATGGGACAGGATGAAGTCCTGCAAGAAAAAAAGCAGATGCCAGTGAAGAATGAGCACAGTCAAAATACGTGGGAACTGTGTGCTCTCAGGGGCACTGGTGACCAAGGGCAATGGCACCCTGCACTGCCCTCAACAAAAAGGCAGCTATCCCTGACTGGTCAGTAAACACCTGACACTCTTCTGCCACCACTATGAAAAGATGGGCACTGTCTTCTCCTCACCTCAAGTTGTTTATCAGCAAAAGCAGCTGCTGCAGCTGCTACAAAAGGGGTGAGAGCAACTGCATCACCCCAAACAGCTGCACCAGCTGGGAGCAGAAGAATCACACAGAAAAGACAGGTTATAAACTGGGACCCACTTCCAAATTTCAGAATATGGTAGAATTTCTACAGCACCCAGATACACAGTCCTCATCCCCAAAGGGTAAGTATCACAGAATCACAGAGTGGTTGGCTTGGAAGGGACCTTAAAGATCATCTAATTCCAAACCCCTCCATCTCCAGGAGCTGTAAGTGATTAAAAAGTGAAAAAACGAGTACAAATACCAAATGTAACAGTAATAAATATTGAAAGCTGGACGTGATACCACATTCAGTGGAGAGCAGACTCCAAACTGATTCCTCACCCACAGTGGATATTGCCTTTCCTTTTTCCCAGCTGGCATTAAAGTAGCAACAGCTTTAGTACCAGGTTTTGAAAAATTTGTTACTGTAAACCAGACTTGCAGCAGCATTTAACATAAAATTGAGCTATTTTCTGGCTGTTTCTACAAAATGAAACATGAGCTAACATTACATAAACTAGATGATGCAGGTTTTTGAGGCCCAAATCCCATTTTTACTACATTTAGAACCCCTCTGTTGATGCAGGTTTGTTTCTGGGGAGGCAGTGATCAAAGATTTGCATCTGTTTGCATATGGAAGTAGTAACTGTTGAATGTGCAAGTCAAAGCTTACAAACAGATAAATGTTTATTGATTCTTTGTAATTGTTACTTTAATACCAGTGAGGGATCCAAACCCTACATGTGGTCCTACAGAAACACAACAGATGCTCTGTTCCAAGGATCTCAGCTTAAAACTGAGTCTACTGCTTAACAGTAGACTAAGAGAGTCCCTTAAGGTACCAGTTGTTTTTAAAAAAATGAAGGCAATTTTTAGGAATCACACTGACCTTTCTGAGCTCTTTTCTTCTCGAGGGAAATTTAATTTCATTTAGAGAAAACATTACCATGCTGTTTGAAAGCAGCACCAGGATTTTTCTGCAGCGTCAGAATTTTCTTTGGAACAGAAAAACCTTCCTGATATTACCAAACAAACAGACAATCTCACTGATAGATTCCAAAGAGTGATAAAAAGGAAAGAAGTTAAAGGGTCTTATCAGTATAAATGGCCTTTGGAGTGCAGTTACTGTCTCTATCTTTTAATCTCTTTCTGAAAGCTCTGGAAGCTCCCTGTGTTATCTGTGCCATCCATGAAAACTCACCACAAAGTCACTTATTGCCCACTCACCACCTCCCATCACCAATTATTTGTGCAAGTGCACTGGAAATTTTTGAGGGTGGAGATCCTCACGTGGCCATACAATCTGGAGCTTGTAGAGTAAAACCTGATTTAAGTAAGATCCCTTTGCTTTAAAAAGCTGGGCATTGAAAGCAGAGAGCAGAGCTACAAACATGAAATCACAGAATTCCAGGATGGCTTGGGTTGGAAGGGACCTCCAAAGCTCATCCCATGCCACCCCTGTGACAAGGGCAGGGACACCTTCCACTAGCCCAGGTTGCTCCAAGTCCTGTCCAACCTGGCCTTGGGCACTTCCAGGGATAAACACTTCAAGCTCCATCTCTTAGCTATGAAGTGACATCCAGTTCTAAGAAATCCCAAAGAACTTCCAGTTTTTGATGGACCATGGGATAAAAGACATGGGTTGGTAACAGCTTTAATGAATTTACTGAACAAAAAGGCACTGCCATAAGAAGCTTCACCCACTATCTAAACATTTTTGCCAACCAGATGAAAGATTATGAATTTTGATTTCTTTTCCACTTTTGTTTCTCACACAGGCATATCACAGGCAGATTTCCTGATTATCCCCCTGAGAAGGCAGGAGGGTCAAAAGCTATTTTTTCTGAAAAAACTCCAGAGCAGGTACTGCTTCTCCTTTAATGACAAAAATTAATAAGACTGGGGAAGGAATTGCCACAAAACCTGTTTATTTAAGTAGCAAATTTTCATAACAGTGTCTCTAGTACTCCAGGAACCTTATGGTTAAAAAGCTTTTTGCTGCAAGAGAAAGGATGGTGTTCTTTCCAGGGTAAACCAGAAAAGCTGGGTACCAAAATCTGTTCCATTTCAGGATCTTAGTCAGGACTGAAGGTGCTCAGGTGATGGACAAGGTGGCAGAAGGTGCAGAAAAGGGCTCAGCTACCAAGAGTTACTCTCTCGTTGCAAAATCCACCTGGTTAAACTGGTCCTAGCTACCTGTATAACTACATGTTAAAGAGCTTTGGTTTAAAATAGGTCAGCAAAGCTGCCCCAGAGGCTGAAATTGGTTCCAGTGTGTTTGCATTCAATATCAGCATAGCCCAGCAACAATTATTTTAGTTTTAAGCAGAGAAGAGTTTCTTGTGCAGGCAGGCCTAAGCCTTGATTTACTGCCAAAATTCATTAAGCAAGTCTAACATCCAAGTGAAGGAAGCATCTTAGTTGATCTTATGTATTCTTGTAGTGAACGCAGTTGTTTTTCCCGGTAAATCCCTCTCCCAGTTTCTCTGGCTAACAGAGGTGGCTGATAATCTCTTCCTTGGATCATCCTGATGTCACACAGGGGAAGTGCTTAAGCCCAGCTGGAGGCAGTGGTTGGCACTCAGAGCCCACCCCAAAGATCCAAGCGGGATGATGAGTCTGGGGAGGGCAGTTATAAACAGGAAGGAGGAGGATTCCTGCACAGGGGAGCAGGGTTTGGCCACTGAGTGAACCAGGTGTGGGGGCTACTGGTGGGCTGTGAAAATAGTCCTAGTATGAAACAGTCAGAATTCTGTGGTCCTTTAAAGCTCCATTACTGAGGGACTGTTACCTGATCTGCCTGCAGCTGGGGATCTAACACAGGAATGGTACAACAGGATTGTCACAGAATCCCAGAATGGTTTGGGTTGGAAGGGACCTAAAGATCATCTCATTCCATTCCCTGCCATAGGCAGGGACACCTTCCACTAGACCAGGTTTGCGTCCAGCCTGGCCTTGAACACTTCCAGGGACAGGGAATTTTAGATTCAGTTCTCCCTGGAATGGCAGGGAGGACCCTGGAGCCAGCAGTCTGTGTGTGGTTCGGGGCAGTGTAAATACAGGCTGGAACAGCACAGAGCACTGCACTAACCATCAGCTGCTTTGCTTACAACAAAATGCAAGAAAACCGCTCCAAGCAGCTGTGTCTGCCTAAAACTGAGCTCAGGGCATGCTCCTGGTTCTAGCCAAGCTCAGAGCCTGCTCAGCTCAGCCCTGCTGGCTTCAGCATTAAGTCACTGTGTTGTTCAGAGCGAAGGAGACCCTCGGTTAATTTTCAGCTCCTAAAGCAGAAACACACATCAGAGTCTAAGAGCCACCCAGCAAGTGTTGCTTATTCCTGGAGGAGGCTTGGGGAAAGTGATGCTAATTAGCCCTGCTACCAACAAGGATAAACACAACTCAGACAGAAGACATCACCAGAAATGACACCGAGCAACTCTGGGTGTGGAGGCAGGTTGTGGATTTACTCTTCCTGTCCTGCTCCCAGCTTTGAATTGCCACCTTCAGCTGTTCTGCTGTCTTTCCTGAGCATCTGCTTTCTCTTTGCATAAAGAAATAGAAGCCAAAAGTCTGAAGATTGTTTTGCTGCCTGTTTTCCCTTCATCCTGGAAGGAAAACCCTGCGTCTATTTTTCCAACAAATTTTCACTAGCAATTATCTGATTTTCAACGATTTTGGGGCCTGTTTTCTCTCCCTTCTTAGCCAGCAGAATGTGTGTCACAGCCTTGACAGATCTGCACAATGAAGTTGGCAAAAGAAAGTTCAGCACTATCGTGGTTTTACCTGAATGTCAGACAAGTAAAACATTTTTTATTCAACTGAGTCAGCTGCATATTAAAAATCCCTGAGGCCACTGGGTTTGCTCCTCACTGGTCTACTGGGCAACATAGTAAAGGAAATCCTGGCCCCATTGAAGCTAATGGGAGTTTTGTCCTTGACTCCAGGGCAGACAGGAGTTCACCTCTGGTACAGATGAGCTTCTGTGAAGGGGTTGGTTACTCCTGAGTTAAACTCCATGAAAAATCAAGAGTGAACCATATGTAAAAAGGGAGGATTTTATAAGACTTGGGTAAAGACACTTTGGGGAAAATAAAATACAAATTAATCACTTCATGAACCATTGCTGCATTATTATACATCCTATATGTCTTGATTCTTTGACAACTCTGACCTTAGCTGACTTTGTAACGCAGCTGGCCTTCTGCACAAACTGCTTCCCTGACATTTCACAAATACCTGGCCAAAAGATGTGCCAGAGAGATCCCAGTGCAAAGCACTTGGTGCTTTAGTCAGAAAAATAAGTGCTGTCCTTTAACTGAAAAGAAGCTTTTCTCTACTTCACTTACTCTTCAAGAGTATTTAAGATTCCAGGACATCAGTGTAATCTCCCTACATCTGTTCCAGATTTCTACCCCTAATGGTTTTTTATGTTTTGCTCTGCAGATAATCATCAGATGTGACAATTTTTAGCTTTGCCCTTATCCTGCTGCCAACAAAATTACAATCTTTTCCTGTAGTTCATTAAGTCTCATCACCATGAAAATAAGCCGAGAGAGTTGCCATTTAGCAGGTATTCCCCCCCTCCCAACTCCCTCTCATTTCCAATATTAAATAATCCACCAGGAAAAAAAAAAGGTGTCAGAGAAGGACTCAAATCTCTGGAATTGTACTTTTTGTATCTGGCATTTTACAAATATGCTTTTATTCTGACAGCGAATACACCAAGCATATTTTCCAGTACAAGAAATAAGTGCCTACAGCTATGCTCACCCTTATATTTCTGTTCCACACTATTCTGGATGCTCCATTTAGGAATTATCAGGCTGGATTTCACAAGTGCTAAACACACAGTGCCATCAGCTGACGCTGGGCACTTCAAGTATTCAGATTATTTCCAGTTAACACTGGAGGAGGAGAGAAACTGTACTCAGTATCTCTTCAGCTACACAACAGGCAAATATATTCAGCTCCAGACAGCAATCCACCTTCCCTAAAAAACCACCACCACAGACCAAGCAAAAAACCTGGAATTTTCATAAGCACCTTCAATGGAGACCAATGTTTGGAGGTGTTTGCCAGAAAATGAGCAGGAGAATGAGGGAGTTTAACTAGGGAATTAAACTACATTTGGGCAACATCTGCCAGGTGGAAAAAAACCCAGAGCATGCTTCAATCATGGACTGCAGTGGATGGGTTAAAGCCAACTGTAAGGTTTTGCAAGATCCTATAAAGCTCTGAAATCCCACCCAACATTTTGAATTCTTTCCTGCAACAAACAAATCACTGGGGTTGTTTCTGCAGCTTAAGCTTTGCTTGCAGGTGCACACTTGAAAGTAAACAATTCTCAGAAATTTTGACTCTGTCATCTTAAAGGAGTTTTTTTCCAACTTAGAAGATTCTATGAAGAGCTACTCAGATGGATTTACCTGTAAGAGGGAACAAGTCCAGACCACTGGCCCTCAGCTGGCTTACATGGGACAGAGTCCCAGGCCTACCACGATGACAACAATATCTGCTCCTGATCTCTAAAAGAAGAAGCATTTCTTAGATTCCACAATACCCTCTTTCTGTAGAGTTAATACTCCAAGAGAACAACTTTTTCTCTGCAGGAACATCAGGCTTTATGCCTATAAAGTGTTTCTGTTCAAACCAGTTTCAGAGCCAAGCTCTGAGGCTGGCTCTCACCTGCCACAGCTGGAGATTCAGCATTCCCAAACTCACTCTATCCCTGCTTTTCCTTTATGCCCACAATGCTAAAAGGGAAGAAGTTCAAGTAAGGTCTTCTTTCACGGAATGAGGCTTATTCTTGAAGAACGTCTGCCTCGAGTATCAGTTCACCTGAGCCAACACCAGGCTTCCTGTGGCTGAGGAAAGCAGAACATAAGTGAGTCCTGCTGGCAGCTGGAGGTTTTCTTGTGTTTGGCTCATATAAACCAGCATCAGACAGTTCCATTCATAGGCTGCACTCTGGTTCAGTGCCCATCTCTTTCCCAAAAACGGGGATTCACACTTCGAGAGTTTGGAAACACTTAAAATGATGTGTGAACACAGAAGTCAATTCAACTTTTGTGGGATTTAAAGGGAAATGTCTTTTCAGCCTTGGAAGAAAATGCTGCTGGAGAAGAGTCATCATTAGCACAATAGGAAAGACCAGGAAAAAATACAGAGGCTAAAATTCATCTGCTCCTGCTGAAATATGTTCTCTTCCTCAAAATTAAGAGTTTGCTGACTGCTTTTAGTATCATTTCAGAAAGAGGCAACCTAGCAAAGAAAAGGGCAGTCTAAAACAATTTAGGAAGACATCTGCTCCTATCTCCCCTTTCTTCAGGGGGAAAAAACCCAACTGTATCATCATGTGGGTGAATTGCTTAGTATCTCAAACTAAGCTTTTCTGGCCCTTCCCTTTCTCTCCTCCCCTTTTGTTGGATTCTTCAGGCATCTCCTTGTAGCTGGAGGGGAAATGGTTCTGTATAAAAGAGTATAAAGGAGCCAGTGGAGGTGAGATGCACAGCCAGCTTCCCCAGGCTCCCAGTCCTCTGGAATCACAGAGCTGCTGAGAGCAGAGGTGAAAGCAGAGCTGGGAAGCTGCACAGGAGAACAAAACTGAGGAAGGCAGGACAGAAGGAAAAGGACAGTTCAGCTCTTCAGTCCCTTCATAGCAGGTTCATGAGAACAGAAACTCCACATAACCCCTTCCAGTATCATCCATCTGTATAAAAGCATGAGAGCAAATCATTCCAGTTGGAGTCTGGATGCACTTAAAATACCACCCCTAGAACACAAAAACACTGCTGAAAATTAAACCCTTTTGTCAGTGCTGTGTGTTTACAGGTATCCTGCTGGATAAACCCACAGAGGTGCTGGGATTGGTTGTGATTACCCTTTGTAGGCAGGGCAGAGGTGGAGGTGACAAGGTTGGATTTCTGGCTGGGTATTAGCACTAAGGAAAGGATACACTCGGAGTAGCTCTGTTGGTTTTGGATACAACAGGGCTGCTGGGACACTAAAAACCTGTTTTGAACTCCAGTCAATCTGTTAATCTCTCCCAGGGAATGAAGTGCTTCGCTGTTTATCACCTCCAGATATGACTGAACAGTGCTTGGGGTTTAAATTACCATATTTAATTAAATGTAAGATACCGAAATGCTTGGGGACATACACTAATGGAATTGCACTGGCTGCAAAGCATAACGTTGTCATTGTCCCCTTCCAGCGTCCAGCCTTCTGTACACTGAAAGGCATCCTTCAGAAAACAAATATTTTTACTGTTACAGGAAACACATCTTACAATTGGAAATGTTTTATTTTCTGCTCCCTCGTGGTACTGCCAATATTAATGATCCATTAATAAACTTCAACGGCCAGAGATTTTCTGATTTACACTTATCAGTAAATGGTCTTAAAATTCCTCTCAGGGGCAGGAGAACACAATGAAAAGTGCCTGGAAACAAGATAATGGTGGAAACAGCAAATTCCACCCTCTGCCTTTTTCAGGCAATAAAGTATAAATGGCCAGGAACTCAGGTTATGGAATTGATGGAGCTGTACCCAGTTACCAGGGATAAGGATGCCAAGCTATCCATGTGTATCTGTCAGAGTTTGTCACAATATCTCTATCCTATCTCTCTCACCCATAGAACAATCTCAGTCTTTAGCCACATTTGAAATCAGACACGCCTCAGGGCAACCTCTCAAAATCCATCCCTATAAAAATCAATCTGCCTTAGAAACACCAGCACAGATTCATTAGCTGAGTCCGAGTCCAGAGGGAACCTTAAGTTGTTAAATTAGAAATATTGTGGGTGGTTTCAGGAGTTGGTCTTACTCCATGAAAGCCCTCATGGTTTGGGACACAGAAATCCTCTCTTTCCTAATGATAATAGGACAGGCAGCACCTGTGGTAGGGTTTGCAGGTGGGAGTGCCCTCAGTGAAAGGGCTGCTCTGTAATGGTCAGCCACTCTGGAATTCAGAGGTCAGCCTATGGGATGTGGTGTTCCCCCAGTACTGGAAAGCTGAAAGTGTGGAGGGTTCCAGAATCCTACAGGCACATGTCTGACACACGTGGCACAGGAACACACTCAACCAGCAATTCACAGCCCTGTGTGTCTCTTCCAGGTCGCTGAAGAACTGGCTGCCAAACAGGAGGCGGAGAAAGCAGAGCAAAAGGGGAAAGATGAAAAAGAACAGAAGGAACAGGCAAAAGAAAAAAAGCCACAGAAAGCTGGAAAGAAAGTAAGGCTTCCTGCAGTACAGGCAGGTTATGGAGAGAGACAAAGCACAGCCCAGAATGGGCAGAGCTGGTAGCTGGCATTTCACTGGTCACCAAGGCTCCAGCCTCGGGTTCAGGAGACAAAAACTGGCTCGGGCCAGTCCCTCTCAGCCTTTGGTGGTTTGGGGGAACTGAATTTTACCTCTCACGTTTTAGGAATGGCCATGACTGAGCTCAGTGGGAAGAGCTGATGTTGGTGTGGAGACATAGATGAGGGAAAAGCACACGTTAGGGCTTTGACAGCATTGCCAAGACAGTAAGTCAGGTAACAAAGTGGTGCCTGGCCATCTAACCAGGCATTTCCACTTCTAATGTGTATACAGAGAAGTTAGTTGTGCCACCCACTTGCAGAATTAGGAAACGAGAGCCTTAGTCTCACTCAAAAACCTGCCTCAGAGCTTGTGTGGATTTCAGACTAATTTTTAAATTGTGTTAACCAACAGCATCTTTTTTTTTTTTTTACTGCAGCCAGTATTTCATAAACCTGTAAATAAGTCATCATTTTCAGTCCACATTCTCTGCTACTTTTGCTTCAAATCACAGTGGACACCACTTAATGTACAATACACTCCCTGAAATCTTTGATGTAAAGGGCTGGTTTCACTGAAGACACACTTCCAAATTATTTCAGGGGCAGCTTCACAGAGAAAAGCACCTGTGAAGCAGTGCAGTGACCAAAGGGCACCTTCAAAGGCAAGCTATGCAACAAAAATTGTAGGCTTTTGCTGAAGCAGCAGATTTTCTTTTTCTCATTTACTTTATAGTATAAACAAAAGTTGAAACGATATATATTTTTTAATAAGGGTCATTAATCTCTCACTGAATATGTGGAGGAGAAGGGTGAGTTTTCTAGGGCAAAGCTTCACTGCAAGTTTTACACAAATTAATTTTAAGGCCTAACCCTAGAACAAACATGTATCAAAAAAAGAGATGCTTTTCTTGGACAACATCCATTAATATGGCCAAAAGCTCTCATAACATCCAGCCAGGAACCTAAGTTACATGAATTGAGAAAACAGTCAACTTAACTGGGAGGTAGATACCTAACTGTGAATTTGTAACTTAGCATCTTTGCTGGTTGAAAACATTATTTGGGTCATATAAAACAGTATTTGGGGGTTTGGGGTGGGGCTTTTTTCCCCTTTGTCAGTGAAAATGCACAGCAGGCTGAAGGAGCACATACATAAATATGCTCTCCACACTCTTTAAACTTGGTGCTGACTAGGAGGGGTAGTGGCTGCTCCTCTGCAAACAGGAAACGTTTCTAAGTGCTGGCCTCACAGGTTTTCAGTCACTTGTCCTCAGGGTGACACTGTCACTGCGTTAGTGAAGGCATCACACACTGCTATTATTGCTGCCACTTCATTCTACCTCAGTGGCAGAGCAGAGCCAACCTGTTGGAGCCACAGAGGAGAAAGGAATGTAGTGCCTGCAGACCCACCCCAAACACCACCTTGTTTATTTACTGTCCCTGAGACTTCAGGTGACTGGTACCAGGGCTGAGTGCAGCTCTGTGGGACCCCTTCGTGGTGTAATCCCTCAGATCAGCACAGACACTGCAGAACTCGATGGGGAAGATCAGACAAAAGGCAATAGCTTAGAAAAGCTTTTGAAATTAGAGGCTTGAAAGAGCATTGTCGTTCACAGCTTCAGAGGCTGCAGCATCTCAGACATCCCCGGCCTTTTGAAAGCGTTCACGAGGGTGTGCTCTCATGGCTCTCTGCAGCTCTGCCCTTGTCCTGCTCCTTCCCAGCTCAGCCAGCCCAGAACAAACCCCTGGGATGCCTCTGCTCTCACACAAGGGATGAAAAAGGCTGTTCCAGACACTTCAGTATAAGTCAAAGTGAGACGTTTCAGGCACACTGAAAACACCAAACCCAACCCAAGCCCCCGAAACTGGATGGCAATTCACTCATCTGCTTAAAAACCTGACTTTCCCAGGATAAATTTGATTCCTTCTTGGTCTTGCACATTTCAGAAGGTAAGAACCAACAACACCAAAAATGTATCTCAGTCCCCTCACAGACTCCACAAGGTTGTTTTGAAATGGAGTGAAATAACAGCACAGAGCTCTGGGGTTTTATAACTTCATGTCATTCTCATCTCTTCACCCATCACAAGTTCTGTCAAGTAAAATTCTGAGCCATTATATCAGGTTCTCTATGGTTCATTGAGAAAGAACAAAGGGAACATTCTCTCCAAGGTTATAGCACTGACAGGGGAAAAAAATAACATCTTAGACCAGTTGAGAAGTATTTGGAAAAGTTCTAACAGCAGGACTCTTATTAAAATAAGTACAGGCTATAAGTCATAGGGATGCAGGCAGGAAAAAAGCTCTGCTCCCAACTTCGATTCTTAAAGAAAACAAAAGTTTGATCCCAGAAGGAAATTTAAGTATTTCTGAAAAGCCTGATAGCAATCTCTACAAAGAGTGTTTGGTATCAAAGCAACTTCGCTTTCTTTTCTCTGCAAGGTGCTCATTTGATTTCCCATTAGGCACTTAAGGAAAACAACCCACAACTTCATCCCCACATAATCCCTCTTTTCAACAGCAGAACCAGTGTGGACTGCTTCACCCAGCAACCTGTTGCAGCTTGTCTCACTGAATATGAGCAAGGCTGTACATCCCTAAATTTCATCCAAAAATGCTTCACAGTGAGACCCATTTTGTCCTTAGTGAAAGCCGTTAGGAAAACGTCCACAGGAAAAAAATGCACAGTGGAGTCAATTCCTGTCAGTTTTCCCTGCTGCTGGGTGACAATCACCTGGGATAGACTAGGCTTTGGAAAGCCTCAGAAATAGATTCAGACTCGTATTTCCGTGTTTCTGCTTAGATTCAAACATATATTGTTGGTTCAAGGTGCTTTAACACATTTAACACAGAGCAAGTATGGAACTAATTAACTGAACATCGAAAACTACATGAACTGGCTCCAGAGGGAAAGTTCTTGTTGTTTTATTGACTCTTAGGCTGTTAACTGAGGCAAGAGGGAGAAGAGCATCCTGCAGCTGTCCTTCAGAAACAAAACAGGGGGCTTGATTCAAATCAATCCAATTGACACAATGAAAATCACTGAAGCAAATGACTAAAATGGTCCATTGGCTTATTTATAACAATAAAAGAAACATTAATGTGTCCTATGCTATTAAGAAGCTAACCATGAATTTTAGGCTGTTTTGGGGGGGGTTAACAGTTAGCACTTCTCAGTATTTCCTCTCAGAACATCATGGTTTAATCATTTTCTATAAAATACCATGGAAAACTGTAAGAAGAATGGATTCTGCCTACTGCAAAAGATCCAAGGATGAATCTCAAAATGCTACACCCTGTAAAGCTGAGAATACATGAGAGTAACTGGGGATTTGAGCTCAAATCCTCAAACTCTTGCTTATACTTTACCCAAACAGTTCTCAATGTTCAGTCAGGAAACTCCTGAGTTTCTTTCAAAGCTATCAATAAAGCTTAGGGTAGAAGTGAAAAATGCATTTAGATTTTGCATGTCCTTCCTGGCCCAAACTGTAATTACTGCAAAATTACTTCAATTAAAAACAGATCTTTAATAAGCTGAAACTGTATCTGCAGGTAGCAGATATGCACCTAATTACAGATATGCACCTAATTACCTAATTACATATTTAGGGGGGTTGTTTAGACTTAGCTATTCCAGGAGCTGCATTTTATGTCTTGTTGATAACAACTAGTTTACAGACTACTTAGCAAAAGTCTGATCCACCTCTTGCTGTCTTGCATAAATCCACATTCACCTCCTCCCCAAACAGTGATCTAACTTCCCATTATCAACTATTACCTCACGAACATTTTGAGATTTATGTCTGATACAATAAAAAAAAACTTGGAGAATTTTCTGGCAACTTTTTCCATCAGAAATACTGGTTCAATGGAATTAAACTGTTTCAGGAACATGACAATGGCAGAGTAACTGAAAAAATATTAATTTCATTTACATATTGAAGGTCTCCTACCTACATCATGTCTTCAAATAAGCCAAAGCTTAATTCTTGTGGCTTCAGTAGGTCAGTTGATAAAATTACACCCCCTGCACTTCACTCATGGGGATGCTCTGAGGGCTGGAGCCCCTCTGCTCTGGGGCCAGGCTGGGAGAGCTGGGGCGGTTCACCCGGAGAAGAGAAGGCTCCAGGGAGAGCTGAGTGCCCCTTGCAGGGCCTAAAGGGGCTCCAGGAGAGCTGGAGAGGGACTGGGGACAAGGGATGGAGGGACAAGTCAATGGGGAATGGCTTCCCACTGCCAGAGGGCAGGGTTAGGGGGATATGGGGAAGAAATTCTTCCCTGTGAGGGCGGGGAGGCCCTGGTACAGGTTGCTCAGAGAAGCTGTGGCTGCCCTTGGATCCCTGGAAGAGTTCAAGACCAGGCTGGACGGGGCTTGGAGCAACCTGTGCCAGGGGAAGGTCTCCCTGCCCAAGAAAGTTGTGAGAAATAGATCTTTCAGGTCCCTTCCAACCCATTCTATAATTCTATGGAACTGTGCTCTCAACAGCTTTTCTTATCGCCTTCCCCCCAATCCAGGTAGAGGATGAAGGCTGGAAAATGGGTCCCAGTAATTTCCTTTCAATACTGGAGGAAGGAAGCAGTCAATTCAAAGGTCAGTAGAAAAAGATAACAATTACAGCTGGAACATTCAACTTAATCTGAATGTCATTCATATAAGGTCAAGTGGGCAGCTGCCCAAACTAAGAACATCATAGAAATGAGGACATTTTATTTAAAAATGGTGTTTAGGAAGGGCGTCTTCCAGAAAATTCTTGGGAATCTGTCAAAATCATTGAGCTAATTGTACAGGAAGGTATGTTTCTGTGGGTGAAAATGAACAAACTAGAAGCAAAGTGCTTCAATACATATGTGAAGGCATTTTTAGATTTTCAGAGGGCAACAAAAATGATATCTGAATAGCTAATAATTCAAAAGCATAATACTGTAGATCAAGCTTCAGCATCAATGTTTTCATACTCCTGTAACTTTATCTGTCCATGGATTCCTTCATCTACACCAGCCAGTAAAACTGATTTTGATTATATGTTTTAATAGGGGGATCTTTTCAAACAGAGGCATGAAAAATGCTGCAGAACTAGCAATATACTTGCTTTATGCAAAGCATGTGAAACTTAAATATAACTCAGACTCACAGGCAGGAGACTTGCTGGTTTTTCACATTGAGAAAGAACCCAAAAGTAGGGATTGCTCAATAAAAATAAAAAAAAATATTCTTTTCCAGATCTCTTCTATCCTCTCCTCTCCACTTGATAACTGTTTATCTCCTAAACACTTGTCTTCAATGTCCACCACAAGTGAGTCAACAATCACTTGTCCCAGGCCTGGAGACAGCATGGAAGTCATGCACTTGTCTTGGAAATGGGCTTATTTTTGCTGGATTTCGTGGAGATTCTGTTCTACAACGATTTGGAAAAACCTCTTTTCTGCTCTCCACTCTGCAGAGTTAGTGCCTTGCTAAAATTCCTCACATGAAAAGTCCCCATTATTCCTTCCTGCTGACAAATTACTGGCGTCGAGTTTTGTGCCTGGTTTGTGCTGGCTGGGGAGACACAAGTGCACAACGTGCTAAACATGCTCCAGTAGCTTTGCCTGACCTCTGACTTGAAGCAATTAGGGTTTTCTTACACGTTATAAATCAGAAAGCAGCCTTATGGCTAAAAAGGAGCTTTTCATCCCAGACTCTGCCCCTGAATGCTGCATCAGAACCCCACTGAAGTCAGCAGGAGTTCGAGGTAAGGATCAAGTTCATCTACGCTTCTTCCCCTGGCTGCCCAAGAGCATCAGTTGTGCTCTTCTGTGCACTCAGGATGAAATGGCACCTGAGCTCAAAACCAGTCACAGCAAGACGGGGGTTCCCACCCAGCGAGTCCCCAGGGCAGTGAAGGAGCAAAGGTGGCCCTGGGTGTTGGGATGAAGGACAAGGAAGGCAGGAGGGGTTTGCGTTGTAGGAAACACGTTTGGCTGTAACCTCGACACAGGGGATTTAAACGGTGCTTCCCAACAGGGCAGTGAGGAGTAAGAGTGCCACAGAGGGCACTTTAATAGTAACAGAGAGTCCCACATCTCACAACTAGCCCAAGCAGTAAGAACTCAGGGGTTTATGAGTGGGACTGGCTCTGAGCCCTGCAAATGTGTAACTTCAGGGGTTATCTGTGCTGGCTTTTCACATGAAGGTGAGCTCTGAACTGAGGGTCTGCTGTGCTGTGAGTCTCACAAAGCCTCCAAAGGGCAGCTCAGCAGCCCATTAGCTGCCTGTGGAGCCTTCACTGCTGTTCAGACCCTGAACTGGGCACCTGGAGCCAGGCAGTGGGAGCACACTGTGGTTCCCATTAGGTACTGGCAGCACTTGCTGGGATAACGTGCTCAGGTAGGTCAGGCACAGGCACATCCTTTTGTGATAGTTCCAGACTGAGCCTGGCATTCCAAGTTTAACACCCACACTCCTCTCCAGCCCATCCTGCCAGAGCTGACAGCTACTCCCCCAGCTCTAAAGGCACATAAGAAGGAAACATTTTCTGCACAGAGCACAACCAGCAACCCTCAGAGTGGAAAGAACTCTTGCAGGCTTCAAAGAATACCTGTAGTTCTGCCTTGGGCACACTGAGAGTCTGGAGCTGTGCAGTTAAACTTCAGGTGGGTTTTTTTCCCCTCCCTTTCTCCTAGTGAACCAAGTCTATTTGAAACCACACTTATTTTTAGTAAACAGCTGTTAACTCCTCCTTGCAGCACAATCCCCTGCCTCATTCACAAGCACTTAGTGCTGTTTATTGCAGGACACAGACACACTACTACCTGGGGTGTTCAAAAATATATTACTTTTAATCTACCCATGGGTAAAGTTCTTTGGTCACAGCCTCCAGAATCAAACCTACAACAACATCTGACCAAAACAGTGTAATTTCTCCTATTTTTAATTGCAGTCTGCTGTTAGTTCAGTAGCAGGATCATGCAGAAAAAATAAGTTTGAGCTTGGTCTTTCTACACTGGGAACTTTCTCTGTTCCTATGGGGAAATAAGTCACTACCAGCATTGGCACAGAAGTTCAGATTTATTAGTGCATAAACCTTGAAAACATAATTGAAGGGAGCTTGCTTAGGAAAGGTTTGTATCAGCTGCCTACAATGGAATCATTGAAGTCCCTACTAAGGGTGTCCAAAGTTTACTAAACAATAGCTGACCGAACAACAAACAGCTTTGTTTTGTCCCACACACACAACATTTACAATTAAGAAAGTCTTCCCACCCCCTGAAACTGATACTTTACGCTTAGGTTACTTAAATATTTATATATATAGTTTAGTTTTCACAAAAATGTAACCATTTCAGTTACAAGCTTTCACTCCATGTTTTTTCCTCCTTTACCAAGCCAGAACTGCTGCCTAAACCTCTCCGGAATTCATGAAGGCTTTTATTCTTCTAGAACGGTATTTGGCAGTTTTTCTAGTTGCTAAACTACATTTGCCAAGCTCTAAAGCACTTATTTTACATAGTATTGCTGGAAACAGCCACTTTGTGTGACTTCTTTCACACTGGACTAGCAAGAGTTTACATGGAGCAAATGTGAGCAGTCTGAACCATTACCTTCCTGTACTGGGGGTTATTTTTGCAGTGCCCTGTGCTGTGAGGCAGCAATGTGCTATTTTTCCCATTTTACAGATGCCCAGTTGATATTTATGTCTTGTTCAGTGTGGCAGAGAATATTTGAGTTCTACCCAAATACTCCATGGCCCAACCTTTAAGGTGTGGCAATATTACACATTTTTAGCTGGGCACCAGAAGTTTCAAACCCTTTTGCCAGGAGGTTGAAATGAGCCCTTTTAAGAAAAGCTTTGTGCTTTAAATAAATATATTGCAATTATTAGTCACAGGGTGGTCTCTGAAATTCAGAGGCATTGGAATTACCTACTACTCTGCAGAGCTGAGATGCTGATGTTGGGACTCGTGTTAGTGGACTGGGGTTCCTTTTGAGCCCTGAGCTAGTTATGCATCTAAAATAACCCCCAAATAAGCATCCACTATTTTAGAAAAGGTGACATAAATTGCACTGCATACACACACACAGAAATAGCTCCTGGAGCTGGATGACCCTGCCTGTAACAAAACACCAGCCAGTGAAAACATAACATCCTTAGCCTCCTGACCTCCCTTTAAAATTAACTTTGAAACATTCTGTTATCTATAAAAGAATAACAGAGCATGTAACACCTCTGAGTTATTGATCTTTTTACTAAAATTAGGCACCTCTAACCTCGTGGCTGATATAACACTTGGTATTGCCAGGTAAGGTCTGTGGGGACTGTCACTGGTTTGCCTGCAGTGGGTATTAACCACTAATCAATTTACAAAATGACAACAAACAATTATGAAAAAATAGAATAAAAATCTATGGATCCCTCTATGAAAAATAAATACCTAAATCCTACTAGTCCAGTGAAAACATAGCACTTGCAACCTGTTGACCCAGCCAAGAAAGTGTTTAAAAATTCACATAACTCCTTATGCAACATCCCCTTTCCCCAAGGCTAGAATTCCAGGCTGGAGGAGGTACCTTTTAACTAAGGCAAACCAGCTTTTCCTCCTGAAATATTACAGGACATCTGTCATGCCACCTGATGACCCACAAATAATTTAAAGGAATTAATGTCTATACTTCTGAGTTTCTTTCATTACCGTCCTTCTCCACCTCCACCATTTTCAGTTATGAATTTACCACCACTCACCTGCAAAAACTTATCCCTGTGTGTAAAACCACAAATGCTCTGCACGTAATTGGGCTCTGAAAACTTGTAGGGGATGGAAATAGCAGCCAGTCTTGTATTAACTGAGCTAAAACTTGAATGATCTCCTGTGGGTACTGTGAAACCTTCCTGAATTTACAGTGCCTTGGGCATGGCAGTGAGTACAGGGAAGAGTATCTTCTACAAAACAGATTCATAGAGGAGCCTATGTCTTAGAGAGGAAAGCTGTCACTTTAAATCATCTGGAAACTGAATTAGCACATACTGCTGAAGAGGAGCTGTCATTTAGGAAGACACTGTCAGGGCTTGAAAAGCAAGACAGGAATTGTCTTCCTTCAAATTAACACAAGATGTGTAGGAAAAAAGGTCGTTTCCATTAAAAAAGTTACTTTGCTAATATGAACTCAGATAGGCACTGACCTCATGAGACTTCATTTAGTTTTCTTTCTAAAGAGCAAAATGCAGTTTGCCTCAACAAAACTGAAGAGCTGCATCCTAGGATCACTGGGCACTTTATCATAAATGGGTTTTTTGATCACCAGTTTGCACAGGCTTGCTTTGACTGTGTATTGGGTCTCCTTGTTACTTATCCTTTGCACAACACTTCAAAATAAAGGTACTGTATTGGGTGAGTCTTGTCTGCTTTTGGAAGGCACTTTGGCTGCCTCTCATTTACTGCATCAAGTTTAAAATTCCCCAAAGTGAAACCTCTGCGAGGCTGTGCATCGCTTGTGGGTCAGCTCCAGGTTATTGCTCTGTCACACTCACTGTCCCCTCTCTCTCCCCTATTTCCACGTGTTCAGTGCAAGTTTTTATAGCAATTCCAGTGCCCCTGGCCCACATTTCAGCCTCCTGTGGATTCCTACAAAAGACCAACTTGCAAGTTTGCAGCAGCTTTAACTGAGCAGAGGGGAAACTAAGGGAACTTGGTGGTTTAAATTAAACCCCTTCCTCTGGTCCCCAGAGAAGTTCCCCATCATGCCAGACAAGAGACACTCATGGAGAGCACACTCCTCAAGGCAGGAGTCATCTTTGTGCCTCCTTCATGGCAAAGATTTAAGCTCTGTGCTGTTAAACACAGAAAAGTAATGCCAACCTCGGGCACGATATGGTTTGGCTGAGACTGTACTTGAAGATCAACAACACTCTGGGCATTCAGCTTCACAACCTCCAAATGACAACCTCAGGATCCCATTATCCTCTTGAAATCTGATACCATTTTGCAGCCAAAGGCAAAAAAACCCCCAAAAAACCTTAACCTCAAGATTTACAGATCGTGACACACACAACAGGGCTCTGAACTTGGTATGGGTCCCTTGAGCCTGCTACTTTCACACAGCTAATAATTTCATAAAAGCTGCCTACAACTACCCATTTTTTGCCTCCAGCAGCAGTTGGAAAAACCAATGGCTTCTGTAACTTTTTCCCCTTTTTTCTTTCTTTTGGATAACAGTCTTTTGGCAGAACAGAGACAACGAATCGGATTTTCTCCAGGATCACGACCCAGAGCTGATCAAAGAAGGGAAGCGTGAAGAAGTGGAGGAAGAGATCAGAGTGCAGGTGTGCTTACAATGGGGAGAGGACACTAATCATGTGCATTACCTGGGCATATTTATCTGCAGCTGTAAGAACTGGCCCTGGCACAGACCTTCCCTCCTTCCAGAGTCCCTTCTACCTGTTCTTTGCTTTAACACTTGTTCAGCTGAACATTTGTCTGAGGTGAGGTGGCAGAACAGAGAACTGAGAAAGGCTCAACTCTGTTTGTCTGGACAGGTTGCTGAATTGATGGAAGAGAAACTGAGGAATCTCAAACTGCATGTGGATGGAGAGAAGGTCAGCACTCAGAAAAAAGGTGGAAAAGCTGAAAAGGTAAGAGCAGCAAGTCAGGAGAATTTAGGGTAAGTCTCAGTTCTCTGCCCAGGAACAGTGGTGTCCAGTCGGTATCCTCTTAGATACCAGCATCTAACTGTACACCCAAAACATTTAGTGAATCTCAAGTCAGAAACATTTAAAAATCTATTCACCTCTGCCTATTTTCAAGGCCTTCTCCTTTAGCTCTTATTCTTTAACTTTTATAAATATTGCTTAGGACAAGTTGAACTATTCCAGAGATAAACCATTACAAGATGGATCAGATTTTCACCCTCTTGAAATCCCCTGATACAGCCAAACAGGAAAATCCAAGCAATCCCTCTCTTTAAGGTGACCCATTCAGATTAATACAGTTTTCCAAGGAAGACATGGATCTGGAGGCCAGTAACTTTTCTGGCTGCTGACTGTTTTCCTCCTAAATAAGGACTGGTTAATGTGTTTCAAAACCGTGCACCAAAAAAAAATCCCTTTGAGTGTTCTGGTGAAACCTTTCATTTCTCTCTCACACCACATAGATCACAGGTACACATTATGTTACTACTTGCAATTGAAGGGTTTGGGAATTGGCAATTAAACCAAGTTTATTTAGGTACATAAATAGGTTAAACCTACCAAAACACAGCATGTGTCATGTTCACATCTAGTTCCACAGCATTACCACATGAAGAATTCCACAGCTCGTGGTTCCCTGAATTCCTTACCCAAGGTTTTCAACTACAGATCATGTCAGTGCAAAATAACTCAAAGCTTACAGACCCCACATTCAATCAGCAGATCCCCTTCAAATCCTCAGGGCAAACAGCCAACCCTAATCTCCTGTTGTATTTCATTTCTATAATCCTTTTAGCATGAAAATACTTGCTGGTGCTCGACTTCTACTCAAATTATCTTTAAAAATACTCTTTCATCTGACAAACATTGTGCAGGGACAATCCAAAAACAAAAGACTCAAGCAACTCTGGAAACCAATCCCAACTGAATTCCTAAACCTGTTTTGAAAATAGGGAGGCTTAAAATATACAGACAAAGTATTGCAACAATCTTCCCAAAGTTGTCATGGGTAGACACATTTAGATGAGATGGTCAGTGCCCTGTTTAAAACATCACACTGCAATTATAGAGCTTTATATTAGGGGTTGGGCTGCACTTTTTTTCCATCAATATACTGTTGGAATAGATTAGGGTGGAAGGAGACTATTTAACTTTTGTTTTCCCAAGTTGTGCCAGCAGCCTGAGAGAATGAAGGGGGGAAAAGGAGGAAGAAGTCCTAATTAGATAATACAAATTCCTTCAAGATTTTATCTAAAAAAACCCCACCCAAACCAAAACAGTCCAATTTGAGGGGTGGGGAACGGAAGGAAGGATCCAGTGTTAGTCAAAACACATCTTCCCTCTGCAGAACTATTTGAAATCTGCAATCAGCATTGGCAAAGGCTTTTTCCAATTGTGTTTGCATGAATGTCTCAGACATAAACCAACCCACTGCATAACCAACCTGTGCACACAGACCTCAGACTTGCTTATGGAAAACCTGGTCTGACTAATAAGGGCAGAAGGAGCTGGAAAGTTTTGGAAGCAGTTTATTAATTTATTATTCAGCAAAAAATCTCCAGTTTTTCAAGGCATGTGTCACCACATGTTAGGTCCCCCATGTCTCCCCCCCAGTTATGCACAACATGAAATAACAGTGGATTTTTCTTGGAGCCATGAGCACGTCTGGACTATGATGTAGAACATATCCTTCCCCCCCAAAACGGGGATATTCTGCACAGAAAAGCATTCTCAGGAAGATTCAACATTCTTCAGAGAAATCAGACCTTCTTCTGCACTCTGTCAGTGAGAAATGGGCACTGAAAGCGTAATTTCTCTAAGGGAACTCTTACAAGGGGAATTTTGTGTCTAAGGACAGTCATTCCAAACTCCTGGTGCCACATTTGGCCATTCTCTCTGTTTTAAGGAGGGATTTCTTCTACTTTCTTTGCAGGGAGACGCCACAGTAGAGCCAGGGCTTTTTTTGCCAGGGAATGGGGGGTAGATGTCCTCTGCCTTTTCAAGAACATCTTAGATAAGTAGCTTACAACTCTGAAAATTTCCGTCAAGTCCATGTTAAAAAATAATCTGCCTGACCCTCAGGAGGTAATCTGAGTTTGAAATCCCATTTGAGAGTCTCTTTTGTGGGAATTCAGCAAGGGCATTTTGGAATTGGACTCTAAAGGGAAAGCACAAGGAAGGTAATTTCTCCCAGTCAGTGTTTCAGACATCTCAGCTCTTAGATAAACAGAATTTACCAGCTCCAGGCATACCTACAGCCACTCCTTTATTTCCAGGCACTGCAATTTCTAGGCTGAAGTTTATCCCTGACTCCCAAACCTTCAAATACCACTTACTGCTAAAAGCTGACACTTAACTCTACACCAAGAGCTGCTCTTATTGCCTCTGAAGATAAGAATCCCATTTGCCATCTTTGTGGAAGAGTGAACTTGGGTGAAAAGGCAAATTGCTCCTCTCATGACAAGTGGGTCTCCAGACCAATAGGCTGGTCTGGAAACACCAAAAGTAATTAGATTGCACCTAATATGCAAAAAGCATGTGACTGCTGTCATTTGAGGCACAGGTCCTGTGCCTCTTTCCATGCTGGGAGCATCCCACCCCACAGACTGTGCCCCCCTTACAGCCCAGCACTGACAGGGCAGAGCACACACAGGGAATGTTATATATTACACAGAGTCCTCATTGAGAGACACGCTGTGCTGGACTCTGATTCTTCCAGGTAGCTCCTGATCCAATGGCTGTCACAGGAGAGGGGATGAGGATGCAGCACAACCAAAGAAATGTGGTTCAGCTCTGCTGTAAATTACATTTTTCTTCACTGTGCCCAGTGGCAGCTTTTCCCCTGCCCGGCCACAGATCACCAAACTGGCACTGTAAGCACGTGTGTGAGGCCAGGCTGAGGAAAGACTGAAGGGAGATTGCCTCCTGCTGAGGAATATGGCACTTGCTGACCTGGAAGTTACATTTAAGAGCTTATCAAAGTGCTTTTTATCAAGTCCATTGTGCTGCTTTTCCTGCCCTGCTCCCCCAGGGATTTGTTGCCAATCCAACTGCGGGTAAAGCCATGTGTTGGAAATGAACACACCCACACATACACAAAGGCATGGCCCAAATTCAGAAAAAAAAACACCAAAAAAAAAGGCAGAAAGAGGAGACATGAGAACCTAAGTGTGTAAAGTTGCTTCTGAAATAGGCCTTGCTGGCCTCTCAACACAACTCTGGAGATCCCTTTGTGATGAAGCTGGGCAGGAGAAAAGATAACCACGAATGGCTATGACAAAAATATTGATATCAGTCTCAAGACTTGATAAGAGCAAAGCCCTGGAGAATGAGGCTGGTCAGACCTGAGGAAAGGCTGGGTTTGAGGACTGTGATTCCCAAACCCTGTTGGATGTTCTGTAGCTGGTTCAGATTAGCACCCAGGGTTCTCAGCCAGCTGTGAGGGCTGTAACCTCTGGATGCTGTGCCTAAATCCAACAGGGATTTCATATCAGAGCCCCTCATTTAGCAAGAGCTTCTTAAACTGAGAACATCTTTGTCTAAGGACTTTCTCAGCATACGTGTCCAAAGTTGCTTGTTTTGTCTCAGCACTGCCAGAAAAGACATCTCAACCCATGCACAGTGCAAGTCTGCACTTGCTCACTACCTCTCATCTAAGCATCACACATGATCCAAGGAATCCACTAAAAACTGCACAAACTGCTGCTTATTTCTCTTAAATCACAGGATCACTTGCCTTTTGTTACTTTTCCAAGAGGGAGCCTACAAGAAACACAGGGACTTTTCACAAGAGCATGTAGGGACAAGGGAGAAATGGCTTCAAACTGAGAGCAGGGTTAGATGAGGTATTAGTAAATAAATTCTTCCCTGGGAGGGTGGGGAGGCCCTGGCACAGGTTGCCCAGAGAAGCTGTGGCTGCCCCAGCCCTGGAAGTGTCCAAGACCAGGTTGGACAGGGCTTGGAGCAACCTGGGCTAGTGGAAGGTGTCCCTGCCCATGGCAGGGGGTGGAACAAGATGGGCTTTGAGGCCCCTTTCAAACCAGGCCATTCTATGATTTTCTGATCCTCGGTAGCAGCAGCTGTGGGCAGCTGATGGCAGCAGGACTTGTGTGATCACAGATCCTGCAGATCAACCTGGGACAGTTTCCTTCAGTGAGGCAACTGGGATACCCTCTCCCTTCTGGTGCCATTCTAGAAGCAGACACTCTGCTCTGAGATCAGGTCTGGTTCGCTCATAACAATCTCTGAGCTACCCAAAATATTTTCCTGAGCCCACACAGCAAGACAAGACACCGCACTGAGCCCAGGGACGATCCTCTGTCACCTGCCAGCTCCCAGCTAATGCAGTTCACTCCACGGGAGTCATCAAAGCAGAAAATAAGAGTCAAAGGGTGGCTACACAGGAGCTGGACTGACATTTCAGACAGAGAAACAAGATTTCCATTGTAAAGGGCGAGCAGGTTCACATTCATTAAACATTATCATTTTCTAAATAAAAGCCGTTCCCAAGAAGACATTTTGGAGCCAAGCCATTGTCTACAATTCATATTCCCCCTTATCACATCTCAGCCTTTGCCAGATTTCCCACAAATGCTGATGTTAATTAGGAAAACGCATTTTCCCCCTGCACAGTTCATTTCTGTTTTGCTCTTGAGTTACTTCACTGGAGAAGCTGCCTTGAGGACAATACCAGTTGGCCAATAAATTCAACGTATGCTTAGTGTCTTAACATAGGTAGAAACAAGCTTTTCTTCCTAGTCAGACCCCAGGATATGTAATTTCTGGTTTGCTGAAAGAAAGGTTAAAGAGACAAAACTGGAGGAACAGCAAAAATAAACCAATGAGTCTCAATATCTCCTCAGTTGTTAAAACAGCTGGCGCACACATTCTTCTTCCCATTCCTTTTCTTTAAAACAAAATCTCTCTGGTACATTCTGATGAGTATTTGCTGCCAAACTCATTTATGTAAAAGAACCCACGGTATAGCTCTGCAAATACAGAGTTGTTTGCATTATTCTAACCCAAAACTTAAAAACACCCCCTTTTCCCAGTTAGCTGACCCACACAGCACTGGGCTTAGGTTACATTTCCATCTGGATTGTCTTTGTGGCATCATAAACGGTAACAGGTGGTTGAACCACAGGTTATTTACACTGTGTCTATCCTTGAAAACTTAACATTGATCTATTTCTGAAGAACTGCTGATCCATTCTGAAAAAAACCCCAGCATTTTCCAGATAATTGGGTAGGATTTTTTAACTCAACAAGGCAGTCTCCGGGGTTCTGCAGAAGTATTCACTGTCATAAAAAAAATAAAGTAAACGAGTGTATTCCCAGGAAAGAGAACATAAACTTTTGGAAAGAATAAGCTGTCTTGTTCAACTAAGCATTTAAGCATGTGCTTAAATTTAAGCTGTATAAGTAGTTCCACTGAAACAGTTCTGAAGTGCTGCACAGAACCGAAGCACAGACAGCAGTGGTGGGCACTAACATGGATTAACGATGCCCTCTCCACTACTAATTATCCCTGACCATATTTATGGCTTGTGAGCTGTAATTAATGGGGGGACCTGACAGTCTTGAGTCACAGCTCTCTTATTTATGCTTTCCATGAGTTTTTTTTGCAACATGTAAAGAAACCAGTCACACAAGTCAAAAACTTTCCACAGTGAAAGGGTGGTGAAAATATGAAAAGAGCAGGTTGTGTTTTTTCTGACCTCTTCAAGCTTCTTCCCTGAGGCATTAGGAAAGAGAAGGCAGGAGGATGTCTAATGGTTGGGAGGGGAGCCAGAGTCTCAGGAGGTTTTCCCCTTAGGGGAGCTGCTTATATGTTTCACTTCAATATAAAAAGAGACATAAACAGTCTCTGGAGCAGCTACTTGGACCCCGCACCCTGTTCCTTCCTGCTTCCTTCTTGGGTAAAGGCCATACCCCCTCACCCACAGAGTTGTGCTCCTCAAAGAATCAGAGAATAAGAATCACAGAATCATTGTGGTTGGAAAAGCCTTCCAAGCTCATGGAGTCCAACACCCTTAACCCAGCACTGCCAAGGCCACCACTAACCCATGTCCCCAAGTGCCACATCCACATGGCTTTTAAATCCCTCCAGGGATGGGGACTCCACCCCTGCCCTGAGCAACCTGTGCTAGTAAAAGAAAATCTGCCTAATATCCAATCAAAAGGAAGGAGAGAAGACTTCTTTTTCCTTGGAGTAAAATGGCCCTGGGATTCTTTCCTCTGTTGTCTCCACTGGAAGGAGTGGGAATGCTGTTTAAGGATATGATTTTTCCCTTTGGGTTCTCTCAGTAACAAGGGCCACATTCAGACATAAACATTGTAAACATTGGCTGTTCTGGCCCTCACTTTGCTCCAGTACATTCAAATATATCTATCAGTGCTAATAATCACTAATTCCCGCCTGGTTTTGTGGTCCTCAGGCAGGTAAGGCATCTGCAAAGAAGAAGATACCTGAGATGGAGAGAGATCTAACCCCTGACAGGTAAAGAGACACCCTGTTTGCAATACGTTTGCTCTCAAACTTGGTTTTCCTCACGTGCAGCAACACAAACAAATTAAAATCCTCATTCTTCAATGACACACCACCAGGACCAGTCTCCATCCACTCCAGGCAGGTTAATTCCAGTTGGCAGAACTAAGCACATGTAATATTTAGGCAGGATATTGGCCCTGTGTGCCTCTTCCCCATCCTCTCTGCAGGTGCAGAAGCACCTGGCAGGTTTGTTGACTGTCAGATTTTCCATCCCAGCTGAAGCCTGATAAGGGAGGCTGCAGACAGGCCCCTGTACTCTATAAATCACCCCTCATGGCTGAGGTACAGCATACATGTCATAAACCAGCCTAATTTAGCAATGAGAGTTCTGGCATACCCAGCCATTCCTTGTGTACCCTTGCTCTTTTAAGCATCCTTATTTTATTTGGAGGATTTGGGAGGATTTCTGCTTCTGACACAACATTTTCAAGGAGTTTGTGATGCGTTCACTGAAAATCCAGCCATTTTTCACCTGTACACACAACACACAAAGATCTCACCACTGGGACCTGCTGCCCCAGAGCCAGCTCCCAGGAGAGAACAGCACCAAGGCAAACTCACTCAGTCCCTGCAGGGGAGCACATCCCACAAATCCATCTGTACAGACACGCACAGCGAGCCCTGGGCTTGATCAGTTGGGTGCTGGCACTACAGACCTGGTCAATGATCTCTAATAAAAAACTCTCCAGGCAAATATTTAAAATACATATCTCAGATCATAGCAGAGTATGACCTCTCAAAAAGCAGTACCGAAGTCCAACAAGGATGCATAAAGTTAGTCTTGCACATATCTGCTTCTTTATATGTAAACTTAACACACAGTCAGTTAAAAACATTAGTTTTTTAGTAGCTGACTTTCAGTCAGAGTTTATCTGGCATTTTGGCTTCATGTTTTGCTCTTCCTTGCTGAGCATTTCAGAAATAACCAAGAGAAGCTCAGGTTCATCTCTGTTTTGGCACAGGGAGCTTTAGTCAAAGGCTGGTCACATCACACTTACTTGGGGGAAATTTGGGACATGTGTCATTAAACTTGAACAGAAAAATAATAAGACAGGAAAAGTAGAAGCCATGCTCCCAACAGGACTGCCAGCTTAGTGCCTTTCTACTTTCTGCCTGTTTTATGATGCATTCCCAACATAAAACCACTGAGAATGAAAGCAAGATTCAGAGTGGCAAAATCAATGTTGTTGAAGGTGCATTAAATTTTGGATTTGCTTATTACTACTGCTTTGTTAATTCTGCCACTAACACTGCAAAAACATAAAACTTCTAAGCTGAAATGGAAAAAAAGCTGCAGACCTCAAATTATACCTTTACTTTCATTAGCCAGATGAGAGGCACTATTAAGTATTTTTATTATAGCCATACAATATTTGGGATGTCCCAAATAAGATCAGAGAGACAGACCAAAAAAAAAAAAAAGGTCAGATATTGAGGGGAAAGAATGTGAAAAGCGTACAAAAGCAGTGGAAGACCTAAAAAGATAGAAATCAGTATTGTTTATACTAACAACACACCGAGAATTTCCAGCAGGCTTATTCATTTTATGCAATCCCTGAAGCAGTGTCTGTCTGCAGAACTTAGTGCCAAAAACATTGAAATCAATCCTTAGAACTCCAAAAGAACATCCACACCAATAGAAAACCACACACAAATGTAAGTGTATTAAATCCTCAATTACTGGGAGCTACTTGCAGCCACTAATGGAGACAGGAGGAAACTGTTCCACTGGAGAGCTTTGCCCGTTTCACACAATCACAGACTGGTTTGGGTTGAAAGGGACCTTAAAGCTCATCTCATTCCAGCCCCCTGCCATGGGCAGGGACACCTTCCACTAGCCCAGGTTGCTCCAAGCCCTGTCCAACCTGGCCTTGGACACTTCCAGGGCTGGGGCAACACTTCCACGGCATGTTTTTCCCCCAGTCCTCCTTTGGCCATCATGACCCTGACACTGCAGTTGGTGGATCACTGGTTGCTCTGATCGAGTCATTCCCAGTGTGTTCCTGGGGAGATGGGGCTGTCTGTTGCAAACACAATAAATTCCAAGAAGAATTAATGAATTACTACTAATTGGAGAGCTAAGGGAATAGGTACAGTAGTGTTAGGATTGCTATTATTGTATAATTTAAAAATAATTTCCCAGTAATTGATATTAATGAATGAGTCTATTACACAAGTCATAACTGATCTTGTATCACCTGGAAATGGGTAAATGGAGTCAGCAAGAGAGGGAGAGATGCTGTGTGTGAGGTTATAAAAGAGATTCCTTGCCATAACACAGAAAATGGTATTTATTGATTTCACATTGATGGTACTAATCACCTTTACCTCTGAGCTACAAAGTACATTTATAAAGCTGAGGAAGCAGAAATAACTCTCAAGCTGGTTCAGCTGTGGGAGGACTGAGCTTTTACTTCCAGTGCCCTACAATTTCTGAGTGATGTCTCTTGCCCACAGGACCATTGATTCCCTGTACCAGGAACTTGCAGAAGGAGGATTGCTGATCAAAGCCCAGGCCGTGAATCTCTCCGATTACATTGGTCAAGTACCCCCTTTTTTACAGCTACCATGGTGTTTGATCTGACCAAACCTCCAGCCTTCCCATGGGCTCTGACCCCTATTTCCAGTCAAGAGAGAGTTCAAGAGTCATTGCACTTTTAGGACTTGCACACTTGAATGTCTAAAGCCACGCAGGCAAATCAAGGCTTTCTGCAGAGTGCTCAGTGCCTTTCACTTCTGCTCCTGAAACCAGGACCTGTTTGTAAAGCTGGGGCTTCTCTCCAGGCACTGACACCTGCAAGCCTTGAATGTGTTTGGACATGACAGGCCACTGTGAGGTAGAACCACAACATCCTTCAAGGAGCCCTGGCTAGGCATTGGAAAGACAGTGCAAGTCTAACAGACCAGGGGTCAAAATCCATGCAGAATACTTCCCAGAGAACAGCAATAATCATCCCTCCAGCTTTTGTTCATTCAGCACAGAAGACTCACTCCCTTCCCTCCACCTCCCTGACTGCCCATGAACTCTGAGTAGTGCTTTGAGGCGTATCTGGCCCTGATTTGAGTAAGATGTGTCTCTGTCTAGTTCTGCATTTCACAGTCCTCTTGCCTGGTTTCTGTTAACTGCAGCTGCAGTCAGACAAGCTTGTCTATGCTCTACACAGATAAAAGGGCTAAAAAAAAGCCCCAAACCACATTTTTAGGCTGCAGAGGAGTCTGACACCATCTCCAAAAGCATTTGGTGACATTCAGTAAAACCACATCAACCCCCAAGACTTAATTGTTTTAAAGGCCATAATTTGAATTTGAAACCATCCAGAAGCAACAATGCCCCTGGCTGTTAGTACAACATGCATCCCAGCCAGAAAAGCCAGATTCTCTTGTATTCCCTCCAAATGCCATGTGTATATAAACTCTCAGAAGCACCAGTTCAGCCTTCAGAGCCTTTGCTCATTCTGTTGAAGGCTGAGTTAACAAGTGTCCCATCTGTTTCACGCTCATTAAAGATCCTGAAGTAAAAGAAGATTTTCATTATTCCTTTGTTCACCCAACCCATCGAGGTCTACCAAACATTCCCCACCACAGATGTTTTTAAAAGAGCACATCTTCACCAGTGGATAACAGTTAACAGCTAGTAACATCCAACACAGGAAGAGATGGCTCTGGGCCATCTTCCCTTGACCCCGAGGTTTGAAGCTTTGGCTTCTTTGCAGCACAGAGGAACACAAGGGCTGCTCCAAGTTATCCTGGCAATATTCCCTTTCTAGCAAAAGATTCTGGGCATGGAAGTGCAGAGCCTAAAGTCATCTGGCTGCCTACACCTGCACAGGTGAAGGCCCAGACTGCCAGAACCAGCTCTTCCCAACACAAAACTCACTCATGCTTCTTGAGCTGCCACAACACCACGCAGAAGGTATTTAAAGCTGGAACTATTTTTTTTAAATCCAAAAAACCTCCCTTTGAGAGTCCCAGAACACAGCCAAAGCCTGCAGAGAAGTAAGTCCTCATCTGCTCAGCCTTACAGGGCTGAAGCCTAAGGAAGGTCACTTCCAGTTCCTGGGGAAAGGACAAAGAGTGGAATTGTGCTACACAGCCAGTAAAGGCACTGAAATGTCCCCCCCTATGACAAACTGACATCACTGAACTAATTTTCTTGGTGACCTTATCTAAATTAGTCAGAGAATATCCACTGTGATTTATGTTCAGTTGCAATTAAACCCTTTGATGCCTTCTAATTAAATCTGTGAAGATTAATTCCTATCCAGTTCTTTTGATTTCTCCTTAAATAAAAGATAAAACCTGAAATGAATTTTATTCTTCAGAGGGGAGGGGGCAGTTGAACCAGGGCTTGTCTTCTTTTTTGCCCCCAAATTACACCTCCACTTTCTCTCTCACCCACTGCTAATTTACCTCTGCTCCAGAGAGCTCTAGTCCTCTCCCTTTTTATTCCCCAATAAAACATAATATGCTGTTATTTTTTCAATAATATTCACCATAATGACATGTATTTTATGCTAAAAATAATCCTTCACTACATCACAACTAGTTTTCCTTCTTGTGGCCCATTCTGCTGGACCTTTGTTCTCTAACATGTCGTGTATATGGGCTTTGACAGGGCAAGCAATGTGATTATAGCTCTGTAACAAGAGCCAAGGCAAGATTAAATCCTTTCAGTTCACATCAGGGACTTTCAGTTTTCTTGGGTTGTTTTGTGGAGGGGTTTTTTTGAACAACAAAAAAAAAGAGGTTCACTGCAAAGCAAAGAGCCCCACCGAATTAGGTGACACATTCAGACATCCAACACAGCGAGGAGCTGAGCTGGGACACAGCCAGGGAAAAGCTTGTTAAAACAGCTTCTCCCCCTTTCTGAAACCCTTTGGAGAGCGTGCAGTTCACTGGGATTCCAGCCCCGCAAAATCCCAAATCCAGAAATCCTTTGCCAGCGCTGTGATTTATGGTGCTGCTAATGATTCCTCTCCACAAAGTTCCTCTAAAAGGTTACTGGAGACCGACTGCTCTGCTGAACGCCTTCCTTAGGCTGGAAGGGAAAGTCCACAGCCTGGTTAACTTCAATTTTCCTTTTCAGTTCACCTTTCTAGGGGCCACATTCCACAGCAGCGTTGCCCCGTTTGAGTCCCTGTCCCTGGGCATTCCCGGGTTTGCTGGGGGTGCGTTCTGCCCGTGCTCCACGGCACTCCTTCACTCCTTGAAAAATGCATTTTGTACCGACTCAGTGTCACATTTATTAAGCCCCTGCTTCCCCCCTGCAGGCAACTACGACTGTCTGAGGAGCAGCCTCCGTGGGACGGGGGCACAGCCCTTGCCCTCTGCCCCCGACGTCAGGCAGCTCGTGGCCCTGTATGGAATATTGCCCTTAGGTAAGAGCACAGCAATTCCTGGAGGGAAAAACACGGTGGCTTTGCTTCCTGGCAGAAACAGGCATCTTTACTGGCTCCGACAGGGCTTGATTAGTCGTAATCTGAACCGTTTGCAGTCTAATTGTTTTTCAATTAAGCCTTCTGAGCGAAGGCCATATCATTTTAATAGTGCATAAAGGAGTGTGCACAGTCAGGTATTGCCTCTCCATCCCATCCCTGTTTGCATGGCAACAGTTTGTGAATGGCAGCACATAAAAGGAAATCACTTGGGGAAGATAATAGCTGAAACAAGCTCCAGTGATCAAAATTAATCAAGTTAAGGGAAGGGCTAAGGTTGCAATTTACCTTTTACAAGCTGGCTCGTGTTACTCAGTGCTGCACAATGCAATCATTGAAGGAATTAGTCTGAATCCATTCTGTACCTCGCAGAGTACACTTGTAAATGCCCTTTCAGTTTTAATGCCAGACTTAGCCAATATCTAACAAGGCTTTGCTGGGTCAGGTTGTTTGCTTTTAATGCAAAATCTATCCCATATTTTACTTGGGAATGGCATTAAGCCAAACTCTAGTGATTGCAAGAAGTGCCTGTCTCAAGGACCTTTACTGGATATTTTGCTTGCATCCTTTTCCGTTCCCGACTGGATTTTTCAGCCTCTACTCAATACTTCACTTGCACCCTTCTCCATTCCTGTCTGGATTTCAGGGAGGTTTTAACTAGGCAAGTGCTCCCCAAGGCTGTCATTGTCTGCTCATCCCCTTAGCAGGGCAAAATAGCCAATGGCTCCCTGACTCCCATCCTGGCAAACACAGAGCTTCTGCTTTTCCCTCCCCTTTGCACAGCTTCCAACACCCAGAGCCCAGGCTGTTCTGTACCTGTGTGTTCTGAGGCTCTCCTGGGGCATTCCCTGGCTCCACATCCCCAGAGCAGCTCCGTGTGCCATGGAAAGCTCGGAGCAATAGCATGGAGCTCTGGTTCATTCCTTTCAGGGAGGTACAAGTGCTCCTGCTGTCCTGCAGCTCCATCTGAAGAGCCAAGCTAACAAACAGGATTCTAACAGCACCTTTCTTCAACCTGGGCGGGGTCCTTCCCACCCAAAACACCCTCAGCTGGTTTGGGGTAAGCCCTCAGGGGATGGCTGCAAGTTTGACCACAGTCAGGTGAAGGAGCTCAGCAGTTCTCCCTGTCTGCACAAGGCAATGTGGTGTCTCACACAGTCCATAACTCCTCCAAGGTTATGTTTTAGCATCATCTAATCTAGGAAAATCAAGCCCCAAGACATCCCCTGAGGCAGGAACTAAAAGAACCCACGAATTTTCAGCCATTTATACAATTGGTAAAAATTCTAGGGAGAGGAGACCCTGGACTAGTTAAACAAACAAAAGGTATTGGCAACAGCAGTTTGAAAAATGCCTTTGAGTGGAAAAAAGGTATTACGAGAGCCAAAAAAGGGTACAGGAATGGCTTCACCTTTGGGATGCTATGTTATGGGTGACATTTTACTTAATTGGTCTCCAAATTAGTTCATCATTACATAATTGTGTGTTGTAGAAGTGAAAGTTTCTCTCAAAATAGTCACTTGATGGCAAGGAAAGCCCCAGCTTAAATGGCATTAAGAAAATTATAAGCAGCTGAAAAGAGAAATAATAGTAGAAGATATACTTCATCTTTAACCGCAGAGGAGTCTGCTGCTCCCCTCGTAATGAATCTATGTGTAATAGTAATAGATTGGTATGGAATGACCAAATATTAATAAAGCCTGGGTGGCTGACAACTTCACTACATCCTGGACTGTGCTGCAATAATGGCATTCATCTCTGCACTCCCACTGTCATTTATTTGGGACATTAAAGCATTAGCACACAGAGAGGCAGCCTGATTGGATTTGTTTTAAATACCATCCTTACCCAGCTGTCCCCTTGAACCCAGAGCAGCTTTACAGGCTAAGCCATGGGTTCCCTCTGCAACCCATCACCTTTGGGGCCAATTTTCCCCCCCCAGTCTGGGGAACACCAGTCTCAGAGACCCTGAGAAGCAGTGGGAGCTCACGCAGATTTTCATTATTGTAACCACCACCACTGCTGGCACAGGACATTTTTAGACAGAGGCAGTGATGTTACTGAACTACCAGTGGGCATGGATAAAGTATTTAACATTCCCTGCTTCTTCCACTTCTGGAGGTTCACCTGTCCCTAATTCACACAGTGACAGCTGCAGGAAAGACAAGTTCCATCACCATCGACCTCCTAAAACTGTCTGTGGTTGTGTTTTCCCAACACTGGCATTTCTGCTGGGCCTTCCCAGATGATGGATCATGTTCCCCACAGCCCAGGATGAATTTACCTGGAGCAGGCACAGAGACAGATTCAGAAATGCTGAGCAGTCATTGCTGTGGGCACAGCAAGGGAAGCACAGCAACCCTGGCACTCCCTGAATAAACCAAAGAGAACAGAATGATCCTCCTTCTCTGAGCAGATATATCATCCCTGCACTGCAACACCCCCCTGCCACATTCCAGAGTAGGGAATAACACTGACTCCTCTGCAGGTGAGCCTAGGTGTGCTCAGCAGTGAAGGATTTTAGAGCACACCCAGCCTAAGTGACAAAGTCTCCAGCACTCACTGAACAGCAGTAACATAAAAGAGGAAAAATTACCCCCAAAAAGGGAGGTGAAGGCAGAAGTCAAAAGAGAAAAAAGTAAAACACATGGTAACAACTGGTCTCAAAATCCTTCTTTTAGCTCACATTGATTTAGACCTGAATTTTGCCTATCAGAAGGTACAAATAAGGGACGTTAAATCCACTGGGGACACAGCTCTGGTTGTACAGAACTGAACTCAAGAGCACACATGCCACAATGAGGAAACAATTAATTCACATTATAAATTATTTATGGTGAATAAAAAAGGAAGAATCATTCCTTTACCTTTATAGCAGACTCAAATGAAAGCAATTACAGTGCCTTATGACTTTTTACAGGTTCCCAAATGGTCCATGAGAATGCTCCCTTGGTGAAATCCGTGTTACTGGCTGGACCCGCTGGTGTTGGAAAGAAAATGTTGGTCCATGCTATCTGCACAGAAACAGGAGCCAACCTCTTCAACTTAACTCCTTCCAACATTGCTGGGAAATACCCAGGCAGGGAGGGCCTGCTAATGATGCTTCATATGGTTCTCAAGGTATTGTGTCTTGGGGGGTTCTCTACAAAGTTGGTTCAGTTCATCACCTCTTTCGTGGGACAAACAGGGAATGAAATTGTAGTTTCTCCATATTGAGGAACATACACACCTTGGGCAAAGCTGCTCGAGGTCCAAAGGGCTGCCAACCCAATTTAGAATTCCCTCCCTGCCTTCAAGTGTTCAAAACATCAGCAGGAATTTCTTCACAGAAAGGGTTGTTAAACATTGGAATGAACTGCCCAGGGAGGTTTGGAGTATCCACCCCTGGAGGTGTCCAAGGAAGGCCTGGCCGTGGCACTCAGTGCTCTGGGCTGGGGGACAAGGTGGGCATTGGGCACAGGAGGGACTCAGAGGTCTTTTCCAGCCTAAAGGATTCTGTGAAACCACTTGTTGACAGGCAGTGTGTGAACCTCTGCAGAGGATTTACTGCCCCTGGAGAAATCACTCAGAGCAGCCATATTTTTCACATTAACATTTTTGTGAGCTTTGTGTTACCTTGAATATGAAAAGCATCACAGATAAAGAAAATTCTGTTCTCTGTTTATATGCACAGGAATGCTTATCATGCAGCATTTAATCAAATGCTGGGCTGGGGGTGGTCAGAAATTTCCTCTCTGGGACTGCTGCTGCACAAGAACTCTCTCCCCTGTACTGCTCTCTGTTTACCTATCAGCAAGCTTTTCAAAAGAAGGAATCCTAGTTCAGGATTACAGGAACAGCAGTGTATGAGAAGTCTGGAAATGAAAGAAGGTGTATGAACTGTGAAGGACATATCCCAAACTCTCTTCAGAAGAAAAAAAAAAAAAAAAAAAGGCACTATCCTGGCAGGCTTTCTTCCACATTTTAAGTCCTCAGCGTTTCTGCTACAGAAGGAAGCTGGTAAATATTTCCAGACAAAACAACCACAGCACATACACTAGGAAAAAGCCAAATGCAATAATTTTCCAGTGCCAGAGGCCTACTAAAATTGGCTTTGCCTGGGATTTATCAGATGTATTCTATTAAATCCAGTGTTACAGCAGACTTTGTGACAGGTGCCTCCATCCCCAGAAAGGAAATGTTTCACAGCTAAAAGCAAAGCAATGCCCAAGGCCCAGGTCAGAGCAGTGCCCAGGGAAGAGTGACAGTGCTGTGATCAGGCACCTCTGATGCTGCAGCACCAACACTGGACCTGGCACTCCCTGACATGAGTTAGTACCCTTAGGCTAAGCTCATACTCCCTCTCCTCTGCCCATTTCACCCTTTTCCACTTTGTTTCTCTGCCCTCATCAATGGCAAAGCTCATTTCTGGCTGCAGGCACAGCACACACAGTCTTTGCTATAACATAGTCCCAGCTATAGTATAACACCTTTAAGCACAGGAGAAAGGAGGGCAGTCTTTTTACTCCTGGAGAAGGTTCCAGATGAAGACAATAAGGGAGGTTTTTTTATCATACATATAATATATACAATAATTGGAACATATCTAAAATATGTGTGTCTATCTATACATATTGATAGATAAATATACACAGACACACATCATGCACATATGCATATCTAAAGCCTTACGTTTTTCCACATTACTTAAAAAGAAATGGAAACCTTATGCAACCCCTCCCCAAAATCACAGGGAGCAGTCCAAGCTGATTTCTCTCCTTTCTCTCTTACAAAAGAAGCGATGACACTTGGGTGAACCTCCGTGAGTTACTGGGGTGGAAGTTGCTCACAGTCAATCATGTGGAATAAGGGCTGTCCAGGCACTTGCTTATCAAAAGGTGACTTGTTCCAGCTGTAACAGCAGCACTGCTTCAAACTCTGCTCCTTTAACAGCACAGCACAGTCTCCCTTTCCAAGGAATACATCCTCTGCAGGCTCAGTTCCTCCCTGGGAGGGTGGGGAGGCCCTGGCACAGGTTGCCCAGAGAAGCCGTGGCTGCCCCTGGATCCCTGGAAGTGTCCAAGGCCAGGTTGGATGGGGCTTGGAGCAGCCTGGGCTAGTGGAAGGTGTCCCTGCCCATGGCAGGGGGTGGCACTGGATGTTCTATAAGGTCCCTTCCCACCCAAGCCAGTCTGTATTTCTGTGACACAGCACTGGCATGTCTTAGCACCATTGAAAGCAACTGTGTTCCATTTCCATTCCCAGTTCCTCTGGTTGTTTCCCCTCTCCCTACCACCTTCTGTCCCCATGGCTGAGCCACCAATATGTCCAATCTGCTGCTGATTTCAACTCAGATTCTGTAGGTTCTCAGAGCCAGGCTGGAAACAATTCTCCATCCACAGACTCTGCAGTTACAGTCCACCTTTGTTTATTCTTGACAATGCCAAATGTGCCTCATTTCTCTGTCTCTGGTCCTCAAGTCCCTGCCACAACCATCCCCTCCATTTGTTCTGCCATCAGCTCCTGGTTCCTTACAACATCCAGTGCTCCCACCCAGTATGATATTCCTGCAGCTGGGATGGAGCAATTCCATGCAACAGCAAAGAGGACCAGGCTGTACCCACCAAGCAGACATCAGCTTTGCAGGAAAGATGGGGGGGGTCTTCAGGACAGCAAGTTGAACACGAGTCAGCAGTGTGTCCATGCAGAAGTAACTCATCCAAATACTGGCCTGTATCAGCAAGACTAGCCAACCTCAAAGTTACTAATTATTCCCTGTTATTTGGCAGTTATGAGACCACAACTGACACTGTGTTCAATACTGGGCTACCCTGTTACAAGACAGGCACTGACAAGGAGGTCCAGGGAGATAGGGGGGCTGGAGCAATGGGACAAGCTGGACAAATCCAGTTGTGGGAGTCTAACTGCTGTTTTCAGGGGCCTCATGGGATAATACAGAGAACAGAGCCAAACTTTTCCCAGAGGTGCACAACAACAGGACAAGAGGTAACAGACTAGTTGCAACAAGGAAAATTGTTTATATATTGAGGAAAAAGGTTTAGGAGGAATACATTCCTGATTTACAGGAATTTACAAACACAGAGACAACACAAATTGAAAACAAATTCCTTGAGGGGGGGAACTGAACAGTGGTACTTGCCCCCCAGAAAGTTTGTTTTCTTCCATGGTACAAAAAGTCTGGAGTAAACATATTTGGATTGTTGTGAGACTACACTATACAGTGTCACCTGTGGCAGACAAGCCATGGGAGCAGTTGGTACTTTGCAGCAGACATGTATTTAATATTCCCAGCTCTCAGTATGTCTGACACCCCCCAGTGCTCCTCGTTAGAGTGCCCTGCGTGCACACGATCACTGAAAATTCACCATCACGCACTTCTGGTCAGGTTTTTGGGAAACAGCAACTGTGACTGTTGTCAAGCAACTTTCTACTCCAGCTTCCCAGAACTGCCTTTATAGGGAGTTAGCCAAGCAGAACACAGCCCTTCCACTTAAAGCTGTAAGTGACTGACAGGAAACGTGACAGTTCTTTCTCTGTTATCTTATGACCCACGTAACCACCATTAAACACCAGGATTCAGTAAATAAGGATTAATGGTGCTCTGTGATAAAGGTGAAGTCACCTTGCACTTTTGATTACCTGTCACATCTGCAAACAACAGAGTTTCTGTAATGAAAGGAAACTCTGGAGAGCATAAAATGACCATTAGGAAGTTTCCTTTCCATAACTGAGTGTTGGCTGCTGGCCATCGTTTCGTGCGAGACACCCTAAACAAGTGAATAGCACTGGGGAAAAAATGAAACTTTAATTTGTTTCAGATGCGAAAGCCAAATTCTTTTTGTCCCCCCTCCCTTATTTTGGGGAGGAGACTTGAAAGAGACACACCAGCCCTGACCCAGGGGAGGCTTGTGTGCTCCTCAAGGCAGGCATTTCAATGTGGTACGGAGGAAATGACTTCTCATAACAGACCAGGAAAACACCAACATTTCAATCTCCCTATTCAAAGGAAATGTAAGGGAGATTGATATTGAATAGGAAAACCATTGAAAGAGGCTGCAAACTCCAAGCCTGAGCACTTGTGTTCTCCATAAAGACACAGCAACGCCTGCCAGGTCAGCTCTGCTCCGGAGTGAAAGGAGAGGATCTGTCCCTAACACAGAAGCACTTCCCAGCGGTCCCCAAAACAAAACTCATCCTTCAAGCGTGAACCAAACATGCTGGAATATTCCAATTAAGCCCCATTTCCCAGCCTGAACTCAGCAGAGCTCTCTGCCAGCTTGTACCAAGCAATGGCTCGGCTCTCCCCTGTTCCCATAAAACACCACTGAGGAGCAATGGTTCATATAAAAGATGCAAAGAAGGGTAGTGAAGGATGCATAGAAACAAAAACAAACCCAGAAAGGATCGAGGAGAGAGGGTAGAATGCATGATTCCATGACATAAAAGTGTAAAAATGCAGGTAGTTCATGAGCCTTAACCGCAAGGCAATAAAAATGACAAGCACTGCAATAAGGCAGCCATGGGGTTAATCACTAACAGAAGGAGAAAACCTCTCTCAGGGGCTTCATCCCCCTCCACCAGGGCCACAGCAGCACACAGAGCACATTGTACCCAAAGCACACATGGGAAAGTGTTATTAGTGCAACACTGACCAGGCTAAAAGGTTGGGGAAGAGGTGGCCAGGAGGAAATACCAGCAGGGCAGCCATGGATGTGTTTCAGCAGCTCAGGGTGTGCTGTGCAGCTGCCCCCAAGGAGCCCAGGTTTTTACAGAGCAGCAAACTGCACAAATATCCAACACCATCAGTGTTGGGGGACTCTTATCAGGCTGTTTGGTTATGCTGTTTAGCAAGTCAGAGGTGACTATTCAAGTGTTATACCAAAAAAGGAACATGATGGAATTTATTTAAGATTAAATGATACAATCCCAGTGTTTAGAAGCAACATAATTTAAGTCTGCCATGATTTTTTTTCCCCCACTGCATCAGGTTCATTTGTTCACAACCAATGCTGTGTTGCCTCTTCAGACACGTCATTTTTCTGGCAGTCTGAAGAACCAGGCACAGCTTACTCTGGTACAGTGACACAAGTCTGTGTGTTTAGCATTCCCATGCCACACAGGACTTCCATTACAGTTGAAATTTGGGAACAGTACAGTCAGTCTTTCTTTTCAGGCATCCAGAACAATTATTTTCTCCTGGAGCAGCTCAGCCTGCTGGAATCCTTAGACCCTTGTAGTGTTAAATATCACCAGTGCTCAAACTTCCAGTGTTATTTCTGTGAGAAAGCAGCTTTACACTGATAAAAATTAAAGTCATCCTGTTGGAAGACAGTATCCATAGTCATTATCTAACAAACCCGAATACAGTGGCATCATCACTGCAGCACTGGAATATTTACCTGGTGAGGCTCCCACTGATAAGGTCTAATCACAGGTTTCAGCATTTTGCTGCTCAGAAGCACTTCTGGGTGTATAAAGTAAGGACACTGAGCAGTTTTCAGCTGTAACTTGAGCTTCCAGAAATTCTTGGGCTTTTTTTAAAAATCCCATCAAATCCTTCATGTTTGGAGGAGCCTTGTGCACATGTGCTGGGCAAGAATCAGACTTCTGCATTTTCAAGTGCAACAATTAAACTGTTAAACTCTGGCTCTCGAGTTTGGAAAGTTTAACCCAAGGCTTTCAAAAGTGCTGTTTGATCTTTGATGACTGCTGACAAGCAGTGGGACGAGAGGGTGGGGTTTTTTATCCACAATGATTTTCCTGAGGAGCAAATCTCAGTGTGGTATTAGAAGGGTTAAGGAGCCATCTGCTGGCAGCTCCAACAAATTGTGGAATTGCAGCAAAGCCAATAAAATTTCAATTACAAATTAATTATGTACAGTGCATTTAATTATCCATAGATTCAAACTGTCCATGGATAATTCAAATGAAGCACTTTCACAGGGGGATACACAGCCTGCTATGTATCTGCCAACAATTTAAATGAGATGCCAGTGGATTCTGGGTGTCTGATCCATCTTTAAAATAGGAAACAGGTCAGGCCCAAACACAGTGTGTTGAATTTGGTCATATTAATGTCTATCAACACAGAAAAATTGTAGAATCACAGATTGGTTTGGGTTGGGAGGGTCCTTGGAAGCTCATCTCGTGCCACCCCCTGCCATGGGCAGGGACACCTTCCTCTAGCCCAGGTTACTCCAAGCCCCATCCAACCTGGCCTTGGGCACTTCCAGGGATGGGGCAGCCACAGCTTCTCTGGGCAACAAATATATACAGACCACTTTATACATTTAGATCTTTGCCTCAAAACAGAAAACATGGGAAATTCTCTCTCTAAGACCTGAGATTGAGGATATTCATTATATTTCCACTTAGGGGGACAAAAAAGATGACAGGTATGAAATAGCAAGTATTCTTCCTTAAAAGTTAAAATGAGAGTCTAGTCTGATGTAAAACTTCAGGCTGCATTTGAGAGGGCTGCTAACCACAGAAACCATCTCAGAGCCCAACCAGGGATATCTGCACCTCCCTGCCCGTGGTGGCCCCACCGAAAGGACATGGTTCCCTTTGAAGTGCACAAGCAGAGTTCAACCCCTGCCAACAGCTTTTATGGACTTTATAACCTTCCAGCCCATCACATCCCACTGCAGCATCACACACAGGCACTGACCAGGCTCCCCAGGGCAGTGTCACAGCCCCAAGGCTGCCAGAGCTCCAGGAGCGTTTGGACAACGTCCCTAGGGACCGAGTGGGATTGTTGGGCTGTCCTGGGTAGGGCCAGGAGCTGGACTCCATGATCCTTGGGGGTTCCCTCCAGCTCAGAGTATGCTATGATTCCATGAGAACAGCTATGTGACTCCCCAGGTGTGATCCAGCTGCACCACCCACACAAAGCAGAGACACCAGAAGGGGACTGTTCTCTCTCGGAAGCAAAGGCACAGGAAAGGGGACCCCTTGTCAGCAGCAGGGTCAAAACCACCAAGTGTGGAGAAAGCACCCCAATAACGGGGGTGGTAGTGAGTGCACACAGTGTGTAATCTTGAGCAGGCACCAATCACCCAGCTCAAACCTCGCCAGGAGGAAAGGCTGGATTCAAGGAGAACAGTCTCCCTCTGCCTCATCTCCCTCCCTCCTGTCATCCTCTCCAAGCAGGCACAGAGCAAGAGCGAAAAATGGTTGTTATCTTATGTTATCTTATCAGGAACATCAGAAAACCCCAGCTGATAATCCATCCATTAGCAGTGCCAGGTTCAGTACAGGGCTCTGAGTCAGAGCTCCCACATATCACAGTCTGTGCACAAAATGCAAGTGCACTTCTTTAAGAAACTGTGAGTTTCTTTCCACAACTTAAACTACACCCGTATTTATCTTTCTGAGTCTTAATTCCACCAAAATATCACTTACCCCATCTCTGCCATATGATCTGCCACCACGTTATATTTCTTTCCTCATCTGTCTCCAAGCCTGTTTACAGACATCCAGAGCAGACAATTCACCTGCAAGTGCAAGTCAGTAGGACTGGCTCATATTTTCCCCAGGGTGTCCCAGCCAGAAAATCCAAGTCCAAAGCTGCTGCACAGCTCAGTTCAAGTTCTCAGACTCTGCAGGCGTAGAGGAATGTGTGGAGACTTGGGAATGTGCTAAACATACCCCTGGAAATAGCTAAATAGGAGATAGATGGAACAGCACCTGGCCTTAAAATGGCAGGTATTACTGCTGTACAGTTTTAATCTCCCATTTATTTCCAGTTTGTGTGCTCAGTACACTCCCAGAATAAGTTACCCTTCAAGCTGTACATGCAGAAAAACATTCACAGAATCATCTAGTCCAAACAGAAACCAGTTTCTGCAGTATTTTCATATTATCTTTTGTGATACCTTGTTTTTATTTTTTAAGTGCTCATTACTAGCAGTAAATATTAGTATTCCTGCCTTCCAACATTCTCAATGCACAGGAAAGACAGAGGCTGGTTGGAGAGAGTCCAGAGGAGGCCAAGTTGATGAGAGGAGTGGAGCACCTCTGCTGTGAGGAAAGGCTGGAAGAATTAGGACTGTTCAGCCTGGAGAAGAGAAGTCTCTGGGGTCACCCAATTGTGGCCTTCCAGGACCTGAAGTAGCTACAAGAAAGATGGGGAGAGACTATTTCCAAAGACCTGGAGTGACAGGACACAGGGAATGGCTTCCCACTGCCAGAGGGCAGGGTTAGATGGGATACTGAGAAGGAATTCTCCCCTGGGAGGGTGGTGAGGCCCTGGCACAGGTTCCCCAGAGAAGCTGTGGCTGCCCCATCCCTGGAAGTGTCCAAGGCCAGCCTGGACGGGACTTGGAGCAACCTGGGCTAGTGGGAGGTGTCCCTGCCCATGGCAGGGGGTGGGATGAGCTTTAAGGTCCATCCCAACCCAAACTGTTCTCTGATTCTATAATTCAACTGTTGTGAACTTGGAGGCATCACTTGACATACTCTGGGACTGACAAGTGACCATAAATAAAGCATCACTTGCTGAAGATGGCATTGTTTCCACTTCACCCCATCACCAGCACAGCAAACAAGTTTAACAGTCTCGTCTGCCATTCTTTTCCCCGTCTTAAATCCATTTTTACTGTGCAGACACACACACTTGGTGCTTTTGAAACACATCCATAAAAATGAACCGCGGTGCTGTGAAAAATGATGTTCACAACTTAATCCTTCCTGCGCTGTCAATCAGACAGGAGCTCTGATGTACACAGCCTATCGATTTTGTCAGCTCCCTTCCTGGAAGCAGCAGTTTCAACTAGAGGGAATAAAACAAAAAAAGGCAGGACAGAAGAATGCTCTTGCTCTCTCTCTCTCGTTACCCGTTGACTCCTCGAGCCATCACTTTTGTTGCTGAGCAAACTAATGCGGCTCCGAGAGCCGCTGGGAAGTGATTAAAATTTGGCAGCAGAATGTCTAAACCACGGGCGTTTCTATAGCAATGGGGAGGAGTGCAGGATGTGGAAAAGCCTGTAGCATTGCTGCCATCCTGCTGTGAACCAGGGGTATAGTGCCTCCAAGTTTGGAGCCAGAGAACCCATGGGCAGACACTCCCCTCCAAATGTAACAGCTCCTGGGTTAATTCCTGGGCTAACTGTGAGTTAAATGCTGGGTTTTAAACCAGACCATTGCATACCAGCCTGTTTTGTCTGAAGATTAGTACCCTCACCTCTCATGCTACAGCAGTGTTTTGCCTGGCTCTCCCATCCTTATCACCCTTGGAAAACCAGGGTGGGATCCCACAGTCAGCCTAAAGCTGCTGGCAGACCATCATTTGCCACTGAACTCCAAACCCAGGCTCCCCTTTGCAGAACTGCAACTGAATTGGGGTTGAGAAATGAAAGCTAAGCATGGCAGACAAAATTATCCATTTTGGGGTGGGTTCTTAATGTTAATTCCCAGCTAGGAAGGGTTTGGTTTGCCAAGGCTGCTGAGCAGAGCCAGTTCTATCCATGAGTGCTGAATACTCCTGGAAAAAAATAAACGAGGCTAATTGAACTGCTGAAATATGGATTCAAAAGCATCATGATGGGCTCCCAGGTATGAAATTGTAGCCATTTTAATCAGCTTCCTGCCTTCTCTCCCCCATTTTCTCTCAGGTGGGAAAGGAATTGCAGCCTTCAGTCGTGTGGATTGGAGACACAGAGAAAATGTTTTCTAAAGCGGCACCGAAGGGAGAGGAAGAGGTGAGTGGCTCCTTTATTTCAGTGCAGATAATTTCTCCCGTTGCATTACATCCCACACAAAGGGACAAGTGAATTTCTTAGCTTAGCACATACCACTATGACCAGACCTGCCAAAGCTTGCCTGATAATACCTTGTCTCACTAACACTTTTTTTTCCTCTTTTTAGAGAGTCTTGTGACTTCTTAAGAACCCCCAAGAGGTCACATTTCTCTCCTCCACATATCCTTGCTTTATTTAAAAATAGTCCAGTCACTGCTCATCAGTGCACTGAAAAGTAAAAGAGAATAATGGAGAATTTCAAAAAATGAGGCAAGAAGCTAAAAGTTAAGATGAGCTTAAATTGTTCAGCTCTATTAATTTGAGAAATTGGATGGAGCCAAAGTGAACAATAAAGTAACAAGGATAAATTTCCACTGCAAAAACAAAGAGCCTATATTAAATAGTTACATTTACAGATTATTTTCTCTGGGCTCCCCGGAGTCCTAATGCCATTGCCTCCATTCCTTCCTCTCTGGTGCATCTGCCCCACTAGAAGGAAAATTAAAGCACCATGTAATAGTCACAGCAACAAACCCACCACAGCAGGGAGTGAGTCACCCAAAATCCTGATTGCATCCTGTTGCCTGCAAAATATTTTGCTCTTAGAGCTCTATGAAAAATTGAACTTTTTTTCTGTACCTTTTGGCTGTGGGGTGGTCACAAGGCTGTATTTTGGAAGGACAACAGTGTCACCTTGGATGAGGCTGTTCCTCCTGCAAGGGCTGTGTGAGGGGATGGGTGAGCAGTGACTGATGTCCTTAGTGGTCCCCACAATGAGAAGGAGCCTTTCTCTTGGGCTCAAACCTTGACACCAAGTGCAGATGGGGATTAAGTTTAAGATTAGGGGCCAAAGATGGCCTGGGGTACTCATGATCCTTCTCAGCGTGGAAAAAACTTCTTATCCTGCCCACCTCAGAGCCCAGGGTGTCACCTCTGGCCCTGCTATCACATACCAAGACCTGCAGGTGTTTAACAAAAGATCTCTTGCCTTGGTGGGAGTGAATGGCTCCAGGCTTGGAACCACTCATATCCAAACACCCATACACAACCAATATTTGGAGGAGAGAGCATGAAACTGGAGGGACAGGCAGAGGTAACTGGCAGTCTGGGGAAACTTCCTTAGGACCACTAGGAATTAGGAGAGTCATAGAATGGTTTGGGGTGAAGGGACCTCAAAGCCCATCTCATTCCACCCCCTGCCACGGGCAGGGACACCTTCCAGTAGCCCAGGCTGCTCCAAGCCCTGTCCAAGATGAGCTAAGCTCAGCCCTCAGAGGCCAAAGCTGCTCCTCCCAGTGTGACACATCTGCCATCGTGACTGAGAACCTGGTACAAAGCCCCCCATTCATCCAAAGCTCACTGGAAAAGAAGCCTATCTCCAGTTCTCCCCAAAGGATGCAAACCAGATGGAATATCAAACACATTATGGTAAACCCAGCTGCAGTTCAGCCACTCCTACATAAACAGGGGAGTCACCTTCACAATTCACCCCACTTTCCTACACATAAAACTTTAAAATCAAGATTTCTATGGGCTGATCAACACGTGTTGTAACAAACTCCAGATCAGAAGGAATCCATAAATATAATTTGTCACCCAGAAAAGAAAAAGTTATAATTGCTGAGGATAAATTAGGACTTATTTTCACACCTTAGAGTGGTATAGGAGTCAGACAATAGTTTTAAAAATTCTCTGCGTCTCCCATTAGAGCCAGGATTTATTCCAGAAGAAAACATACTGCAAGCTCAGAAAACACCAGGTCTCACTTGAAGCAACTATTATCTTCTATGAGTCATTGCAGTGAAATGGGATTCCTCTACCCCCCCAAACCTAAAATAATTTGATGATTCTAACTTTTCTACCCATACTGATGCCTCGAAGAACCTTTGTACTTCCTTCCAATACACAGGAACATAAGGAAAGCTTGAACTTGTAAGTAGCAACAGGTATATAAATCACAGAGAGTAATTTGACTGGTAATAAAACGTGTTAAAAACAAAATAAATCCACATTTCAGTCACTGATATGACCAGATCTCCCTGACAGAGCAAAGGTGGCAATGTTGGCTAAAACTTCTAAGGTAGAATGTAGCAGCAACTCTACCCAAAAACTTGTGGGGTTTTTTGCTGATGTCCCTATTTTCCATCCTCTGTAGCTTTCCCTCCAAAGAGCAGAGCTTTTTCTCCTTTACTGCAGCTGTCTGTCAGAGCAGACAAACAGAAAAACTGCAAAGAAAAATTGTACCAGCAATATAAATTATTGCCTCTCATCTGAGAGGGTTTGCAGGACACAGTTGCTTTCTTAGGAATGGTAAGAAAGACTGATCTAATACAGAACTTCTAGTTTTTCAGGGAGCTGCCTCCTATATTGTCAAATATATTTTAAAATAAATAAATAAATAAATCATAAGGTGATCTAGAGAGTAAAATTCTCAAGTGAGTGTTGGTGACTTGGATGTTAAGCCTCCCAAGGCTTCCAAGTCCTTGGGCTTCTCAGCTGCATGATCCTCACCCAGTTATTCACTTACAGCTTTCTTTGGTTAGGCTTCTCCAACCAATATTCGCTTGAACATTATCAAATATAACTATCCAAGTTTTGCTCAGTACTCCTCTGTTCTGTAACTAGTAGTTAAACACACGTTATGAAGTCAAGGAGTAATTTATTGCAAAGAACTTGTGTTCTCAGAGCCCCAGGAAGTTAGAAAACACTGCAAAAATGGGAGAGTTTATTTTCCCTGTTTAAACCATGGGTAGGAGTCAGGAAACTGTAACCTCCAGGAGCTGGGAGGATTACAGACTAAGTTACAATTCTTCTACTTGTTAAGGTTCATCAGGTGTGCAGGTCCCTGCAATATTTCTCCTCGAACTGGAGATGAGGATGTCTTTCTTTAAATGAGTTGTTTCCTTCTTGCCTTTCCATTACACGACCACCCACGAGTGCCTCAGAAATCACGGGTTCACCTGGCTTGGAGAAGGCAAGGTTATCCTGCTTGGGTTGGTGTCTGCTCTGCTTGTACCAAATGCAGCTGGACTGCTACAGAAACCCCAAATCCTGTTATGGGCAGCACGTGCAGCTTCACCTCTAACTCCAAGCTGCCACAGTCAGTAACACCTCTTTCTTCCTTTTTGCTCATTTACAAACTGCAGGCGAATTCCAAGCGGCTGGGGAAGATGCTGCCCCAGTTCCTGAAGGCTCTGAAACCAAAGGACAGAGTGCTGCTGGTGGGAACCACCACCCGGCCCTTCGAGGCCAATATTGGACCTTTCTGCAAAGTCTACCAGAAAATCATCCTGATTCCTGCACCTGACTACATGTCAAGATTTGGCAAGTATTTCCAGTCATCCTGGTGGTTACTGCTGCTGTTTAAAATCTATGCCTTTTTTGTCTGTCTGGTTATCCTCAGAACTGACCTTAAACTCAAGTCATACTCCTGGGTGCATCTCAATTCCTGAAAATTTAGGTTTAAATCAATATAGGCTACCCCAAAGAGGAAATAATAAAAGTGGAAGTTGGGAGAAGAGTTTAAAACACTGTTCAGCAGTGATTAACATTTTTCCATGAGTTTAGAGTGCACCAAGTTCAGCCTGAGCCATTTTTCCCCTGTATGAAAGAGAAGATCCTACTTCAGCACACATTTTCTATTTTAAGCCTTTTTCTTTTCTTTTTTTTTTTTTTTTTTTAAACACCAGAGTTCTGAATTTCTGTTTCCATACTCTGAACAACAGACTTCTGGGCCTCTCCCAAACAGACCCATGTCTGGAAGACTAAATTTTGTCACTATCGAATTCCATTTTTTTGTGCTTACAGATCACAAGAGAATTTGTAGAGGCATCCAATATTTTGCATGTCTGGTCTATCAAATGTTTGCAGTTATAGACAGGCCCTCCCAAATTCTGACAGATTCACTAAGTGCCCCATCTACTGAGACTTAAAGCTTGTAGGAGAATCAGTGGCTTTTATTAGACCAATTTACAGAGCAAGAAAAAGAAGAACTTCTAGAAATGCAAATTGGTTTTCAGATTTTAATCACCTTCAAGTCTGCAGTAGCTCAGTATTGACTTGGAAGAAATGCTCCAAATTAAGCTTAATAAAGTGAATCAATTACTACTTGAAAAATGGTAGTTTGTCCACATCCTTCACAAGTGACTGGTGGAAGGGCTTTTGTTCACAGAAATATAGGGGTTTTTTCCTGTGGTTTAATCACTGATATCATGTGGTTTAATACACTTTTCTGTGTAATAAGGAGCCTGCATGAGGTAACTTATGAGCAGAAGGGCTGTTTAAGTTTAGTCTTAAGATAATATGGATGAAAGTTTTTGGGCTATTCAGAATGACAACTAAACTTCAAGTTAGGACTCTCAAGGATGCACTTCTAGTATAAGTATCCCACATCTAGGAAAACACTCTCCCTTCATGCCACTGCCCTGACAGATCCTGTCCCAGGGGAAAAACAGAGTAAAGGAAAACACATTTGATTCAGGGACTTTGTTACACAATTGTGCCTTGACTACAACATTGTTCTGTCTTCACAGTCACCTTGTTGCAAAAATCCTGCAAATACCTTGTGCAGTCCAGTTCCATCCTGTATTTCACAGGGACAGCCAAGGTACTGAGGTGATGCACGTTTGGGCAAGCTCAAGGCAGGGTTTGGCTGCCCAGCACACTGTAAATCTCTCCCCGGCTCACTAATTTTCCTAGTGTGGATGGGAAATGGTCTCTGAGCAAGAGAACATGTGTTTCATGTTGGGTTACAGCTCTGATAAATTGCTGACAGATAAGGGACATGAATAAAACCTAGAGAAGGAGGTGATAGCAGCTGAATTTAGCTGTGTTCACTTCTGGGCACTGAATTGTCACGTTCTGGGAGTGTCACCACTAATTTGGAGTCAAACGAAGAAAGAGCCAGCTAAAGGGATTTAAACTGCATGCCTAAGAATGCCCCAAAAAGTTAACATGTGACATTTTAAAGGAGATTAAATTTGTAGCTTTAATTCTGTGATGTTGTCCCAGTTAAGACACTGCCTGGCTTGTTCTTTAGCTCCAGCCTTCCCTGAAGTTCAATGGAAATATGATCCTCACCTTACAGTCCTGTCAATTTTAAGTGCCTGACACCCAGTTTGAGAAGAGACTTGTTTTGACAGAAAAAAAATGACATAACAAATACTCGTAGCCACAGTGCACAGCTACTTGTCTGCTACAACCCTCCCTTTTGTTACAGCCACAATACTCCAATCTGTGCTCAGTGGAAACAGTAAACATGTAATGAAAATCATTAAACTGGAAGATTCACAATCCTATACTGATTTCTTGCTATTAATCACCCAGCAAGTCAGTGCCTTGTACTACACAGGATCCTACCTGCACCAGGGGCTGCAGCACACAATATATGGTTGCATACGAGTAGTGCTTGGTGTTGTGTGCATCAATTCCTCTTTTATGAATTACTGATTCAGCCAATACTTATTGAGCACAAATGTAATTCAAGTGGAAGACCACAATTTGCTTGAGTGAAAAATGCAGTGCAGAGCTGTCAATAGTTATGGGCACGAGCCCGTGGTTATCGACATTGCAGTCGAAGGAAGGATAAAGCAGGTTTGGTCCAACACAACTGCTCCAGCATCCAGCACCATTAACCTCCCACCCAGCATTTCCATACTACACAGGAGCATTCAAGCACTCGATATTCTTAATTATTAATAATTCTTGTAATTCCTAATGATTCTTTTGTTTCCAAATGTTCTCATATAATGCTTTAAAGGAAAGCCTGGGGAGATGGCATCAGAGTTTTGCTAAGTTTCTCTCAAACAGACCCTTACTTTACATAAAATAAACCAAAAGATGGTTGTGTTCTTATTTTTCTAGAAGCAAAATCTCAGCCACTTCACAGCCATCAAGGAAATCTTCATGTCACAGAGGTTCACAGCTAAAAGACACTTAAAAGGTTCACCTTTGAAGTAACAAGCAAAATGCCAACCACAGAAATTTACACCTGGCCCTTGCAACAGGAGCCTGCAGAAGTGGGAGCCTTTGGCTTCCAAAGGACACATGGAGTCCCCATAGCATCCTTCAGCAGGAGCAACCTGTGATCAGGGTCAGGGAAATAAAACCAGGCTGTTAATAAAGGTAATTAGTTCTGCACATCCAAATGAGAACACTCTGAGCAAGTTCTGTGTGCACACACAGGCATTTCTATCTTTAGATGCATATCCACCTCACTCTATATGCCTTTAATGACTTTCTGAAAACTACTGACTAGTAGCCAACAAATGATCAGTAGTGGTTTAAGAACACATGTGCCTAAAACCCTCTGTGCTATAAAACCAGAGATGGAATAAACAGCTAACAAGAAAAATCTGAATCTTGGCTTTCCTGACTGAGGGCCCTTATTTTCCTGTTCCAGTTTCAAAAATCAAAACTTTATTACTCCTGCTTTCCTTAACTTTGTGTCTTTGACATTCTCTCCTTTTCCATGTCCTGATGAGCAGCTTTATGGAAGCACTTCATCCTGCAGAACGGTGGAGCCTTCTCCAGCTTGGAGAACCTGAGCTGCCTGGCCCAGGTGTCCGATGGCTTCACCCAGGGACAAATCCTGGACGTGGTACAGACTGTCCTGAGCGAGCTGAGGCTCCTGCAGATGCCCAGGAAGCCACTGAGGACTGTGGAGTTTGCAACTTCTCTAGCCAGACACATCCCAGTGTACAAAGAGGAGCAGGAAACATTTGAGGTGACTTTCAGAGCTCTGTTAGTTGTCCTTTACTGTCTGTGTCGTGTCCTCATCCAGCCACAGCTGATGGGGAGACCTGCTCATTCTGCACATCACTATTGGAATGATGATGGACAGCTCAAGGGCACCAACTACCCAACTCCCCCCATTTGGGATGTGCCCAACCACTCATTGCTATGGCAGCACACCTGAACACTGCTTTGGTGAACCTGCTGCTGGCACCCAGCTCAGCTGGGCAGAGGGGCCTTCCTGAGCACAGATAAATCACACAGGTGCCATTAGTACCATGCACTGCTCCTTCTCCTGCCAGAGCTGAGGTGTTCACAGCAAGCCTGGGTACATCACCTCAAGAAGGCAGAACTCCTGGACATGCAGTGTCTCCAGGGTGTTCCACATGGGGATCGAGATCCAAGTCCTACTTTGAAACCGTTTCAAACAAGAATTTTCTTACAGGAGTTTTCATTTCAGGGTTTAAAAGAATTAGTTTCTGCCTCAAGCTCCATCCCTCTCTTCCTACCCTCAGGGTTATAAAACCCTGAAGGCAAAACCTAATGCATTTGAGGGGTATTATATTCACTGGCACAAGCTGCTCAGAGAAGCTGTGGCTGCCCCTGGATCCCTGGAAGTGTCCAAGGCCAGGTTGGACAGGGCTCAGAGCAACCTGGACTAGTAGAAGGTGTCCCTGCCCCTGGAAGGGGTTTGGAAATAGATGATCTTTAAAGTCCCTTCCAACCCAAACCATTCTGTGGCTCTATGATTCTACACATACCTCAAATATAAATGGATCACCCTGCAAACAGCTCCTTTTTCCACATGTAGCAGCAATGATTTCTCTTACTTTCCCCAGACCAGGATTATCTTTATGGAGTGGTGAGCTCTGCTTTCACTGTGTTGCTTGTGGTTTTCCCGTGGATGGGAACAGTTTATCAGGCTTAAGTACAGGTCTGTAATTCATTTACAATAGTGACTTCAGTGTAGCTTAGGGGCAGCTGAGCTGGACTTGAACAAGCTGGTGGTGTGCAACACTCACAGCACTGACTCCCCAGAAAAATGGCACTATGCTTGTCTGAGGCCCTTCAAGCCTCCTAAACACTAGTAAAAGCCTTGGCCTCTGAATAAAAAACCCTGCTGTGCCCCAAGGAACTGCAGGCAGCCCACACCAAGGGCTTTAAATGGGATGGGACTCATACTGCAGCCAGGAGACCCCAAAAGAGCTTTTCCAGTCCCGTATCCCCCATAACTTCTACCCAGACCCACTTATAAACCCTCCATTTTTCCTGGCTGAAAGGTTTTCTTGTCCTGCTGCTCCTTGAATCCCCTCTGGGTTGGAATCCCCAGGGCACAACAAACAAGATACATTTTCTAAAATCTTTGTCCCAGGCTTCTTCCACTGCTGACCTAATGACAGTGCACATTTCTCCCAGCCCTGCTGAATACTTTCCCATTTCCATTTAGAGCCATTTGGCTCACTCAACATAGGCAGCATTTGTGATATTTGGCAAACTACTCTTTTTTTAGCCCCCCCCTCCCCCCATGCTTCCTATCTAAACCAATATCCTTCCTCAGGGAAAGGCTGATGGTTCAGTGTTGAGGAAAGGAAAAAAAACCACTCTATCATTCCCAGCTCCAAATAGTAATCCATTTATACCCTGAAACATGAGAGCAAGTATTTAGTGTGAGTTTAACTTGAAAATATTATCCCACTGCCTGTTTATCCCACAGCACAAAGTGTACAGGCAGCACTTCATTATGAACAGGGCTAAAATGACACTGTCCCCAGTGTCCCAGGGCAATCCTCTCCTTGCACTAATTACAGCCCTTCAGAAAGTATTTCCTTTTATCTGTTGGAATTTTGTTTCCCTTAAATGTCTTGTTACCTTGCCCCAGCACCTGCATGATGGCACAGGGGAAGAGGGTTATCAAAATGGCCTCGTGCATTAATTAACTCCAATATCTCCATCTCTCCTCACACAGAAGCCCCTCTTCCCAAGCCTCTAATCACTGCCATTTCTGGACCTTTTCCCTTGCTTTGCTTTGTCCCTTATTGAAGTGGGGCAGCTAAAACACTGTATTCAAAGTGAAGATTAGCCCTGTGATGAATCTTTGATTCCTTTTCCCTGGAAGCATGAATCTCCCTGTTTGACATTTATATTCTGCCAGTGTTCCAAAATGAATATAAATAATGCAAAATTTGTGTTAATGTGATTTCTTCATTCCATTTACTCAAATTTCTGGCCCAATTATACATCCACATTTTTTGAAATTATAAATTAGTGCACCAGGGTGGTTGATACAAATCTTTACACAGAAATAATTGTAGTCCCGAAGAGGCAGAGCCAACTACCACACTAGTTCAGCCTGGCAGTGGCTGGAACAAAAATCACAGAATGATTTGGGCTGGAAGGGACCTGAAAGCTCATCCAGTGCCACCCCCCCCGCCTTGGGCAGGGACACCTTCCACTAGCCCAGGTTGCTCCAAGCCCCGTCCAACCTGGCCTTGGACACTTCCAGGGATGTGGTGTTCACAACTTCTCTGGGCAATACTTATATTACTTAAAATACATAAGAAAACCCATTCCAGAGACTGTGGACATCATCCCTCAACAAGCAAACATTTTAACTCCGATCACTCACCCACTGCCAGTAGCTCCAATCCCCAATTCAGATGTGAGTGGTAAATCTACTTCTATTTTAGCCACATCTGAGGCACTGATTTCATTTATCTCATGTGACAGTTCTACCAGTGAAGGAGTCAAAAGCAGCCTGCTGGATGCCAGCAGGCAGGTTAGTTTTGTGCATTGAAATATATGTACAAAGAATTGGGAAGAGAACAAGAAAAGACATCACAAGTGTCTTGGCTCCTCCTGCTACCTGCAGCAGAGCCCTTGGTCAGTGACCCAGAGCTGGCAGCAAGATGCACCCACCAAACAGCACTTTCCACCCCACCAAGCCCCCAGAAAGCTGTTGGCAAGGTTTTCTTACTTTCTTACTCTCTCCATCTCTACTTAAAGTCTGGAGAATGTTACACCCAGGACAAGAGAACTGGAGGGAAAATAAAATTTGCATGGCCTCATGGTCTGTCACACAGGAGGCCAGAGACACCGCTGGGTTCTGATTCCTTCCCCCAGCTACTGCTGGGGAAGTTAATTCATCCCAAAAGCCACAGTCACCACCTTGTCCTTCTTATCCTGCTCATGGGAAGGACCAGAAGCAGCCTCCTCCAAAGTCTCCCTGCTCCATCCCATCTCAGCTCTGTGTGTTCTCCTGACACAGGACTAGCTTGGCCCAAGACCATCTTTAAGACAGCAACATTTAATTGCCCAGACCACTGCACTGAGGGCCCAGGGGTTCCTCCCCAGCGCCATCCATGCCACCATCTAGATGTGGACACACAAGAAGTGGGACGATGGTTTTATCAGTGGGGACAGGGTTTTTGGAGTAGGGGTGCTCAGCTAATCCTGATAATTAGGGCAGAGGTGGCAGTGTTAGGGCTGCCCAGAAGCCAGCTGGACACTGGACTCCTGTCAGGCACCTGCTGACAGTATTTAATCTGCAGGATGCCCATCATCAGCCCTTTCTGGAACCCAGAGGAAGCCTTTGAGAAGCCTGGCACCAAGAAGGACTGTCTGAGGCCAGGAGAGGAACATCAGGGGGTTTTCATCCCTATACCCTCCCAGTACCTCCTCTCCCAACTGCTTCTCTTACTGCAGCCTGTAACACACACCGGGCAAGTGGACAAGGCAAATCCCTACAGGTTGCCTTACCAGGCTTGAGCTGGAGGCAGGATTTTGGATGGATCATACAGAAAAGGCCACATTTTCAGGATGCCACGTTGGTAGGGAGGTTAAAGATGGCAAGGGCCCAAGTGAAGGGCAGAGGAGACACAGTTGTGGCATTAAATAGTGGCCTGGGGTCAAGAAGGAAGGCATTTTATCAATCATGTCAACATTTGGTAGCATTTTCATCTCTGGTGTAGGCAGGACTTTGTTGAGAAAGGTTCCTGTACAGGGGAAGAGTAATTCCTACCCACTGCTAACTTTAAAGCATCACCTTCTCCTTCACTTCACATTATTTTCACATGGCCTAGGGCTGCCTCACTGACATTACAGTCCAGGAGCTTGGCAAGTTTGCAGAGCAACTCTACCAAAACCATTTACAAGTCACAGGCCTGTGAACAGGCATCTGAAAGCAATAAACAGGTTTTTAATGTTCGGGGTTTGTTTTGCTTCTTGAGCTCCCTCACTGAAATCAAAACTGTCTGGATCGATTTGCAGAGCCACGAGAAGTGTATGATCTGGCTGTTGCCAAGTTCAGAGCAGGGGGAGTTTTGACAAGAGCTGTATTCCCTGGAAATAGGGTTGATCATGGAAGTTCTAACATTTCCATAACTACAGCAACACAAATGGCCCAGCTAAGTATTGCTGTTAATGAGCCTTGGTTCCATCAGCTGCTGAACTTCTTGGAACAATAATGTTCTCAGGAGATCTGAGGATTTAATTTCAGCTTCTCTACAAGGCAGCTTGGATTTTAAGAGATTTGGTTTTTTTAAGGAATGCTCCATTATATCAGTAAAACATTTAAGTGGTCTGTCTTTTTTTTTTTTTTTAATTTTATTAAAACACTCACATGCTTTTTGATTCTCCAGGCTTGGTATGCAAAGACACCGCTGGGGAGAGCCTGGAGCACAGCACTGGCAGAAAGGGAAGCTGAAGATGGAAAAGCAAAGAAAGGAAAAGGGAAAAAGTAACTTCAAGATTTTTGCATCTGGCAACTCTAGTCACAGCTCTACTTCACTGGGAAGGGGAAGACATTAGGAAAGCAGACATGGAAGAATAATGCACCTCAGGTTATAGGTATTCCAGGAAAGAAAATTCCTTTCTGAGTGAATTTTAAAATGTTTAAAAAAATCCAAAGAGACATCAATGTGACATGTAGCTCTCAGAGGATAAAGAGTTAATGACCACTGGCTTCTCAAGCATTATTTATTCTAAGAGATTTTAGGGGGCAAGAGGGTTCATTACTCAGGACTGTAACATGCCATCAACTTTTAGGCTACACTCATTTATTTCAGCAAGTAACTCTCCTTAAAAATTGATGTCACATTAATGCCTTTCATTACTTTAATATCCTATATGCTTTATAAAACTAACTACTTTCTGTATCTGTAGGTCTAACGCATTACAGTTCCCAATAAAACTATTACAGCTATGAAGACTGCTTTTTAATTGGGATGGATTAGGAGACACTTAATGCAGTCTACCACAAGCTGAATATTTACACAGCTGCCCGAGGACCAGCACTTTCACCTTTTGATGCCTTAGCCTGGACAAATTCATGTTTGTGGGTGTTACCAGAGAACATGAATAAGCAGAACAAAAGCCAAGTTGATTGGGGTGGATGTCCTGAGAATCTATTTTGCTATAGAAGACAATGCCTGGTTATCTTGTTTGCAATGTATTTGTTGCTTAATGTACCTTGTTTGCTCACAAATCAGCAATTTTGGAGGCAAACTATTTGTAAGCAGAGCTCAGGACATCCTAAAGTTTTGGGAACCCTACATGACACTGATGGAGACAGCACCACCTTTACGTCAAGCACAGGATCACATTCACCAGGATTTTTATAAAAAGAGCCACAAATCCCTGTTTTCACCCCTGATCACAGCATTCCTGTGTAGACCTGACAAAAAATAAGTGGCAATACCTGTTCACCTGGAAACACAAGGCCCACCATCCCCAGGGAGTCAAAGGACCTCTCTATGCCCATATGGACAGGCTGGGAGGTACAAGAAGGGCAGCACTGCTGTAGGAAGCTGCTGGGAAGGGGATGGCATTGACCCTCTCCTACTCCTAAGAGGAAATCCAATGGAAAAAGATGCTCTTGGAAACAGAAATGTCTGAGAAAAGAGGCCGGGGGGGATTCCTAGAAGTAACTAACTGCACAGAAAACAATTCAAGCACATTGCACACAGTGGAGGGAACTGGATGGGTCTGGTTAGTAAAGGGAATTTTCTCCCTGTGGGAAGAATAGGCTGCCATGCTATCACAGTACGTGGGACAGAGCCACCCCAGTCTGGGCTTTCTGTGGTCCTCTGACTGAATATTGCTTTCTAGTACTGGGCTCCCCATAATTTTACCCTTCCAACCTCGAAGCTGCCTCTCCAGCCCTGCCAAGGAGACCCAAGTGATAAGAGAGAAAATGCTCATCACGTCTCCTCTGTGCAGCTCCTCAAGGCATTTTCGGTGCACACAAGTCCTTCTGCAGCCATCCCAGCAGTACTCCAGCTGCTGGAAGCCCCACACAACCCACACAAGGGACCCCATGAGCTGCCAGCCCCTGGATTTAATCGCTTGCCACAGAGCAGCTACAAGCTTTGGCTCTCCTTCCGTTATTCTTTCCTAGCAGACACTTGCTTGGGGCTGGCTACTGCTCCCCAGACTTGGCAGCACGTCCCAATTTTATAACACGAGGTACTTTCAACTTCATCCTTGAGGAGAAAAGCCAGGCTCTCCACAGAGGAGGCAGGGTTTGTGTTACAAAGCCTCATCTCTGCTCTCATCCACAAGCAAACTAATTTGGATAATTCTGTCCTCAATCTTGCCGACAGTGGAACACTCCTCTGCACAACAGCTCTGACAGCACAATGGGATGTGATGAAAAGGCCACATTTAGGTGGGACGTAAGCAAGCCCATTAATTCATATTTCAGCAGGTTCAGGGCAATCTCAATAGCAAAGTAATGCACTGACTGGCACCATCCATCTCCAGGGCACGACTCCAACCCCATCCAGGAGGGATGTGAACCTCCTGCCATCCCAGGCGTGCTCCCAGGGCACAGACCTGCAGCTTTCCTCCCCTGTTCACCAGGGTATGGGAAAAAGCACTGGGCACTTTACCCTGTGGGTGTAGCTTGCAATGATTGGTGCTTGCAGTGTAAACTGCATTTCTTTTTTTCCATGGGGATCTGGAAGCCACAGCTGGGGGGATCTACAAAAAGCCCTGTGGGTGCAAGAGGTGACAAAGTGTCAATAAAGGATGGTGAGGCAACCTGGGATAGTGGAAGGTGCCCATGCCCATGGCATTGGGTTGGAATGATATGATCTTTAAGGTCCTTTCCAACCCAAAACATTCTGGGATTCTATAAAGCAGAAAACCTCAGCCCTCTGTGGGTGCCAAGCCCTCGGTCTCCTTAGGAGAGTCCTCTCACAGGGATGCAGAGAGAAGAATGAGGAGCAATTTTAATGCTATTTATAATTATTAATTCAGAAAATGCAACTACTTGGAAAATGAAACAGCTGCATCGAGTAGAGCCAAGACACAGTAGTTTCAGTGTCAGTGCCTGAATTACTCCATTAAGTGGCCCTGGGTGGATCTCCAACACCCGTCCTACTGTGAGGCTGAGTAGTGCTCTCACAGGAACCTCTAGAGATGCTTCTCCAGCATCTCTACACAGAGTTCTTTCACCATGGAAAAAGAGAGAAAAGAAGATTGTGGCTTTGCTAAGCCCAGCACAGGGCGATTCCACTCTGCTCTCCAGCCATGGCAACCCCAGAATCTGACAGAGGAGGAAAATTCCCTTGGCTACACCCTGATCCCTACTTAGTTTCCAACAAGAGGTGAGTTTTGAGGGACAGCAGAAAGGGAGGCCAGGCTGCTTTGCCTCCTGGTGGGAGGTAATCCAGCAGCACCAGCAAAGTTGAGAGAAGAAGCTGTCATGCTCATTTATATATGTAAGTGATCTAGAGAATTATCAGCTAAATTATTGAAATGTCCCATTACTATTAAATTACTGGGCATTCATTGTAAGAACAGTCATAATACAGTAACTAATTTGGTATTAATGTGAATGTCAGCGTTTCATTGCAGTTATTTTGTACTTCATCATAAGATAATTTACCAATAAATTAATTGGCTTAATTGCTTCCTCCAAACCCAGGAGAACCACATATGACATGACTTTTCAAAAGTCTTCATGCTCAGTCCCCCATCTTTCTGCTTTAATCACACCAAGCAGGAATCCCCTTTGAAACACCTGGAAGAGGGGCCTCAGCTTCACACTACCCTACAGCACCCACCAACCACCCAGGGAAGAGCCACACCAGTCTCTCTGCAGACCCCAGGCACCACTCCTGTTGGCATCCATGCAGGAGACACGTCTCCCTCCTGGCAGCGAGCTCCCAGGGATGCAGCTGCCGTGCAGTCAGTGCTTCCACAGCGTGCCTTGGGTATTATTAGGTCCCTGGCTCATGCCAAAGCCGTTTAATCAGCCCCTGCAGCTCCCATGAACAGCAGTGCCAGCCCTCGGCTCTGATCCCTGCCAGCTCTTCATGAGCTCTTCTGCCTCCCGGCCTGTACCAATTCAGAGATGGGGAGTGCCCCTGCCTTCCGGAACGCAGACTCCTCCAGCAACAAAACTCTCTGCCAACAACACTGGGTCTCCCAGAGCACCCACCCTCCTTTCCCCCAGGAGCTCAGAAAAAGTGTATTGCTCTTTTCTTCTCCGAGAGATGGGGGAAAGCTCCATCGAGAGCACAGTGGGCAAGGACAGCTATGTCCTCCTGTTTCTTGCTTTAAATGGTTTTTAAAAAGTTAAGGGTCTTTTGGGAAGTGCTGCCAACAGATCGCACTGCGCTCCTCCACCGCCAGGGAGAGGATCAGCCTGACTGTAAAATGCCCCTAAATCTTTATTTTTGCCGACTTTCCCTGCTTCTCGACAGTCTGCATCATGCCAGACTGGCAGACAGGCCAACTCCAGGTGGGAACAACCCAAGGGAATACATCTCCTTCCAGCACGCCCTCATTGAGATGAGTCCCAGCCACACAGCACCTGTGGGAGCTTTATTATTTAAGTTGCCATCAGAATTAAAAAACATGCCGACATTTCTCAGCAAAATCCCGCAAATCCGGTAACACAAAGTGAAGCTGACTGTTCTATTAACTCCCATCCTGCATCAGCAATTTTCTAAAGTGTGGAAACATTATAATTGACTTTTCTGCTAGTAGCAAAATGTCATTTTTCCTTAATACTCCCCGAGTCAGTAACGCATTTCAAAAGCCTCCAACGCCACTACCACAACAGGACTTACACATTAGCACATTTTTAGCTTTTCATTAAACACAATAACCCCCCAAAAAAGAGAAAAGTCTCATCGTATTAGGGTTTCTCTCCTCATTATTGAAAGTAGTGCGACTTTGGAACTTCGCGCAGCAAATTATAATGCACTCAGCCTGGGTCCATTGTAAATCAGGGTTTCAAAAAAGGTGTCATGTAGTCGGGCCCTCTTCAAGCACTGAAAATATTGGAGTCTATTTGAAAATGCCTTCTGTAATCTCTCACTAGCCTTGCAAATCATCGCAGCACTGGGTAGAGCTCCCTTTTATTTTTTGCCTCGTGGCATCAAGCCATTTCTATTCTGACGAGAAAAAGAGGATTATTTCTTGCTGGGATTAAAAAAAAAAAAAAAAAAAAAAACACCACAACATACCCTACACCTAAGATAACAAGCTGCACAAAATCCCCAAATCATTTCGGGCTCCTGTTCACAGTGTCCGTGGGGCTGCCCTCCACAAGGAGAGGGGGTTTCTCCAGCCGGACCCTGGGATGCTTCCAGCCAACGATGCTTTTCAGGGACGGCCACTAACACCTGGTACAACCTGCACAGTGCCCACACGCCTCTGGCTAATTCCCAAAAGCTCCGTGACAAAAGGATGCTACTCTGGGAGGACACTTTGGAAAAGGGGCTCTTTCTTTTGCAGAGCAAGCCAGCACCAGCCCCTTTTCGGCTGCCACTGCCTCCTGCAAAAGCACCAAACTCCGCCCTCGTCTGGAGTCCCATTTCTTGGCACAGCAGGGAAACTAAGAGAGCACGTGCCAGCACGGGAGCAGAGAAATGCTCCTACTCCACTCCCAGACCCCCCAAACCAGGTGCCATCGCAGCGCAGGGCACTGCCAGGCTCTGCTCCCACCTGCCCAGCAGCCTTAAAGCCAAAGCATGGGAAAGGCAAACCCTACACCTTTCCCCACTTTCCTAGTCCTCCGAAAAGTGACTTATCCTATCCCTAATCTCTTCTGCACCTCTTCAAGGAAAACCAAAACCACACAGTTTCTTACAGCTCTTGGCTCTCCTTAAAAATTTTTATCTTTTAAGTTGCTCGAACTAACAAAATTCGTCATTAATGAGACAACTAAAGGCCTTGCCAGAAGCAAAGGGGGAGAGAAGCCCAAACTAGAGCTGTTCCCTTCCCAGGAGGGCAGCTCCAAGCCAGCAGCAAGACAAAAGGCATTTCCTAACGTTCTCTTCCCGTTCCTTTGCTTTAGGCTTTTGCCCCGCCGCACTTCCCAGGCGGGAAAAGAGAACCAGGAGCCGGGCAGGGATTAATGGAAGTATGGGAAGGGGGTGAAGGGGCTCACAGCACAGACAACTGCAGCACCGGACCCCTAAACAAGCAACAGCAAGGGAGGAACAGAACCTGGGAAACTCTGCAAACGAGAACCAGGTACCTGCAACTTGAAAAAACATCCATAAGGAACTCACCTTCTCGTCCTTGAACGGTCACAGCCTCTGCAGGGATAGATCCGTGTGTAGTCACCAGGAAGAAAACAGAGCCACTGCTGCTTCGCCTCTTATCACCCAAAAATCCGGGGGAATCACCCCAAATGGGGAACTCGGATCACCTGGTGCCCCTCAGCAGGACGAACCCCTCCGGTGCCCGGGGCCGAGGGCAGGCGGGGCACGGGGGGGGCTCAGGTGTTGCTCATCCAGCATTTTCTCTCGCAGTGTCCCGGGAGGGGTCCCAGCGCCCACATCAGGCTGTCACAGCACCTCAGCTGGGTCTAGTGCTGGGTAAAGCCTTTCCTAGAGGTTTCCTTCCAGATGTGCACTTTCGAGAGGAAAAATCATTACGATCGCAAGCGATCGAACTCCTGAGGGATGTGGGGGTCTCTGCAAGGTCCCTGCTGCCCCACTGACCTGCTCATGGAAAGGAGGAAAGGCCTCGTGATGAACAGCCAGAGTGGAGCAGCCACGTGGGGCAAGGACGGACATTTCCATCCCAGGCGCATCGTTGTTTGTCCCAGCTCCTGGTGTTCTGAATCGTACAAGGAGAAGTCACCACACCTGCCCACCCAAGGGCTCCTTCGTGGAGTGGGACTTCGGCTTTCTAAGTAAAAATAACTCGAGATCAAACTCCAGGGAGAAAAACAAACAAAAACACACACACACAAAAAAAAAAAAAAAAAAAAAAAAAAAAAAAGGTAGAAGGGAAAGAGAATGGGCTGAAACAAAAGGAAAAAAGCGCCAAGAAAAACGATTTGGAGAGCAATGAAAATCTAGGCATCAGCCATTAAGACTGGATGGGCCAAGCCCCGGTGAAAGCCTGAGGAGAGGTTAAGGGCTGGGTCCTATCCTGTCCTCTCCGCAGGAGTGATTGGAGCTGTGAACAGGCCGGGAGATTAGCAGGAGACGGGAATCATGCAAACGAGCCTGCGGCCACCAAAGCCATTATCGCCACTTGGCACAAAGTTTGGGAAGTTACACCCATCATTGTTCTAATTAACGGTGCACTCAGGCGGCTCCATTCCAAATGCAGCCCCTCCGCTCCCAAAAACCCTCTTAGGCAGCGAAGGGATAACGAGCAGGGAGAAATGCTAAAATGCTTCGGGACAGCCTGACATTTGGGGACTCGGTGTGGTCTTTTCCAAGCCCGATGGAAGCCTGTGCTGGAGTGGTGTCTCCCCATGTTAACCTGAAAACACGCAGCGGGGAACAGCCCCTCCTCTGCCATTGGGGTGGGTTGGAGGGTCACGGGCGTGGACACACATGGCCCCAAAACCTCCCCAGTCCTTACAGTGTCCTTTCTGGCCCACTCAGAGCCCTAAAGCAGGGGCCTGCCCTGAGCCACCATTTCATTTTAGACTTTCAAAGCCATCCCAGCTCAGTCACCGCCACAAAGCTCTCAATTCTGGGATGTCTCTGACCTGCCGATGACATCCCACCCCCTGCAGGGACGTCCCGCTCCACCGGCTAACAGGGATAACAGGGACAGCCCCAGGTCCCGGCCCCCCTCTTTGGCTGCCAGAAGCACCCCCACTCCCAGAGCGGGGCTGAGCTCAGGGAGGGCAGGGCTGGCAGCGGGCGATGTGCTGACAGCTCAGCGGGGTGATGGATGGCCCAGGTGCCGCAGCCGGGCCCCGAGAACCGGCTGCCTCATCCCAACCTGTAATTTCCAAGGCGGTGTTTCCAGCCCGTGCCCCACAAGTGATGGGAAGAGGGGGCAGGAATGGGGGCAGAGCCGAGCAAACCAGATGGCTATGTCGTTGAGTGCAGCTGCACCAGGAGAGGTCGGAGCCTGAATGAGTCGGGCAGAGTCCCCACTAATTAACGCTGACACGCAAAGTTCGTATCTGTCCACTGCTGAGGAATAAATCAATCCCCCAGAAATGGATATGGGCAACAAGAGATAGCTGAGTTTGTTCTCCTGCATCCCAGAGGGCAAGTAATTATCTCCATAACTTTCCATAAATAACTTCCACAGCTACCTTACACTTTCAGGTGTCAAAAACTAATTATGCTCAGGAGCAAAACAGCACAGGACAGCAAGAAACCAAGTGAAAGGCTTGTTGAAGCCCGTGGTGCCATCCAGTTCCTCTGCTTCTACCTCCCACTGCGCTCACAGTGCTGGTCCTAGTGGAATTCTAGCCAGGGAATGGGGGGAATCTGCTTCAGTTTCAATCAATATGGGGAAAAGGACTGGGGTCTGAGTCCTGAGGTGCCCAGTGCTGTCTCCTCACCCTGTAATCATTTAGAAGACCCTTTTTAGCTGAGCGGCCTGAGAGTGGTGGCGGTGACACGTGGCACGTCACACCCTTGGTGTCTCCCATCCCAGGAGGGAATCCTGTGTTATGGACCCTGCAGGGAGCCTCTACTCCCTTCCACCTTCCCCCTCCGCTTTCTTCCTCTGCAATCACATTCTCTCTCCTCTTCCCCAGGACCACAGTCCCCCATGGGATGCCGTGGTGGGACCCACAGGTCACCTGGCAAGGGTGGGAGTCACCCCCTGCAGCAGCAGCTGTGGGAGAGCATCGACTGCAGCGCTGGCTAAATGGAGAGCAAACCCACAGCAGGGATGCTGAACCATCCCCTGTCTCAGTTCACCAACAGAAACACCCACACAGTCCTGCTAGCACTTTTTGGGGTGCTGAGGCCCTGGCCTAGGTTGCCCAGAGAAGCTGTGGCTGCCCCTGGATCCCTGGAAGAGTCCAAGGCCAGGTTGGACAGGGCTTGGAGCAACCTGGGCTAGTGGAAGGTGTCCCTGCCCGTGACAGGGGGTGAGACTGGATGGGCTTCCAGCCCAAACCATTCCAGGATTCTATGACATCTTCATGTCTGCACCCAGTCATGCCAGTCACCCAGAGCCTTTTGCAGCACAGTACCTTCTTTTACCAAAGGGGCACGAATATTTTAGGATAAAGGGAAAACAAACCCCACAACTTTTCCAGCCCCCGAAACAGCCACCTTATGTGTGAGTGCTAAAAATAACCGTCTCCCTGCTTTGAGCTGCTAATTAGCAAATGCCATCCCCTGGCCTCGTAATTTAAGGGAGGCACATGATGGAGGGTCAGTCCGAGCTGTTTTTCCAGGCTGGCACATAGGGTGACATTCCATGAGCACATAACTCAGCGGTTAAATAATTGGGAGGGCTCCCCTTTGCTTTAGAAGAGGATGTGCCCCAGGATTGAATTCCCAGGGCATAATTGACACAGCTGCAGCTCTTCAGCAGGGAGGTGGGGAGAAGGGAAGCCTTGTATTTTTAGTGAAGCTAAGGGCTATTTTTTTTTATTCCTATAATTGATGGGAAAGGAGGGGGAGGAAAACTGTGCATGGTTATGAGAACTGGAAAGAGTTTTGGGGCTTTTTTCATTGAATTATTTACATCTGACAAAGAAGGGCCACTATAAACTAGCGTAGCACAGACCTTTTCCATATTAGATAGAGCTGTTAAAGGGAAATGTTTAAATATTATCTAATTTCCCATAAAAACTGGACAAAATCAATGCAGCCTCGGGACAAGTTTATATTTCACCGGGCAGCAGTTTTCAAAGAAGAGCTGAGCAGCAGCAGCCCAGACATCTCTGCTCATGCAATTGCACCTGCAGAAGTATTTTTAGGGGAGGTACAAAGTGTGACTCCCCTTTCCCCAGGCACAGGGACGTGTGTCCTGGCAGTCCTTCATCCCATGGCCTGACCCACCCACATAACTGGGCAGTGCTGTCACATGGAGCCGGAAATATAAACGTGGGGACGAGTCAGGGGCAGGTTGGCTGTTTGCAAGGTGGCACCTGGCTCAGAGAGAGGAAACTGGACCTCACACCCAGACAGGGATGGTGATCCAGGGAGGATGAGCGAGCATCACCCAGGAGAGGCACCCTCACACCCCTCCCAGGTAGGCTTGGGCAGTGATGGCTCATCTTGTGGCATGGTGACATTGCCACCTGCCTGGACACCTCTCAGTCCCACAGCCACAGGGTGCCAGGGGGACACAGCCATCGCAAGGACCCCATCTGAATTATGGGGGGCAGGGGGTTATTAAGAAGGGGTACAAGCTTTAGGCTGAGGAGGCAGTGCCACAGGCTGCCAGCCTCAGGCTCCTGCACCACGCTGGAAATTTCCCTGGAAAAATCATACTGATGCCATTCCCCACTGCCAGAGGGCAGCTGTAAATGGAGGCAGTGATGCCAGGAGCTGTGCCCACCGGCACACCTGCACTCACTGCGTGGTTTAAGGCAGCCTTGTGGGTTTTTGGAACCAGCAGGGTCAGTCACTACAGGCTGAGATCTTCCTGGAGCAAGGACTAAGTGCAGTGGCAGCTGAGCCTGGGGAACAAGCTGGTGCTGAAGCCGTTTTGCTGCTGTGTATCGTGCTCTTGCATGTGCCAGGAATGAGCTTTCCTTGTAATGTGAAGCCAGCACAGACAATTTAAGTCATTATTAATAGATACACTTGATCTGAGGAAGGGAAATGCTTAATGTTTTGTTAAATGAGGTGTGCTCTGCAAACAGTGGAATACAGGGAGAAGGTTCAGATGCTCCCCCCGCATTCGAGATTAACGAGTGCAAGGCCACCACTAACAAAGTGCTCATCCTCACCCATATCTGGGGCTCTGAACTGTGCAGGAGCATCCCTTCTGAAGGAAGGACACAGCAGGATGATCCCAGGCTTAATTTGTTGCAGGGAAATGTTTAGATATTAAACATTTAATATCCTTTGACCCTCAGGAATGCTGCAAGCCCAGGTGACGTGCCCAAGGCTGTGCAGCTCACCAGTGGCAGGGGAAAGGCTTGAGGGCTTCCAGCCTTTCTCCACCACCCAAAATAGCTGCCTAAAGGCAACAAATAATTTATAAGCAGTTGAAACCCCTCCATTTTTCTTCTAAACCCCACCAGGGACCTTCTCCCCCAACTCCTGGCCAGCCCCAGGATGCCCCACAGTGTCCTGGGTGCCATCTCCTCTCTGCAGTAAATCACAGCTGCCTGTGCAGACATATTCCCCTTAAATCCACAGCAATATTGCTTCATCCTGACATCACTCTCCACTCCTGGGTGGAAACAGCACTTGGCTCAGCTGGCAGGAGCCCAGGCTCGTGAGGGTTTATGTGCCACTCAGCTCCAAGGGGACTTTTTTTCTCTACTCTTGCTGGCCCCGACTATTTTTAACCCCCTCCCTCAGCAACGCTGTTAATCCTGTCGTTACCCCGACCCAGGATGTGAGTGATATGTGTAAATCGATGCTGATTAAAGGGTTGGTAAGAAGGGCCACAGGGTGTTTCAGCACACTCTCAATGGCAGTTTAATGCCAGACACACACATACACACTTACCTAGCAAAATTAGCCCGGGTTTGACCGAGAAGGTCTGGACTCCCTGCTAAATATAGCCAGGGAGGCGATCCCTGCCGTGGGAGGGTGATCCTTTGGCATGAACAGGACATATGAAGGCAAGATTCCTCTTCATCACCTTGAAAATATTATAGGGTTGTTAGTCAGAGGAGAGGAAAAGCAAGGCAGGGCTGTGGAAACACAACCCAGGACAAGTTCCTGAGGAAAACGATCCCTGTCTGTGCCGCTCCCTGGGTCTCCAAACCTCCCACACCAGCTGAAGGACCCCGGGGGATAAAACATCCCAGAGGATGTCTTTCATACCAGAGCAATGACTCCAGGAGGTGGCTTAGCTAATACCAGAAGGGGGAATGGGCACAGAAAGGCTGGGTGTAGCAGAATAGCAACAAGTGGTACAGGCAGAGACAAAAATGAGGGAGTTTGAAGGCTACAAACCGACTGAGCTGTTGTGGACAGCCAGGTGGGAATGCCAGCCTTGAGATCAAGGGGAAGAGAGGAAAAAATAGGGAAGACCACTTAGGCTGATCTCAAATTAGCCCCCAATGCTGCTTCCTGTGAATAGGGACCTCAAGGCAGGGGGTTCTTCACCAAGAATCCCCAGTCAGACCCCTCTGGCTCAGCACAACCCCGTCCTGGATGGACACACTGTGGGGGTTTTGTGGCTCCACGCTCTTCCCACAGTCTCCAGAGCTGGAGATGGATATCACCACAGCCATGCCAGGGAAACCCCTAGAGAAACCTCAAGTGGCTCTGGCAGCAAGGGTATGCTGGCCTGGAGTTGGCACAGAGATGCTCAGGATCACCAGCAAGGTCCCAAACATTTCTTCCAGCCTCAGGCTGACTCCATATGGAGGGAACCACACAGCATTCCAGCAGTCCCTCCACCTCTGGTTTAATGTCTTCCCAAAATCTGCTTGGACCAGGTTTACTCTGCAGAGAGGTGGGTGGGAAGGCTGGGAAGGGGAGGTTGTGTCATCCAGAGCCTCCAAGTCACGAGATGCCAAGCTCTATTCTCGTCCCCACCATGGATTTCTCCTGTGACCTTGAGGGAAGGAGCCACAAGCTGCAGGCAGCAGGAGCTGGGAATGCTCTGCTGGCATCAAATGGCAGGAGAGTCTGGGTGCTTTCCCTCTCCTATACAAGGCACTGTCTGGGAGAGCAGCTTCCCCTACCAAAGCCCCAGGAGGATTTGTACCTTGCTGGTCTTTACATCCTTGCAATGACGCCCCAGAATTCCAGGCTGGGCCAGTAACATGTTGCTCAGATTTTTCCATATAGGAACCCCAAGACTGGAAAAGCATACGAGCACCTTAAAGAAAAATTAGGCAGAGAAAAAAAAACACTTCCCAGAGGTCAGAGGATGCAAGTAAGGTTATTTGGGGAGGGGCAGACAGCAATTGACTCAATTTCTTTGTTTGTTTTTTTACTTCCCTAAACACCAGGCACCCTTTTCCCGCATCCTGCAAATAAACAAGCAATTTAATCCAAAAGGTGCTGCTGCAGCAGGGCCTGGTGACCGCCTGACCCTCATTGTACCCCCTACCCATCAGCATCCCACCCTGCTGGAGTTATAAATATGACCCAATAGAACCTTAACTGGATTATAATTAGACAATGAGCCCGGGAGGACGGAAACAATGAACTATATAAGCCTGTCTATCCTCCCAGCCAGGACCTGCACACATGGGAAACAATGGAATGGGCGACTCACCAGGACCTGCAATAGGAAAGCTGCGGATTTCCTCCCAGTTGGATTCGGAGCATCCTTTAACAGCTCATGTTCCTGTCACCAGGTTTTACACAGCCCTGGTCACGGGAGACCTGAGGAGCCTCGAGGTCCTGACTGACCGATACCATCAAGATGTCAACCTGGTTTTTGAGATCAGTAAAAATGAGCTGGAGTGGCAGGTGAAAAGCCAAGCGTCTTATGGACTCTCAGGTACTTTTCCTTTAAAGGCCAGGCCAGAAAAAACTTTAAAATGGGTATTTACTAACCCTAAATAGAAGAGCTGCGGCACATTTAAGTGCCTTAAGTGTTCCTGAGGTGGCTGGTTTCTGGTTAGCTGGCTGTGCCTGCAATTTTAACCATAAATATTCATAATTTTTAATATTTCCTTCTCTTCCGCATATACTAACACACCAGAAGGGCAGGGAAGTGTAAAATCTGTGCATCCACATGATTTTTTCAGGTTGGGATTAGACACTCTGTGGCTTGGGAATGTTTGCAAGAGGGGTCACAGCCCAAATTCCTCATGGAGGGGCTCAGGGCTCAGGAAGAGCAGCCTGGTCCTGTGAGGGAGGAATAAGATATTCCCAGGTTAGTGGTACCTGGTGCCTTCCCCGCTGAGATGCTGCTCAAAGTCAGAGGTGCTCCCAGAGCACCATGCTCAGAAAATTACTGATGGTCCCAGAGGTCCTGGAGCTGCTGGGAAATGCAACACCTCACTCTAGCTGTGCCCAAACCCAACACATCCCATGCCCAGCCCTGCATCACCCTCCCAACATGCTCCCACCTGGCTTGGGTGCCTTCATTCCCAGCAAAGACAGCTTTTCTCTCCCTGGGGAATCGGTGAGCTGCCTTTTAGGCACACAGAGTGTCTCAGGCAGCTGGTTGCAGTCAGGGTGTTGGCTTACCCAGCCCATGCCCTATGAAATCCTGCTCCTGGACATGCACACACCCAGGGAATTTTGCTTCCTCTGGATCCTAGCAGTCCCCAGGTGTAGCGAGGCCCTCTGGAGCGTCCAAAGCTGCCCGGGAGCGGAGGGAACAGCAGGCAGAGCGGGGTGTGGAGCTGGCCCAGCCCCAGGGCTGGCGGGCAGGGGGTGGCAGCCTGCAGTGACCCCGGTCGGTGCCCCCACAGGGCTGTGGGCGCTGGAGCGGTGCTGGGAGCAGAGCACCCCGCTGTGCCTGGCCGCCCACCACGGCCACCCCGCCGCCCTGCGACACCTGCTCCGCCACCGCGCCCACCCAGACCTGGCCCCGGGCGCGCAGGGACCCCTGCACGAGGCCTGCCGGGGGGCACACACCGACTGCGTGGAGCTGCTGCTGGAGTACCGGGCGGACCCCAACCTGCGGAGCGAGGAGGGGCTGGCCCCACTGCACCTCTGCACCACCTGGGACTCCCTGGGGTAAGGAGCGGGGCTCCCATCAGCACCCCCCGCTGAGGCCGTGCCTGGAAATCCTCAAGGCCGAGTTGGACGGGGCTTGAAGCAACCTGGGCTGGTGGAAGGTGTCCCTGCCCATGGTGGGGGGTGGGACTGGATGAGCTTTAAGGTCCCTTCCAACCCAAAACCATTCTGGGACTCCATTCACACACCCCAGTGGTGTTTCCCATGAGGTGAAAGAAAGATGCCATGATCCATGCCAAGGCTTCCCACATGCTCCCACATGTTCCAGCTGTATCAGCAGAGACAAAAAAAGGACATTTTAGTGCCAGGCTTGTTGTACAGCCCAAGTCTCCTTCCCACGGACAGGAGCAACCCAGCCTCACGTGCCTTTTCTCCCTCCTCTGTCCTATTTGTCTTGCAATCAGTATGTTCCACATCCCAGGTCCAGCACACTCTCCCCAGGAGATGCTCAGGACAGTTCCAGTCATGGGGCACACATCATCCCAACCTCCTGTGCTTTTCCTTTTTTTTTTTATAAAGAGCTCGGTCACTTAATGTCCTGATGGAACTGCTTAGGGCCATGGTGAATTCCATCACCTGTCAGCTTCCATGAAAAGCCATCCTGGCTTCAGTCCTCTTCCTTCAATCCTTCAGGCAACAGATGGTGAAAGCAAAGTTCCCACTGCAGATCCAACACATCACGGACCAGGTCACAGGGAAAGTGCTCTGAAGAAGGAAAGCAGCCAGAGAGGGAAAGATCTGCAGATTTGCAGATGTAAATATCTTGGTCCCATCTTGTAAATAAGAGTCTCTGCAAGATGGCCAAAAATCAAGTACTAATCAAGTTTTGATTCAGCCAAAAATTTAGGGGTAAATCAAACACATCCTTGGTGTGATGAGGGTTGGAAGGAGAAGGATAGATAAGGGAGGATGCTACAAGAAGCCCTCATTGTTAATGAGGAGCTGGCTTTAATTCCTTCACCTGAGCTCCCTTTAGATCTTAAAGTTTCAGTCTCCAGACTCCAAGCCATCATAAATTTCCTGTGATTCCATGATTTTAGGCTTCCCCAGTCTGCTCTCCCCCTGAAGGGATGGGGCAACCAAACCAACTGGTGTGTGGAGAGGACCCCAGCGCCCACAGAGGTCCAGTTGTCCTGATTTTGGCCAGCTGATTCCAACCTTGGAAAAAAAAAATCTGTACCTCTATAAAAAATGAGCCACCAATTTGCATGTTCTGTTCCCCTAGAAGCTGGAGGGGGATGGCAGGTGAGGCAGCACATGGCAACACGGGGATCAGACAGAGCCAACGTGGAAACAGCTGAGTTATAAAGCCCTTGAATATTGGGGCTTTATAATGGAAATGCTGAGAGACCCTTAACTACGCCCGGCGCTACAGGGGCTTCTGCAATAACTAAGCCAACTCCCTTGAAAGATCAAAAATTAATAGACATTTCAGACAGGTTTTGAGGTTTCGACCACTGCTTTTCAGTCGCAAAGACTTTGCTAAAGTTAGAGACTGAGGAGGTCAAGCTTTAGGTAACACAAACATTTCCTCTTTGATTAGGGGGAGACTACTTTACCTCGCCTTCTTTTTTTTATTTTATTATTTTTTTCGTTGAGTAGTAGATTTTAGGTCATCCTTAATTTTTTACTGGCAATAAAGAGCAGGTCATTGACCTACATAGAGAGCTATTTTATTTTTCTCCCTCTCGATAACAATGGCCAGAACACCTATGTGCCAGGTTCTTCTGTATTCCCATATACTCGGCAATTCACCATGGGGGCAGGACTTAAAACCTTTGAGCCTCTCAGTGACTGGGATAAAAAAAATTATCTGGGCTTCCTTCCAGCCATTTGAGCTTCAGAATCCATGAGATTTCAACAAAAAGGATATCAGAGCTTTAATCTAGGAGCTTTTTGAAGAGATGGAAAAAAAAGTTCCAGTAAAGTTCAGTCTTACCTTCTTCACTTTAGGAGCTGTTCATGCCAACGTCGGCCTATTTAGTAGAGTTCCTCTCCTTGACCTCTTTTTTACAGCCGAGATAATTAACATGGTGGGGTAAGATGAGTCTCTAAATTCACTGCACTCTCTCCCCGGCGCTCTCCCTTTTCCCTCTTAAAGCTGGGATGATTAAAGGAGTCTGCCTTTATTGGCACCCCTAAAAAAAAT